>NC_051192.1:61852163-62161619 GCF_015220075.1 Falco rusticolus
GAAGGCTGGAGCTCATCCTCAAGTTTCCTTTTCTGTGCTCCACTGCTGAAGAAGTAATCCATGTTTACCAGAGCCCTGCCAAGTTCAGTGTTCATTCGACTGCCAATAGTGTGGTTGGTCGAGTTAGGTACTTTGCTTGAGAACACAGGCATATGGTTTGGCAGTGGCTTCTGCTCCTTTTTCTTACCCTGGATAAAACAAAGATCATTAGTAAGTTTCCAGAACTACATCCACTGTGTGTTACAAAAATACAAGTTACTGAGATTATTTAGAATTGTCAACATTTTTGCTTTTTAAATTAGAATTTGAATGTACTTTAAAATGTCATAAGGAATGTACGTGAAACTGTTGAAGAAATAAAATAAAATGATTGATTTTTCCTGTTGTCTTACGTGGGAATAGGTTAACACAGGGAAAAGAATAATTTTTAATTCTGTTGCATAAAATGTCAGCTGAGACAGGAGTTAGCTTGCTGTAGAATGGTTGTGATGAGGGAGGTTTTTTGTTTCATTTTTAGTAAGTGGCTTGCAGTTCACCATGATGACATTGTCTTACAAATTTTCTCCTAGGAAGTTGTCTTTCTATGGAGTTGTTAATAATGAAACAAGCACATATTGTATTTCTTTGTGGCATAGGTAGCTGATGAAAGGCACCTCAGTTCTCATATTTTTCCTAAAGATTTTAGTCTTAAAGCATTTACTGATTATGCCTAAGTGTGCTCCAATTTGAAGTATCCTAGCTCAAACTGATGAAGACTAAAAAGAGCCTGGATTACAGTTGAATGTAAAACTTACCATTTGGTCATAGTCCTTTAGGAAACTCCAGTTCTGGTACCTTTGAATAGAAGTAAAAAATGCAGTGTAAAATTTTCTGTCTTTAAATAAAATAGTTATGTTGGTTGTATTTGAATACCAATTTAACTGCTCAGTTTGATACAGACCATTTCTGTACAAACTCTTTATACTGTAAGAAACCTGCAAACTCTTTAGACTGAAACCTATCTTTTCTGTTGTGAAGCCCAGGGTTTTCTGTATTCCCATATAGATCCCATACTATGTGAGGAGTGGGTTGGTTTTTTTTTGCTGAAGGAGGATGACGATAGCATGTCCACAATGTATACCTAGTGCAAATGAAAATACATTGGCAAAGTCCTGAGGCACTCTAGCAAACTTTTGTGCCATGCCTTGAGCAAGACACAGCTTCTTATTTTTTAAATCACTGGTACTCCCTGGCAAAAGTCCCTGGTAGGAATTCCCAGAGCCATATTTGTTGCAGGCAAACACCCACAGGAGTATTTTGTGCAGATAGACAGCTGTGCTAGGAGCAAATTCAGTCAGAAGACCCGAGTTTTGCTCTTCAGCTGTGTTCTATACCTGATGTGGGACTACAGGGCAAGTTGTTTATTTTTCTGTCCTTTGCTTTCCCTGGCCTGAAAAGGAGAAAATGAAAGTTCACCCGCTATTGTCAAAGTACTGTGAGGTCAAGAGAGGAAACAGTTATCTACAGCTGTATTGGCACCAGGGCTCAGGGGACGCCGGGGTTGACTCTCTGAGCCGGCTGCCTGTGTCTATACAGTGCTGCGTCTAAGTGCATCGATCTAGTGCTGAAGTTGTACATCCCTCCGAGCTGAGCTCATCTGCCCACGTGAAGCTAGGAGTATTGGATTTCTGTGCTCCACTCCTCTGTCCAGTGCAAATATGCCCTGAGTGCAAGTAACAGCTACTTTGTGATTGTTGTGTTTATCAATCTATGTCTTGGTACACCAGCACAACACAGAGGTCCTAAAATTTTTATCTTGCTATGCCAGCCACTATTTGAACATATCAGATCTGGGTGTTACTGGATAGTGCTAATTATTGAGGAGTGCTTGGGTCTCAAGACATTTACCTGTATCCACTTCAAGTCAGACCATCAACACACAGCAGCCTTCATCATTTTTTTGGGGATGGGGATCTGGGGCTGAAGGACACTTCTCTGCAGGCTGTAGCACACGTAGTCTGATGAATCCAGCTTTAGGCATCTGTCTTTCACATGTCTGTCCTACCCATTTACAAGAGTTTCTGTCTTCTTAGCTAAGACTGGAGAGCGGGACATGCGTCAGATGCATTATGTGTTATCTTACCCATGACCATGAACCCCAGGAGGCAGGCACAGGGTCCCTGCGCCGCCTTAGCTGGGGAAGGAGCGTGCTGGGCCCCTTTGGCGAGAGCGTGAGTGCACAACTGGGAGAGAGTCGTCACCACGGCCCTGGGTTTGCGTGGGTCAGAGTCCTGGCTTCAGCCGTTCCTTCAGGTAGAAGGAGCCAGACAAGAGTGCAAATTGGTCTCGGGGGAAATCAGAGCTGTGCTTTGTATCTCCTCCAGAAGGCGGAAGAGGACAGGGGTTTTCAGATGGTTTCTTTTCCCATTCTAAAAAATCCTGAAAGTGATGTTGTTTTTCCTCCCTTTCCTTTGGCTTGGCTAGTGCGCGGCCAGAACTGGATCTGATTTTACTTTTACTGAGGATATTCTTCTCATAGACATGCTCATGAAGTGTACTGAAGTACGAACATAAACACGCAAGGCATGTGGCAGAGACAAGAGAGTATCTTAATTTTTAGTTCCTTCAGGTCACTGGTGTATACACAGTCAGAGCTTAGGTTGCATGTGTGCAATTCAGTCTGCTGAAACACTGTAACGATGGGGCATGTTCAGTAGACATACAGATTGGGAACACGGTATCATATCTTGGCAGAACACTGTTCACCTTCCATTTCAGCTATTTCCAAGAATATGAGAAGAGGTGATAATATCAGTGTGTCTGCAATAAATTACAGAGGTCGGCACATTTATATCTTCATTGTGGCAATCTCTATAAAGCTGAAAGATACTCAGCATGCAATTCTTTGCATCTCTTTTCACCCAGCATGCGAGGGGATATTGGCATAAATTTTTCCAGTGAAGAAACACGTAGATAATATAACCTTAGAAAGAAATGTGTGAGGGCCTGATCCAAAGTCCCTGCAGAAGAAAATTTCCTTTGATAGTGTAGGCTTTGGATCAAGGCTTAGGACCGTCAGGAAGCATCAGTACCATTCTCAAGATGAGTAAAAGAGGCATGAACTGGAACAAGTGACTTACCAGATTTTCCTTCCTCTCTGTTCAGCCTCCACAGACTCTCTCCAGATCTTATCCTGTTGAACCTGGTCCGGCTGCAGCGCTGCCTGCTCGTCTGCCCAAGCCTGAGTAGCTGGTGGTGCAGTGACAGGTCTTCTGGGCTGGGTGCTGCTGAGAGACGCAGAAGGAGCAGAGTCTGGTTGCCCCCGAGGTGTAGCTGCTAGTTGAGACCTAACCAAGGTATTTCTCCTGATTCCAGAACCCTTTCCCATTCCCAACTTGTCCATTTTCAGACTCACTGTATCCCCAGTATCATTAGATATATCGTGACTGTTAGGCAAATTAAACCTGCTATTGTTTGCGCTTTCAAAGCTCCTTCTTTCCTAACATACTCCTTTAGCTGCTGATTTGGAGTGCTTTCAGAAAGCGAGCGTGCACGGCAGTAGGGACAAGCAAAGCTCAGCGTTTTACTTCCCTGTGATGCTCATTTCCTACTGCTTTATGCTGCTTCCTTGCTTGAATGCTGAGGGAGTTTTCATGCTAATAGCAATTTTGTAAGAAAGGACTGTTCCTGAAAGCCATCGGATCTCCAGCTGTAACCAGCAGACTCTCAGCTAACAAGGTGATTACTGCTGCTTGCAGCTGAGACCACACTCTATTTAAAATCCTCGGAACAATAAAATCTGCTTTAGTAGCAAAGGGTGCTGTGGAGATTGCTGCTGTGTATGTCAGGAGGGCTTTTGTTGTCGTTATGTAGCAGAAGCAAGAGCTCCTGAAAGTTGTTGCATTTCCCTGGTGTGTTTACTGTCTCTATTGGAAACAAGTCTGACTTGTGAGTATTCACCAGAAAAGGAGCAGAGAGACCCAGTGGGAAGGCTGCTGGGGCCTTGCAACCTATTTGGGGCAGAGGTTGTTTGTTTAAACTAAGGTGTTTCAATGAATCTGTGCTGAAAGCTACCAATTTTCAGATTTTAAAAAAAGAGCGGCCAGAGACCAAGTCCTTTGTAAGTACTTAGGGATTTCTGCCAAAAGTATTAAGCAGCTATGAGAAGCAGTTTTAAAGTAACTTTAAGGGATATTAGTATACAGAGTGAGAATTTTCAAAAGTGTCCAAAAAGTGTTTGTCTTTACAGTCAGCTTGTTGGGCTTTTGTGGCATGAAGTCACTTCCTCAAGCATTTGTGACCTTGCAGGAAAACAGAGTATTTTAAGTATAAATTTCCTCTGACATTCTTGAGTGACTTGTTTTTTAGTACTGTGAATTAGCTCCAGATGAATTCTAGCCTCTTGCTTCATCTTTCTGGTAAATGCTAATGAACTTTGAACCTACTTCTTTAGGTTGGTTTTTTTTTGGCAAACTTATTTGCTTGTAGTATTGGGAAATACACGCTGAATTTGGAAAATAATTTCTTCTAAAATAGGCTATACAACAATTCAAACATCTAATGTAGACATAGTTGAGCAAGAAACACTTCTATATTTGGAAAAAAATTATTCTGACTTTGAAGACTGGAGTAACATAACTTAAGAAGAGGTAAACTTCACCTCAAACCACAATGTTTGCTTTGGGTTTGAATAGCATTTTAGTAGACTTTTGTTTGTTTGCTTGTTTTTCTGTGATAATTGAAACCTAAACAGTGTTTTTCGTCTCTTTCTGCCAAAAAGCAAAAAAAAAACCCCACAAAAACAAACAAAAACCCCCACATATATCCGCACAGCATTATGATGAACTAAAGAAACGGACTGTTTGCCAACCTGGCCTGATAGTTGTCTCTGTTCCTCTTGTGGAATCTGCTTATCCTGCTGCGTTTGTTCCAGGGTCCTCTCCAAGTTGGAGTGCGTGCAGCTGTCTGCAGAATGGGGTTTTAGCAGCATCTATCTGCTTTAAAAGGAAGCCAAGGCATGTTTGGAAGGCCTAGTACGTTAATTGGTGCATGTGGGGTTTTAGCTCCTGATCAGGTCAGGAGAGGATCCTGATGGGAAGTCTGTTCCTGTGCATGGAATGCTTTTTTTATTGTTTTTTACAAAGTTTTTGTGTTGTTTTAATTTTAATCCTTCCTTCAAGTCAATTTCTGCAAATTAAACATGATAATAAACTAAAAATGGTTATTGAGCTGAGTACATAGCTTCCGAATGACTACTTGTAGCCACTGAATAAACTGGATGGAAAGATGACAAGCTGGTGTTTGAACTCTGTGCCATTGAGTGGTGTCTGCAAAGGTGCAGGAGTTGTAACTACCTTGGTTTTGATGCAGGTGTAGAACTACAAAGTGGCTCACAGAATATCATACTGGAAGTGAACGCATAGGTTAAAGCCAGATCTGTTGGCCTGAGACTACACAACCTCAGAAAAGAAGGAAGTCTTAACTATTTAGGACTTCTTTAGGCTTTAAACAAAACTAAGCTGTGAGTCTGCCTGCAGGTATTGGATGCTTCATAGTGTCCGAGCCATTTCTTAGGAAATAATATATGGGAATGGGATCATGGCTGTTTGAATAAGTTGAGTTTTTAAAAAAATATTGTAATAATATGACTTTAAAATGTAGCTGCTGTTCCAAAAATGGATCACTAGGAGCTGATATTTTGAAAATGATCCCATTTTCTGTTGGGACCAGAAGTCATTAAGGGAATGGTTATGCACCATGAAAGCACATCAAAGTGAGTGCAAAGATGATGTTTCTGGGTGTTACTCTAGATTCCTTCCTGGTTATACTAGTGGCCCATTTAGGTAATTTACTAGATGCAGAATTGCTGCAGATACTGAACTGTTTCGTTTCATATTACCATCTGCCAGTTGAGCATTTTATTTGTTGGTTATAACAACTTAGGGCATTTAAGCAGTGAGCTTATTTAAATTGGTACAACTGATTTACTGTGTACTTCTTTTCATCCTGTAGCAGAATAGGTTGATGTTTATTGTGGCTTCATCTTGTATGTATCTATGTAAATTGATTATAGCGTCTTTATTTTTTCTGGTTGTGGACATGAAACTTGAAAAAACGTCCCAAGTGTCACTGTAGGAGATGGTGCCTTTGCTTAGGAGTTTGTTTTCACATTAGTTTATCTGAGAAGCCGTGTCAGTGCCCATCATTCTGAGTAAGAAATTGACTGAGGTTAATCTTTTGTTGTTGCCAGACGAGTGATGATACGCACTACAAATTCATCTGTGAAAAACATGTGAGTTATTTCCCCCTGTCAAAGGAAAAGATGTCTAGAGAGGCTTCTTCATGGAGGAAAAATTTCAGGTGTTTAGAGAAAACATATTTATTTGACCACAAGAGGGTACTGCGGTATCAGTTATGCAAGACTTGAGCTAATGTTTGCCTTTATATGCATTGCCTTATTTTTAAAATACACATTTCTTGAAATTGGTCATTTACATTAGGCAGTAGTTAAGAAAACCATGTTTTGTATGCCAGTATTTGATGACTTTGTCCAGAGGCAATTTCTGAGCTGTTTTTTCTAAAAATTGTTTTGTGTTTTATTGCAGCAAGTTTCTTGATGCTCAGGTTCTCATAGGTTTCACTGGGAGACAGGGACTTCAGCGGCTTATTCCAAAACACTGAAAAACTTAATGGAAATTTCTTGGTTGAATGCAAGAATACATCAGTTACAGGAGGGAAATAACAACAGGAGATGAATGTGTTGCTGCTGTGGTTGGAACTGCGTGTTGGCCCAGGATGGGCACTGTCAAAGTCAGACTCTGGTGTGATTTTTCCCATGTGGTCTTACTTGCAGGTATAGGGTCTGAAATCTTTTTTAGTTCATTTGTGCTTCCAAGATTTCTCCTTTACATCCAAGCCTTCTACAGTATGCATCCAGTGTTGGTTTGCCCTGTTTTCATAGGTCAATGTTGTTGGGATACTTCCAACAAAAGTTATATTTTCTAAACTTTAAGGACTGTGCTGCCAAATGTTTGTGCCATGTTTTGTGCAGTTCTGACCATGGAAGAGAGAGCTAGAAGGGTTTCTGGATTCTCCCACTTCTAGATCTGCTGCTGAATTTAGGAGAATTGGTATACCTGCCTGTCTCCAAACAAGCCCACCTGTAAAAGAAGAAAGATCTCAGCTATATCACATTATCTGTGAAGAACAAATTTCCAAGGGGTGTGATAGTAATTTGATGGACCACAAAGCAGTTTTCATAGTAGAAAGTTTGTGTTTGTGAGGTATTGCAGAGATTTAAGAAACACACATACATTTTAAAAACCAGGTGCAGTGTATATATCATGTGTGAACAAGAGGAGGAGAGGGCAGCTCTCTAGAGACCAGGTTTTCAGAGGAGATCACCATTTGGAAGATTTCTGTCACTTCATGAACAGGATGGAGACAGAAATCTTTCAGTATGAGCAGTGTTGCATGCCTCAATTAACGACATTTGCATTGTCATCATCATCTTCCTCAAATGAATCAAGGTCAGTCACGATTGCAGGCTGGAAGATGCGTCGTGTCAGTGGTTAGCAGAGCAGGGTGTTCGATGATCGGTCAGAGGATGCTGAGCACCAGGCAGGGAGGTGATGTATGGCAGAGCATTACGGTGGTGCTTTCTCACCAGCCCTGGGTGTTAACTACCAAGGGCCCTAGAAAGCCCAAAGGTGACAGCTCCTGCTGACGAGCTGTGTCATGGTCTGGCAGGAGCAGAGTGCCTTAGGTCGCCGTATGCAGCCAAAATGAAAACAAATCCTGCAAACTATCAGTTTGGAGTAAAACACCTTTTAAACAATTATGTAGCTGCTTGATTAAAGGCCTCATGCATTAAGTTTTACTGTAGCTTTCATAAAAAAATATAAACTTCTTTCTTGTCTTAATGGAGTTCTTCTGAGAGAGCCTGGCAAGTTGAGCATCTGTTGCGTCGGCAGCGAACAAATACCACCAAGGGAATGTCTGCTTCCAGTGACACAGTCTGACACTTCAGAATAAAATCAAAGCTGTAATGCAGACTGTAAGAAATCTGTTGTGATTTTTATCATTCTCTTCTTATAATATAAATTCTAGTGTTACAAGGTATCTTAGCTACTGATATGCAGTTTGCTTTATTTGAAACAAAAATGATTTATTTGAAAAAATATTTACTTGAAAAAAAGTGTTAAACGGCAGCTATTCCATAGAATACGCAGGCCTGTTACATTAGAGCTGTCTGCTTAAACTTGCCACTTGAGCAAGATGATGGGATTTCAGGGAGGGAGCGCTGCAGGGCTGCTGTGCGGGGAGGGATGTTTGGAAGTATCTGGTTTAAGGAGAAAGAACTATGAATATAAGAAGTGTTCCTCACTGGCTGAATGCTTTCAGTTGCTGTTTCACATGATGTTGGTCTTGGAGGCTAGATCCTGTGAAGAAGTGCAGTATTGCTTTGACAGCCGGAGTTGTGTTCGTTAATCAGGGAGTCAAGTCACATCCTCGCCGCAGCAGGGAGCTCTGGTAACTCCGGAGTGCAGCTTGGCTTTATTCTATCAATCCTCGCTGTTCTTGCACACTTCATTAACAGGTCTAAGAGAATTTCAGTGTATAGAGTTATTCAGTACTTTGGAAAAGGCTGTGCTTCGTACTGAAGCACTTAAGGCAGCAGTGTGACCTCTGAAGCACGGCATAGCCCTGCTTTCTGTGCCCCAGGGGTATGCATTTGTTAACTGTTAACTTCTGGTGCACAGGTCAGCTTGTAACAGGGGAGAAGAAGCCACTTCACAGATACTGCAGCGCTTCGGTTTTCTCCGTCTGCTACCTGGGATACTGTGGTACTTATAAAACTATTTTATCCCATGAATTACAATATTCCAGGTTTGTATCACTATATATTTCAATGCTCAAGGTGCCGTTCAGTTTTTTTTTTTATTATTCTTTCTCAGCTTTCTCCTCCAGCAGCTGTCTATTTGTTGATCTGCACTTTGATACGCTAAATGTTTCATTTACCATCTGCTCACAGTATTCAGAAAGGACATTAATTTTATGTTTTGATGTGAAATACCAACAGTTCTCTACTGCAAGTTAGGTAAAGTTTTCAAATCAGAGTACCTAAAATTTGTTTTAAATTGTATTTCTGGATATTTAATATAATGGACTTTTTTTTTCCAAACTTTCTTAACCTTTGCAAGTTCTGTTGGCTGAGAATTGAGATACTGCCTTTTAGGGTTTTTTTTCAAGATAACTGTCATAGTCTAAAATTGTGAAGATGTCAATCACAATCTTTATCTGGTTTTCAACAAAGCTTATACCATCTTCTTTGTGGCTATCAGTGTAGGTTTGCTTATGAACTGTAGAAGCTAGTGTTAAATCGCACTTCAGACTGAGGTTTGGCCAACTGGACTACTGGGGATCAGGAGGAAGTTCTTCCTAAAGGCAGGATGTTCCCATAACTGGATGTAGAGGGTTTTGTGTCTAGCCTTTGCTTTGATACACTAGAATCTGGTGGCAAGTTCCCTGAGATGATAGGAGAGTTTGGGTCTGAAGGGATCTCAGGAGGTCTCTAGCTCTATCTGCTCCTCAGAGCAGGGTCAGCCGTGAGATCAGACCAGCTGGTCAGGGCTTTGAAAGGCTCCAAGAATGGAGACTGCACCACCTTTTTAGGTGATGTGTCTCACCACTTGGCTGTCCTCATGATGAAGTTTTCCCTTACATACAGTCAGAACCTCTCTTGTTTCAACTTGTACCCATTTTATTTCGTCCTGCCACTGGGCACCACTGCAAGCAGCCTGGCTGTGTCTTCCCAGTAACCTTGCAGGTACTGGGAGACTGCTCTTGCATCTCCCCACAGCCTTTTCTGGTCCAGGCTGAGCAGGATTTGATCACTGGTCGCATTGCTTGTGTTACACAGATCTGTCAGACCTTTACCTAACTCACTCCATTCCCTATCCCTGCCTGATTTGACACGTACACTGCTCATGCCCAGTGGGGCAGATGCTCCATGAGACCTAGAAAGGAAAGTAACAGAGTGTACAGGGAAAGTACAGTCCGTTTTGCCATTCTTTTCTTGGATCACCTGCTCTGTAGTTTGGTTCAGCCTTTTTCCTTCTATGGTTGTAGAGGACTTCTTTGTTTTGCTATGGAGCTGGAAACTTTTGCTCCCTGAAGAAATAGACGACCTGAACAATGTGAAGTCTTCCTGGATCTGTTTGGAGCTTTGTATTTTTAGCTCAGTTGTGCAAGAGTTCACATGCGAATACTCAAATAGCAAGGCAAAAACAAAAGGAAAATGTCTGCGTCCCTAGACCTGAGGGCCAAAGCAGCCAAACAGACTTTGTACAGCTTTCAGACAGGACTTTAATTATACCAGATGCTTCACTAAAGATCCTGTTACAGTTTAATGGAGAGAATGGGTGCCTGGCTCTTAAGGTGGGCTACATTCCTCTTTTCAGGACAGGTCCGGGTTTTTAGGAAACCTTTTGCTTAGGTTACTGGTTAAGTTTAGAAAGCTTCCAAAGCACTAGACAGCTATGCAATCAAAAACACAGTTGCAGAATTAGGATAAAATCATAACTTTCTTACAACTGACCACTTAATGAGAAAAGGGCAAGACCTTACCCTACTTCTTGTGTGAATTATCCATATAATCTACACACACAGAGTATGAGGATTATATGCCTCTTTAAAAAACCAGCTCTGATCACATGACTGACACAAGTGCACCTACCAGCCTCTTCCATGTAGACATCGTAAAAAACTTCTTAGCAAAACTGACATTGTGGAAAATTGCTGACCTGTTCAACTTGAAATACTTCATCTTGAAATACAAGACCAACGAATCTTTGATGAATGGGAAGCAGGATTTCCAAAATGCTTCTAGGACCTGAAGCCCCAGAACAGAGAGCAGAGTAAAGCCAGCAGCCTTACAGCATGGAGAACCCCATGTCAGGTGAGGTCTCCTACAGTTTCCAGCATTCCTGCTGCTGAACAGCAGGGATCTCAAAGCTCTGGGATATTGGGCTACCCCCATCCTTGGTTACTGGGCAGACTACTCAAGGCTTTTTAATGGAAAACAACCAAAATGGGGTTATTCAGATGTGCTTTTTCGTTCTTGATGATCTGCTGGAGCATTCCAGGTCATTGGTAGTTTAAATCATGAAAAGAGCATTCTGCAAATCTTGGTTCTTGTCTGCTGTGCATGCTCAAGATCCTTTAAAAGTAGTATAAATCGTTTAAGATTGACTAACCTGTGCAAAATTAGGTGGGTCAGTTGAGTTAGTCACACACAGAGGCATCTGCTGCCATTCAGAAAGTCTTAGGATACTTCAGAAATCCATGCAGGGCCAGCAGATCCATAGCAAACCTGCAAGAGACCTATGTCTTTCTATGATAGCAGGAGGGAAAGGCAGGAACACCTGGCTGTCGGATTGCGCTAGATGACCATGAGTGCATAAATATTCACATCTGATGCCCAGTTAAGGATGGTTTTCAGGCAAATTCCCCAGCCACCCCCACTTACTGTATTTTGGGTTGTGCCACAGGGTGGCCTTGGCACGTGCAGGCTGTGAGGACTCCTGGGTGGCTGCTGGGGAAGGCGAGCTGCACCCGCTTCCCAGCTGCTCATGGCAGTTAACGCTGTGGATCAGGGAAGAGCAGGCAGCCCCTGGCCCACAGGGTGGGTTAAATGTCCTTTTGAGTCCTTAACAGCAGTTGGTTTCACTCCACAGATCACACTACCTGCTGTTGCAGACATTCCCTAGACCTCCATTACCTGTAAGGTCAGCAGAGATACCCTGATGGAGTCCTACATGTAGGTGTCAAAAATGAGATTTCTTAACATGAAGGAAAGGTGTAACTACTCCTACACTAGGAAAATAGCGCTGGGGCCCAGGCTCTGGGTGGAAATCAGAAGCATCCCCCACCTTAGTGGAAGAAGTCTATTATTCATTGCGTTATAATTGCATAATGCTTTCTGTTACTTATTTGCTGTTTAAAAGGGGACTTGCCCAGGAGTAAAGGGAGAAGTTGGGTGGGGGACTTCATAGAAAAATAACATCGATTTCCAGTGTTGTGTTAGTGGAAAGTATGTGTTTCTTCTCTATTTGATATAGTTTATATTCCCAGTTCCATCCATTCCTCTTTCATAAGAGTTCTGTTGATATACTTGAACCTGACAATTGGAGGATTAAGGATGTGTTTGGACTGCCTTTTTTGCAAGTCTGATTATGAAAACCACCTATGCCATTAGCATAAAATAAAAAGCAGGAACTTTCTTATACTTGCCGTTCCAGTAGGAGAGAAATTCACAGGAGCCAAACGTTTTACTGGTGAATGAGAATATCCATTTTGGAAATAGCCTGCATTATCTCCATAGTTAAGGTGGTACCGTACCATTAGCAAAAGGTTAATTTAGGGATTTTGCAAGAAGCATATCTGTGCTGCATCTGCTCTTTGCTCTTTGCCTGTTCCCATTCCTCCCAGGTCTCATTACCTTGCTGTAATGTGAATATTCACCTGGCTGCATACCTTAACTTGCACAAACCTACAGTTTTGCAAGAGGACTAGAAAACAGCAACAATCAAAGGAGACTTTTCAAACTGCTGCTTCTTTTTGAAGCTTTTATCACAAAATACAGGTTAAAATACAATTTTTAACAACAACAACAAAGTTTTATCCTCCTTTTTCTACATACCTTTGTTTATGGCGAGCGTTCACATTCGTTTCCGTCAAATAAGGACTTCTCAGTGCCATGGTGCTTTATACTTTCTGTTTTATGGGCTCCACTGTTGGTACTGTTGTTAGCCAGGAGAAGTAAACAGACTTTGAGGAAAAGATCACACCATAGCAACCCTCAGCTTCTGTTTACAGTTCAAATAAATGTCTGTGCCATGGAAATGTATGTCCTGAGGAATTTTCTAAACCAGTACGCTAATTTGTTTAATAACAAAAGGATTAATGCAGATAAGTTGAATGCAGATTTACACTCAATATTTAAATGGTGAATAATTTTATTTTTCAAAAGCTGCCAGTAAATAGTACATCACAACCGCTCAGTAGGGAGAAGGTATTTTTTAACTTTCATACTAGAAAGTACTGACGGTTCTGAAGGAGAGGCTCATGTAAGCACTTGGCAGAATGAGTTCCCCAATTAAAAGCAATATTAAAACTCCCTTTATTTAATGGGGGTAACTCTGTGTACGCTTTGAAAACCCAAACTTGTGTGTTTGTAGTTTCCTCACCTTTTGGTTAAAGAAGTAGCTTTTACTCAAGCAAAACTTCTATTAACTGAGCTGGACATTTTGCTCAAGAAAATAATAGAGGAATGAACCTGGGTTAATTAGCATTGATAATGTACAACTGTGGGCTGGCTTCAGGGGCGGTGGGTTGGCTGGTGTAGACAAGGTGCAGCTGTGGCTGGTTCTGGTAAGGGGTTGGGCAGACAATGGAGGGAGGGCAGCTGAGGAAGAGAGAGGAGGAAGATGCAGAGAGAAGAGAGAGAGTGCGGGTGCCCTGGATGAGGAGAGATGAGGAGAAGGTGGCAGAGGGACTGGCATGAATGCGTTGGTATGAGTTGGTAAAAGACCTTGTTGCAGCTGGCTAGTTTGGAGAGTGCTGCGACAATTGGTGCCCCGTGTGAGGGCCTTCAGATTATGAGACCAAGCGTAATGAGCGGTGACAGCGATAATGGCTGTGCCAGGGGACATTTGAAGTTTTGAACAGTGATGGTGGTGCCCAACATAGCGGAGACAGGCGGGCATAACCTGTGATCCAGATCACGCTGAGATAGGCAGGAAGAGCCTGGGGATCTGGATCAGGTGCCAGTAAAGGTGAGCTGTTGGGAACAAAGAGAAGGAAGCCTGACTGCCGTGGAGTTAAGAGACAGGGGGTAACAGGCAATAGCGGCGGAGTACACAGCCAGACATGGCAGCAGCCCGCAGCAGCAGTGGGTCCAGAGTGGGTCCGGCCAGACAGGGGTGATGGCTGTGCCGGGGGAAGGTGCGGGAGCAGCATGGTGCCGTGGGTGGCTCCTGCCGTTGCTGCTGCTGCTCGGCCTGGTGGTATTCTTGCCGATGTTTATGTGCTCGTTGAAGGTGCCTCCACTTGTAGAAGAAATGGGTGACCACAAGGATGTTAAGAAGTTTTTCAAACCACATAATGATGTGTTAGCGCTGTATTCTAGATCTGGTGCTGCTGAAAGCTCGCTCTGGTTACTGTCCGGTGTAACCCAAGAGGTGAAAGGACAAGGCACTATAAGTTCATCAGAGCTGCCCTCTGAAGAAATCAAAATCCCAGATGCTAAGAAAGCAGATAAGAAAGGTGATCAACTTGCAGAAGCTGAAAAGCCCAAGATAAAAGTGAGGAAGGAATTCAGGGACAAGTTGTGCGGACCGTATGAAAAGTTTATTTGTAAAAAGGTTATGATGACTTTAAATACCTAAGGTATGAAATGTTAAAAAGGAAAAGAAAGAAAAAAAGGGAGAATTGTGGAGGAATTATAGAGGACTGTATGAAAAATTTATTTGTAAAAAAGTTGTAATAATTGTTAAAAACATAAGGTATGAAATTAAAAAAAAAAGTGGGGGGAATTGTAGAGGAATGAAGCTGGGTTAATTAGCATTGATAATATACAGCTGTGGGCTGGCTTCAGGGGCGGTGGCATGGCCGAGGTAGATAAGGTGCAGCTGTGGCTGGTTCTGGTAAGGGGTTGGGCAGTCAATGAAGGGAGGGCAGCCGAGGAAGAAGAGGAGAGAGGAAGAAGCAAGAGAAGAGATAACACATGCCCTGGATGAGGTGAGATGAGGAGAAGGCAGCAGAGGGACTGGCATGAAGAGTGTGCTGGTATGAGGTGGTGAACAACCTTGTTGCAGCTTGATAGTTTGGAGAGTGCTGTGACAAAAAATCTAGTAGAGTAAGTTTTGTGCCTCTGAAAATCTTGGCAGCAGGGGGCTTTAGGCCTTTAAAGGTTATGCCAGGAAAGGACACTTTTTCCTTTCTGCTACTGATACTAAGATACTGTTGCTAGCAGTGCTTCGGGCTTCTTCTTTTTTTTTTTTAATATGCAAATAGGCAAGATTTTATTCCAAAGTGTAAGCATTCCTTATTCCTTAGAAATTTCACTCATACGTGATGGCCCTTCGGTTGGCTTGCCTTTATGTTTGGTCGGTGGTGCAGAAAGCATGGTTAGGGGAAGTGTCGGTCTGGGATGGAGTCGCTGTTTTGGAGGAGCTTGTGTCTGGTGAGGCCCTTGTGGTGTTGGCATGCAGTGTGGCTGGAGAAACTGGTTAGGAAGCAGGGCAGGGTTGGGTACATGAGGATGTGCTTCTGATCTGATTCCTGCTCATGTTTGTATGTACTGTGTTTTAATTAAAACATGCATTAAATTAAATACACGTTTTAATTTAATGCATGTTTTAATTTAAATAAAAATGTAGTATCTGGCTAGCTGATGGTGTAGCTTCTGATTATAACACTGGACAAATGAAGCATGCGTAATCCCAACCCAAACTGGGCAAACCAAGTCCAGTGGTTGTGGGCTGGGTTCACTGTTCAAAAAGTGGTTGCTTTAGCACAAAGAGCTGCGTTGTGGTGCTGTTTAGTTTTTTTAAGCAACATGCTAAATGTAGCAATGTGTCATTGCATGGTCAGACTTTAAAAAGAACATGTAAGTAGCAAATCTGACATCTGTGATCATCAAATGAACCACATGAAATGTATCTTATATCTGTAATCTTATATTTTATCTCTTCGGTACCAAGGTGAAGAATTGAGGGCCAAGTGCAACCCTTGAATTCATTCTGGACAGCATGTAGAGCAGAGGGACTATGTATATAGGGACCAGATGTAGGATACCCTCTATCTGCACACCCTAATGACCTCAGCAGAGTGGGGTCACTTTCTAGGGTGGGGGTGGTGGGTGCAGTGTATCTCTGCATGGTGTTGGCACAGAGCAGGTGTTGGCTGGCTGGTGCTGGAGAGGTGGGAAGCCTATGGGGCAGTCCTGGGGAGGGCTGGAGAGCTTGGGGGGAGCCGTGGGTGGAGATACGGTGCGGGTGGTGGGAGGCAGGTGTGGAGGTGTTTGGGTAGTATTGCAGCAGGAGTGGTACTGATGAATATTTTGGGGGATGTGGTATGTGGCACCAGGGGGGGGGCCATGCTTGTGAGCATGAGCACCGGCAACAGCGCCCATCAGCACAGGGAGATGAGGAGCAGAGGTGTTTTTATTATGAAGCAGCGGTGAAATTTGAGAAATCTTCAGGATGCCTCCTCCCTGGCACAAATGATCAGAAGAAATAATAGCTACAGAACATGCCTTGAAATCCCGGGGTAGCTGATCCCCAAAGAGCCTCCAGTGTGATGCTTGCTCAGAGCCTGCCTGCAACACGCACAGATGGAGGTTTGTGCCTCTTCTTTCCAAACTTCCTTACATCACGTAAAGATTACCTAGGTGAGGGAAAAGTCAAACTTTTTGTATAGTCCTTGCTGCTATAGAAACCACTAGCTCTGTGACAGCATGCCGGGCTATGGAGGTACAGCTGGCAGCAGCTCCAAACTAGGGGATGCCATAACGTGCACTGTAGTTTTTGTTATTTTCAGCCAAAGCCCAGCTGCCTTCTGAACTGCTGTGTGTCCTTCACTTCTGCAACATGCAGCTTTTTAACGCTGGAAATAAGGATGACAAATGTCTGGAGTTGTTTATGCTAAAAAAAGTAATCCATGGCTTTGTAGTATAAAGGTTTATCTGCTATTTTAAGTCTGTTGCAATGTGTGGATGACATTAAGTCTCTGCTGGTTTGAATTATGGCTGTAACTTTCCCCAGAGAGTCACTTTCAGCAATCTCTGTCTCTCTCTAACGGGAAAGAAAAGGCAGCATTAAAAGTGGTGATATATGAAAAGTATTCTGTGTCTGCGAAGCCTTTCGTGATAGTGTGAAGATAAAAAGTCTGTAAAATGACTGTAACTCTGATGAATATTTCTGAAGTCAGAGGAGAATGAAGCTGTCAGCTGTGAGGGGAGAAGAGCAATCTGGTATTGATCCTCAGTCAATAGAGCAATCCTGCTAATGCTTGTAATTCTTAATTTCTGTCACTAGAAAACAAACAGAACAAGAAGAGAGAAAACAAACATGGAACATCCCAAAGACATCTGAAGTGCTCCCTGCTACAATTGAAAAGGAGATTGGATTCATGAAATGTAGTAAAGCAATAGATGTGCTTGCTTCTTTTTAAGGTTTGTGTAACCTAGAGGTTATGAGATCTCTAGGTGAGGAAAAGGAGAGTTGCTTTATTAAAATCCAAATTCTGCATCTTATGGCTGAGGCAGTATCTCAAAAGCATTTGCCTGAGAAATGGATCTACAAATAAATACTCTGAGAACAAAAGCAACATGGAAAGCTCTCTTGTCAATGACCAGGTTAGCTTGTCTTGAGTGCAGTCATGTGGTATGTGTCCTCACTGAAAACAGATGTCCAGAAAACCTGAAACGGAGCTTTCTGCAAAGGAGAAGATGAGGTTAGGCAACAAGGACAGGGTCTGAAAACAGTTGGTTGCTTCAATCACCGCTGCAGCCTCCCATTCTGCAGAGTGGGCAAAGCAAGGTAGAGGCCAGTCCTTCCCCTCCCCCCTCGCCCCCCCCTCCCCCCCCTTTTTCCAATGGCCGCACTCCATGTAACTCATGCAAAACAGCATCCCAGAGTATGGACAGGGAAACTGTAGGCAGATGGTGTCAGTGAGATACTTTGCTGACAGAGCAGGTCCATCTGTGTTTGCCTCATTCTGTGATCCAGCTGAATGCATTAACCCAGCCAGGGTCTGGCTGCTCCTGAGGGCTTCCAGCAGGAGACAGCCCTGCCCCAGCCTTGTGCCGGGACCCTCCCCAGAAATGCATGCGGAAGCTTGTTGCAGAGCACTAGGGTTTGTTTGGCTCCTGGTGTTAAGTAATTAATGGAACACCTTTTGGCACTGGAGGAAAAAAGCCCGAAAGGTTTTTGCAAGTATCTTGTGGTACCCAGAGCTGTCACTTGCCTCTCTTCCCATCATTTCCTGTTCCATGGAGATACACTCATCTCCAGAGGATCTTTACTTTCTACAGAGGTGATCTGCTTACAGCATGTTTATCTTCATTTTGCTGTTACCTACTTCTTTCTTCTTCAGATGTCCTAAACTAATATCCAGAGGTAAGTGGCTAAAGTTCAGCTCTTGATGCAAGCACCACTGGCCTCAACAAGACTTTGCATTTTACTTCTATAACCCTGAGCAACGGCAGTTTTTCTGGGGTTGTCACATTCTTTGGGTCACAGAGAGCCTTGTAAGGAGTTTAAGATATTCAGCTGCTTATTTTGACAGAGATTTGTTTGCAGGTTTAGGAGCTGAACATATTTTGGCTTCCAAAAGTTATCTCAGAGGAACTCCAGTGTCCCGCTGGCAAAGTACTGAGTGGGGCAGAGGCAAAGCAGGGACTGTGTGTGGAGACTGAGGAGCTGCTGTGGAGGAGAAGGGTGAGAGCTTCGAATCCTGACCTCTTCTGCAAGTTAGAAGCCAATTCTGCAAGCTTTTACATTGTTTTATCCAGCTCCTCTCCTTTCAAACATTAGGACAGACTATGTCCAGCAGCCTTCCCTCTGGGGAAGAAATGTCACAGGGGCAGAAATATCCCAGCAAAGTGTTGATGCTTCTCCAGGTACTCCTGAGTACCTTCTGCAAACCCAGGGTGTTCCTGAATTGTGAGACCAGTACAATGCAACACACAGACAGGCAGACACATGGGGTTGAAAAACTGCTGCACGCAAGCTATTGGAAAGTGCCTGCTGAAAGAAAAGATGCTGGTCCACCACCTCTTCTTTGAAATCAGTAGCCAGTCAGGTGTTTTCAGGAGTAAAGATGCTCTAGAAGTATTGAAGTTCATCCTCTAGTAGGATGAGGATTCTGGCAAACTGCAAAACTAAGTCTCTCTAGAAAGACTACATGATTTATACACCCACTTCTTCTTAGTTTTGAATAATCTAGGATTATTGCTGCCAGACAAACTAAATTAGTCCTGTCGTAAACTCTCAAAGCCAGGCAATAGCAAAACCAGCTCAAGGGGTTTTGTTTTCTTTAATTTTTCAGGGCTTTGCAAGCTGTGAAAAAGATGAAACACCTAAAACGGTGCAAAAGAAAAGATTGTATAGGATTATACTAAGTAAGCTTTCTGGTGGGAAGCATGCAATTATATATTATGTACTGTCAGCACATGGAGCGTGATGGGACTATTATTTTACCTATGTTGTTTCCCCTGGTTTCCAGAGAAACCATAATAAGAAAAGTCAGAGTGCTCCCATCCTTATTGATCTTAACAAGCTCTCACAAACAGCATCAGATGTTATAATTATTTTTTCTTCACTAAGTTAATATCTGATGTCACACATAACACTGTCAAAATCAGCTGGTTTACTGGTGCAGAAATCTAGGCATAAAATTATATAAAAAAAGGCTACACTGAAGGAAATGGAACAAGCACATTAAATAAAAATAGTCATGCATATAAATACTTTCCTCTGCCTTTTCTTGAAAAGCCATATTGATGCAGATAGAAATGAGAGAAAAGGGATGCCAAGCCCAAGAAAGTTAATCCTGGTCAATTTTAAGGTGAGTGAGATGGTGGTGAAGGTCTTGTTGATGGCAGGTAGTGTGCATGTTGTGAGGAGCAGAAGCTCTTTGGAGACCTTTGTTTCTAACCACAGGTCAGAGAAGGTTTGCTTGGCAGCCTTGGGAAATAACGATGGTGTCTCTTGGATGGACTTTAGGAGATGTGGGACGGCAAGGACAGTGGCAGGGACCTGCTGGAGGACAAACAGCTCTGGGGCAGCAGTAGCAATTTGGAAGAAGGAAGCCAGAAGGGCTCTTCACTCTCTCTGCCTGTGGAACCAGTGGCTGAGCCGGTGGCTGAAGGCATCCTCCTCCTTCTCCCTCTTAGAGTCCCACAGGGAGTGAGGTCTTTGGGGTTCTGTGGAGGAGCAGAGTAATGGGACCACACCAGGGGAATGAGAGAAAGCTGCCCATCTGGCAGGTCTTGGAGATAAAATTTTAATATGATTATTTCCCACCACCTGTTCCTTTTCTGTCCTTTAAGAAGGAGTGTTCTGGGCCTGAAGCATAAGTATGACCATGATTGATGGGCCTGAAGCATAAGTATGACCATGATTGATGCAATCATATGTTTTCATCCAGAAAATTGAGGGTACAAATAAACAAGGAGTGGTGGCTAAAATGAATTTAAACTAGAGTGGCTGCAAACACATCCCATTCCTGCAGCCTCTCATAGCAGTGGCCTGTGGCTCCAGACCTGAGAGCCTCTACCAAGTTGTAGATACAGAGAAAGAGAGTTTTGAGTCTTATTATTACTATATAAATAAAATACAGGAAGACCAGAGAGAAGAAGTTTTATTTAGTAGGGAAAACTGAGCAAAATATCAGAATTTGGCTTCAGTTGTAGAACTAGAGAGGGTTTTGGTCTTTTGGAGCATGCAGCCCATGGACGTTCCCTCCCTCAGATTCTCATGTTCGCCCACAAAGTCTGTGTGTCCGATGTTGCCCTCAGATGTTGAGCAATTGCCGTGTCCCTAGGGGAAATATGGCTGTCCTGGGAGGCTGGGATGGGAAAGGCAAATCTCCCGCGTCAGGAGAATGCATGACATTGACAAGTGTAGCATACCCCTGGCTGGTGTGCAACTTTTGTGGGGAATTGCAAAATAAAAATGCTAGTTCAGATTTATTCAGGGTGGTGATTGCTAAGCAAGTCCAAGCACTTGGGAGCCTCTGGTGAAAGCTGAGCGGTGGTCACGCAAGCAGAAATGTTAAAGTTGGAGGGGTGTGCATGTCTGTTTACCCTTTCTTAAAGCTAATGGAAAGCACAGGTTTTCTTCTTGTTTTTGGAAGAATTTTCTCAAGTGAGTTTGGTAGTATGTGAAGAAGAAATTACACCGCCTCCCTGCCTGATTGGTAGCCTGCAGCTACTAATTTATAATGAGTTTTTCTTAATAATGTTTCAATTATTCTTTCTACTGAGGGTGAGTGCAAGATACAACTTAAGTAAAATTATTGTAGCCCTATTTTTTAATGTCTATCTGCAGAGTAACAGTTGGGGTGTTGAGTGGCTCTGGTGTTTGGAAATTATGTCTGATAGCTGCAGGAAAGCAGGAGAGAGAGCTGTCCTCTGGAAGCCTGTGAATAGTCATCCCTGTAACAAGAACATGAAAAGCCCAGGTTTGTGTCCAAGAAAGCTTTTGGGTCTCTTGTCCTAACAGAGATTTGGTGAAACTGAAAAGAAACCATTTTGAAGTAGGTATTTGGAAGAACAGAGAACATTTTTCTTACTGTGTCATATAATTAGAAGAAATGAGGTGGCTGCCGCTGGCCACCCTCCCTGCTGTAAAACCTCCACAAATGAAATTTCATCAGATCTTCAAAAACATCTTGAGTTATCTTTCACCGCTGAAGGGAAGTCCCTAAAGACAGCCAGGTGGTTTTCACATTACCACAGTGGCTCCTAGTTCTGGGAGCCACTTAGTGGGGTGGAAGTGGTTTTCAATTTATTTCAGCCTTTCCTCCTCCCCTACTGGTTTAAATCTCTTCACGAGGTGTCCCTACCTGCTGCTAAGCATGCACGGGAGGGTGGTACTACACGCTTCCTGCAAATGGACTTTTGCATCATGTAACATGTTAAGCCATGTGTTAAATCATCAGCCATGAGACTGCGAGCAGTGGCTAGTGAAATTGGATCTGAAGTTATTGCAAGATCTATTATTAGAGGCAGCTATTGCAGTATATAGACTATTTTCTGCGTATGCCATTTCCCCATTATTTTCTATTTATGTAAAGTGTCTCTTTGTTGAAATATACCATCTTATCAATCAGCAACGCTGTGTGTTATGGCCATACAGTATATTTTGCCTGTAATTGGTAACAGGATCATAATTGTGCGACTGATGCAGCAAGCAAAGTGGCCAGCCATTTATCATTGCATTTCTGTGTGATTTTATGTTGGTGCTTGATTTGTAGCTTAGTTACAAATTTACATAAACCTGATCATTTTAATGCAAACTTGATTCAAACAACCACCCCTGCATTTTGTACTATTTTTGTTTTCTTTCCTTGTTTCCTTGTACATAATATTGGCCCTATTTTGTGTTCAGACAAGGGGTGAAATTGAAGTTCTTTACAATTTCAATATAATAAGTCTCTCTCTACTTGACAAAACACTAAGGATTTTTTTGAAAAGGCCATTTATTCTGTTTATGTAATTGAGCACATACATGTTCTATGTATACATCTGGACACATGAATTATGCATAAATGCTTCCATATTACACAAAAAATGTTGAAATACACCAGGTTTTGACCAAAATCCAAGGAGACTCCAGGAGTAAGAGAGCTTTTATTCTTGCTTCCCTCTATGCCTGCATATGCTTTCTGATGTAGGTTCGGGCTCCCACTGAGAAGATGCTCACTGGGTGTCGGGGAAACCTTGCAAGCAGAGCCCACCACCTAGTTCAGGTGCAAGAAGGAGATCACAGGTCTGTTCCTGGGCCGCAAAGCTCTGCCAAAGGGGCAGCATCTGGTCCCCCAGGTAGACAGCTGCTCTGAGACCCTGTTCCTGGTACGTGGGATAGCTTTTTGGTTATTTCTATTTTCTAAGTTGACATGTTATGCTGGACAAACACACTTGTAGCTCAGGACTGTGTCTGTGTGTCTCTGAAGACACCCTTATCCCCGGTGTTTAAAAGTTTTAAGAGTCTATTATTCAGGGCATACATAATTTAATATAAATAACAGTAATAATACGAAGAATGGTAAACAGCTTCCTTCCTTGGCATTGAGCCAGGTAAGTGAGACTTCTTTAACATTGTGGTATGAGAATTGATTCAAACCAGACCTCCTGTACTTAGAAATGCCCTTCATATGCAGCCGGGTTTAAGCACTTTGCTTATTAAAAAGTCCTGCCCTGTTCTCTTGAAGTCAGTAGCAAAATTCCCATGATCAGAAAAAAAAAATATCATCCCCCTAACCAGATAATGTAAAAGCAAAGCATGCTTGGGTTATAGTTGCTGCTTAAGGATACGGTCAAGCTTTGAACGTGCTGCCCTGTTTTCAGGATACAGCCTGAGAGCAGTCCTGGGCTCCCTGCCTGGGCAGTGCCCGCCGATGGCACCTGGAGCTTTGCTGGCTGGGAGGGTTCTTGCCATCTATTCTCCCAGCCGATCTGTTGAGTTGCTGTCGTCAGTAGGAAGGGTGTTACTAGCTCATTTCGGGCAGTGTTTTGACAAGATGCTGGATGTGCAATCTCACAGAAGGGCTAAAAACAGCAGTGTACTTTCAGCACAGACAGGCTCTTTGGAGAGGTTTGTTGCCAAAGTCTCTGGCTGCTCATGGGCGGAGAGGCATTTTTCGGTTCTGAGTTTTATAACTTGGCTACGTACTTGTTAGCTGCTGGTATAAAGCAGTTCCCGAACACACGCTGCCAAATCTCAAGTTTCTGCTGGAAAATATAAAAAACCCCAAACCAATGAGCAAATAATATGAAAGGAAAAAAAATATTCTGCTCCTCCCTAAATTAATTTTCAGAAATTGCTGAGCTGTTTTGGTAGAAAGTCAAAAATCGGTCAGAGGTAGAGATCTGACAGGGAAATTTTCAGTCATAATGATTAAAGTTCATAATGACAGAATTTATAATCACAGAAATTTATAATCACAGTATTTATCATCACAGAAAACCCAGTGTTTACAATGAGAAGGTCAAGGCACCCTGACCCCAGGCAGTACAGCCAGTCCCCCTGCAATAAATTGCCAGTCTCTGCATAAAGAAATTGTGAAAATTGCTTTCACGTGCACTTGCCCTTGCACAGAGTCAGGCAAGTGCTGATCAGCTGCCTGGAAAAAAAACTCATTTCATGATTATGAGCAGTTTGGGCCCTCGTTGCTTTTCAGTTGGCAGATAGCAGCCCTCGTGGGGGTCTGTGGCAGCTCGGTGCCGGGGTGCCAGCCAGCAGAGGGGAGCTGACAGCCGTGCATCCACGAGGAGTGAATGGATGGCTTCCTTCGCCTTTCCAGCCTCTCTGGCTTGGTTTTCTGCTGTGTTGTGGAGGTGCTGGAAGCGGGCTTTCTAGTGAATTAGGAGATTTAAAGGTGATGTGTTGACGACATAAATATACATGAACGGTACACGTTTATGCCCTGAACATTTTATACTAGAAAACACATGACATGAAACTATCTCAGAGCCTCTAAATGAGTCTTTAATAAAACAGCAGGTTAATGAACCAGCATTACAGACAAGAGATTGTGAGAGAACTGCATGTCTGATAATCCTGCTGATTTTATGCTACTGGAATATTCCAAGTGTCTCTCTTCATCACAAACCATAAAGGTCCAGACATAAATGGATTGGAAAATATAATTTAGCGGGATGATTCTGTCCCTTGCTTATGTCATGAGTCTTGCTTCCTCTTCAGCTGGTTGAGGGAGTTGCTGATTTGTTTTGCCAGAAGATTCAGCCTGCGCAGAGCCGGCATCACCCGCTGGGTTTAAGGGGTAGCAGAAGGGCCCTGCTCTGCTCACATACCACTCACCTTTTCCCAGCGGGAGCAGAGGGCAGAAGGGCAGCAGCAGGAGAAGCTCCAGCAGTATAAGTGGGATCAATGGAGAGAAGAGCACTGATCAGGGATGAAGAGGGAGCAGGGCCAGCGGTTGCCGTGCAGCATCAAAGGAGAAAGGGATAATGCACTTTTCGCAGCGGCGCTTTCACAAAAGCAATTACTGGACAGAGAGAGGCAATGTGGGAGAAGGATATAACACTTAGAAATGTCGGTGAGAGCGGCTTTTGGTGTGGATGGCACCTGAAGGTAGAGAATATGTATTGGTGAAGTTAAAAGAGTGGAAGGCTGAAAGGAAGTAGGTCAAAAAGTGAGAGGGAGGAGGGTGAGAAATGACTGAAACAGGAGGAAGATGAGCACAGCCAGCATAGGTTTCTGGTGCTGCCCCGATGCCTGAGGGCAGAGAGTTTTCTCAGGTTTCACTGTTGCTCAGCTTAACTTTTACAAAATGATGGTGGCTTGGCTTTATGGGATCACAGGAGTATCCACATTGGATGGAGTCTGATGAGATCATCTAATCTCTGGCATCATCTTCCATTCCTCCTCTCTGCCTTGTCTGACTAAGGCTTTTCTGTCCCTTATATGTAGTATTACCACAATGGTTTTGTTTAGATAAAACAGCTTTATTACAAATAATTAAAAAACCACTGTTGCTCAGAGAGCTCAGGGCTTGCAGATGCACAAAATCTTAGCATCTGTGCAAGGGAAAAAGAAAGATGAAAATAAGTGAAGAGGAAGTGTAACATTTCTTCTGACTTTAATGCGGTTGCATCCATGTTTGCATTGCCTGAATTCCCGCTGTGACAGGAAGCTGCTGTGTTACCTACTTGAAGCACACTTCCTTGTTGTTCTGTACTTCCTTGCAGGTGTAGTGCAAATGAGAGGTGAAATAATATACATTCATACAATCATAGAACCATTTAGGTTGGAAAAGGCCTTTAAGATCATCAAGTACAACTGTTAACCCAGGACTGGCAAGTCCACCACTAAACCGTGCCCCGAAGTCTTGCATCTACATGTTTTTTGAACAGTTCCAGGGGTGGTGATTCCCCCACCTCCATGGGCAGCCTGTTCCAATGCTTGACAGCCCTTTCAGTGAAGAAATCTTTCCTAATATCCAATCTAAACCTCCCCTGGTGCAACTTGAGGACATTTGCTCTTGTCCTGTCTCTAGTTATTAGCGAGAAGTGACTGACCCCCACCTGCCCACAGCCTCCTTTCAGGCAGCTGTAGAGAGCGATAAGGTCCCCCCTGAGCCTCCTCCTCTCCAGGCTAAACCTCCCCAGTCCCTCAGCTGCTCCTCACAAGACTTGTGCTCCAGACCCTTCACCAGCTCTGTTGCCCATCTGTGGACACTCTCCAGCACCTCTACGTCCTTCTTGAAGTGAAGGGCCCAAAACTGAACACAATACTTGAAGTCCAGTCTTACCAGTGTTGAGTACAGGGGGACAGTCACTTCCCTAGGCCTGCTGGCCATGCTATTTCAGATACAAGCCGGGATGCTGTTGGCCTTCTTGGCCACCTGGGCACACTGCTGGCTCGTGTTCAGCCAGCTGTCAACCAGCACCACAAGCTGTCTACCAGCACCACTGCACAGCTTTCCAGCCACTGTGCCCCAGCCTGTAGCGCTGCCTGGGGTTGTTGTGACCCAAGGGCAGGACCCGGCACTTCTTGTTGAATTTCATAGAACTGGTCTTGGGCCATCAGTCCAACCTGTCCAGATCTCTTTGCAGAGCCTTCCTGCCCTCCAGTCCAACACTCCCACCCAACTTAGTGTCATCTGCAGACTTACTGAGGATGCATTCAGTCCCCACATCCAGATCATGGATAAAGATACTAAACAGGACTGGCCCCAACACTGAGCCCTGGGGAACACCATGTGTGCCTGGCTCCCAGCTGGATGTAACTCCATCCACCACCCCCTTTGGGCCCGGTCATCCAGCCAACTTGTAACCCAGTGCAGAGCACAGCTGTCCAAGCTGTGAGCAGCCGGTTTCTACAGAATGCTGTGGGAGATGGTGTCAAAGGCTTTACTAAAGTCCAGAGAGACAACATCCACCGCTTTTCCCACATCTGCTAGGTGGGTCATCTTGTTGTAGAAGGAGATCAGGTTCATAAACCCATGCTGGCTGGGCCTGAGCCCCAAGTTGTCTTGCATGTGCTGTGTGATGGCACTCAGGATGGTCTTCTCCATAACCTTCCCTGACACCAAGGTCAGGCTGATAGGCCTTATAGTTCCCTGGGTCCTCCTTCATGTCCTTTTTGTAGATGGGGTCACCTGGCTAACCTCCAGCCATCTGGGAGCTCCCTGGTCAGCCAAGACTGCTGATAAGTGATGGAGAGTGGCTTGGTGAACTCCTCCACCAGCTCCCTCCGTTCCCTCGGGTGGATCCCATCCAGCCCCACAGACCTGTGTGTGTCCAAGCAGAGCAGCGGGTCACTGACTGTTGCCTCCTGGACTGTGGGGACTGCATTCTGCTCCTCGTCCCTGTCTTCCAGCTCAGGGGGCTGAGTACCCAGAGGAGAGCTGGTCTGATTATTAGGCTGAGGCAAAGAAGCCATTAAGTGCCTCAGCCTTTTCCTCATCCTTTGTAGAAATGTTCCTTGCTGCATCCAATAAAGGATGGCTATTAACCATGGACCTCCTTTTGTTTCTAATGTATCTTGCAGCATGGAAGAGCTCTGCATCACAGCCTCTTCTCAGACCCAGATAAATGTGGTTTCTGGAATGTAGCACTCGCTTTACAAGAGCAGGCACTCAGCTTCCCTAAATTACCTGTTAGCTCCAGGAAAGCTGTGTTCCCTTTGTGTTTTGTATTATTCTTCTCACTGTCGTCATTATTATTTTCAGACTTGCCCTTGCTTTCTGAGATTTTGTAAGATACTCCTACTAAAGACCACAATTATTGCTTTAAAAACACGCTGCCCTGCTGTAGCCAGCAGGACTGATGGACTTTGAAGAAACCAGCTGTGCCTAGAAGGTGGAAAAACTGCTTCTCTGGAAGGAAGAGGAAAGTATTTCAGAAGGAATAGTGTGTGCTTCATCCTAAAATACCAGGGTCATCAATATGGAGAGTAAGATGAGGCACTGATTCTCCTCTTGGATCGGGGTGGGGGCAGCAGGAATGATTGCGCAGCCCGTCTCTTTTCCCTCGCCAGCCCCGCAGGGAGGCTGGCAGACCTGCTCTCGCCAGGAGCCACAGTTCCAGCTAACTTTGCTGGACGATTACAGCATTCCTTGGAGGGCTGCTGGGGTTGTCTCGGCAGCCCGTGGCGCAGTTCCCAGCCCCACAGCCACTCAGGTCAAGGACAAGAGCCAAAGTGTTGACCATCCTGCTTCTGATTTGCCTGGGTTGTGGCACGTTTTGCCCTCATCAGTGGGGGTCCATGATTGCTGTTGGAGGGGTTTTCTTCCTGCAGACAAGTGTTTCTAACTCTTCTTTTATTCAGGGGAATCACACTCCAGAAAGACAAAGCGTATGTGCTGAATTAGGAGGAAGACATTGATCTTCTGCTTTCTGTCATTCTTTATTAAATTCCCTCTTTCTCCTCCAAGAGAGCTCTGCTTAAGGGTGTCCAGGAACCAGACAGATACACACACATGTATGTATATAGAAACAGTACCAGTGCTCATACCCATCCTTCCTTCTGAAAAGTTATTTTAGCTCCTCTCTCCATCCACTGCGTATAATTTTTAAAAGGCAAATGTCATTTGATCAAGGCAGATTTAAAAGGCCTTTCTCTGCAGGTAGACTAAGCCTTACAAGTGCCTTTGGTGGGCCACAATTAATGGAGCACAAAAGAATAATCATCTGGTTATTTAGAGAAAATGAAATTATAGGCTGGTACGAGCCAAAGTGCTATGGTTTCCCCAATGTCTCCTTCCACTTGATCCAAAAGAAAATTCTTAGCAGAAAAAAAAAGCTTGCACTTGAATGTTTAGCTGCTACAAGTGGTTAAGACTGAATGTAATATGCTCACACTTTTTCCATATTAGAAATATACATTGCTTTCTGCCTCCTTTTCCTGTGTTTTCTGCAAAGTGAAATGGGAATGAAGTCAGCATTAAGTGAAATTTTGAATTGTAAACCTTCATCTCTAAGGATTATTAAAATTTGGCAAGGTGGGTTCATCTACCCTGAGCATTTTTGGCTCAAATAAGCCAGGAAACACTGGAAAAATCAGGAAAAAACTACTGGGTTTATTTTTCACAAATGATTCAGTGGGGGTAGAAGAGTAGCTTGTGGGGGTAGCTTGGCAGCAGTCTGGCTCTGATGGCTCCAGTACTGTAAGTCAACCCCTCTGCTTACATGTCTTCTTGCGCATGGGATACCTGTGCCCAGTGTGCAGGGTGCCCCAATGATGCTGGAAACACTGAGCTTATTGTGGGCATCCTGCACATGCAAAGTGAGCGCGGCATTTCTGGGGGTGATGGACTTGGTACACGTGCATCCGTTCGGCTACATCCTCCAGCATTTGCTTTCTCTCAGTTCTTTCCCTGCTAGACTAACAAGACCTTTAGTGCCTGCAACTTTTTCCTCAGGGAACTCCTTAAATACTGTAATCAAGACAGCAATCTGCAAGTGGGATCAGGCTGATTATGTGTTTCTCCGGCTGTTTTCCTCCTTCTAGTCCTTATATTGCATTGCCCAGAAAAGGGAACTGGGGTATTAACAGATCACAGCCTACCAGAAACGTGCTGAAACAGTTTTAGCCACTTAGAAACACCCACAAAATGTTCCTGGCTCCTGTTATTTTTTGCATTTTGTGACCCACAGAAGACTAAATCTAAACGTGAAATACTAAATTAATGCAGAAGCCTTTTATAAAAAGTTTTTGTGCGCCCTTAACATGCAAATATTGATGATAAATGGATCTGTAAAGCATTTGGATCATTCAGGGTGGTTTCTAATAGATTTCTTTAGCACTATAGAGGCTCATATTTGTATCAACATCCTCAGTGTCAGACCAATATAATCTCACAAATAATGTAGTCTTTCATTTCCTAAAAATCAAAATACTCTTCTGACCCTCCAGATTTATTACAATACGACAAATTAACACATCTCAGTACTTTTTCTTTTGCTGAGTTAACAAGTGCTGAGGTTTGGTTTTGTGGCAAAGGCAAATCATTCCTCCTCCCACTGTGATAATTAATAGTGCCTTCCACCAGTACAGGCTCATGGGGGTCCTGTCACTTTCTACAATTAGTACAATTATAATCAACATTATTGAATACACTTCTGTTTAATTTTCTTAATAATGAGCACCAGTTCTTCTATTGTGACTGCTGAGGCTGAATGGGTGCTTTTTAAAACAATAATGGATGTGTACGGTACTATTTGTTCATCGGCATCTTTTGAATGCTTACTCTTAAATATGGGATGGTTGGTGATACTTTAAATTCTGCCTTGGACATTTAGATAACATGCTACTGTCTTTCTGAAAGCCTGAAGAGGCATGTTATCCAGAAGCTGAAGAAAGTCAGACTTTATTTGAACTATTTAATAGGTAGTTTGGGATTTCACTGGTGTAGCTTCACCAGGGTCCTGGGGAATCAGGCTTGTTTTGCAAGTGGCTGCCTTCTGCTTTAACAGCTTTAAAGTTATGATTTTGGAGGTACTACGCCTTCCTTTGGAGGGTCTCAAAGGCCTTCCCATCTTTACTGGATGCAATACGGTTAGCAGCCATGGCAGAGCAAGACAGTCATGTCTCTGGATGAAGTTACAGCTATTAGGGTAGGGATTCCTTGTGCTATTAAAACAGAAATTTGTGCTTTTCTGTGTAAGCATCTATAGAGATACTAAGGTTTCTAAACTCCAGGTTCCCAATAAGCTCCCAGTAGAAGCTGGTAGCTGGAGGCTGCAGCAAGCTTTGCATTTCTGGGCTGCCCACAAAGGATCTGGGATCATCTTGCATGTCTCTTTGAAAGTTCCCTGAGGCAGCATCTGACTGCAGGCTGGAGCAGTCTGCCCACGGCATCTTCTCTGGGCCCCAGGGTGAGGTGTGGGGTGGAAGAAGGGTCCTTATCCAAGTACAGCCATCACCAGTGGTGAAGAGGTGCACCTGAGATAGCAGCAAGTACAGGCAGAAAATGCTCAGCAAAGAGTTCAGAGAAAAACAGCACAGACACTGCTGGTGGGGCTGTGAGGCTGGCAAAGGATTTACCGGGGTTTATCATTACTGTACAGAAGAGTATTAGAAAAGGCTTATTTTCTGAAGCTGTGATTAGAGGGAGAATTCTCAGTGTTGGGTTGATGGTCCCGTGGGTCTGTAATGATTCTCAGGTTTTGAAAAGCAAAGGGGAGATTTCAAAGAGAGAGCCCCAGTGAAAACCTTGTCAAATTGTTCAGCATGTGGTCCCTGACCTCCAGGAAAGACTGAGGACAAGGAACAAGCACTGGCCAAGAAAATGATTGCAAGGGGAAAACAAGAGGAGAAAAAGCCCCCGCAGCTCATTGCAGTAAGAGTCATCACAGACACAGAGCCATGTTCCCCAGGGCTGCACATCACTCAGTCCTGCGCTCACAGGCGGCACAAAGCTCTTCCTATACCTTATCCCGTGGCTCTGAGCTGTCTGAATAGTTGCAGCACTACAACACTAGATCTGTCTGTAGCTAGCTGAAAGTTTAGAGTTAATATTTGAGACCTGGCCCCCTTCTTTCTTTTCTTAGAGAAAATGGTTTCATAAGGAAGAGGTTGCAGAGAGCTCACATTTTTTGAGAAACTGTCTTGACAGCCATTCCAAATACATTTTGAGTTAAGTTTATTTCAAGTAGCGGATATGATCTAAGGTCTTGTTCAAGACCAAAACCAGCCAGAATGAATGGCCAGGGAGAGGAACTGATAAAGCATGTCTGAAGGTATGCACAGAAATGGTGAGGATGTGATAATCCTGAGAAGGCTCTTGAGATGTACCTGTTTCCATAGGTGGTGGTGATAAGGTGTATTACTGTCCTGCTCATATCATTGATTCCAGATGGATTCTTTCCAGCCTTTCTACTGGAAAAAATAACTTGATGTGGCACAACTGACTGCTTTCAAGTCCCTAAAAGGCAACATGGCATGGTCCATGAGGGTAGCATGCATGAGACCTGGCCTGACTATTTACCTCTGCTTCCAGCTCACCACATGTCTGTGAATGAATCCCTCATCCTGCTGTGCCCCTGACTGTCTTTGTGTATTTGGTTGGGTTTTTTTTCTGGGCTAGCCACATAAGCTTCTTAGGATTCACAGCCTTGGGCTTACAAGCCTTGTGTCTTTGCAGCACCCAACGGGCCCTGGTCTCATTCACGGTCTGCAGGGTAATGGTGATGGCGCAATAACGACAAAGTGATCAGGGAGAGAGGGGCCACTGCTGTTTTCCAAAAGTGAAATCTGTGCGTTGGGGTCTCCTGCATCTCCTTTACTTTGAACTGAATACTTTGCTGCCTATGAGTCATCCCCCTGGTCTCTCTACTATGAACAAAAATACATCAAGTAAATGGGAAAGAGAAAGATTTTAAAGCATCCCAATCCTGTCAGATCTCATCTTCCCAAGCTCGGTCACCTTGAGGGTACCAAACCTATGATTTATTCAGGTTCAGACCCTACTGAAAGTGAGATTTTTCAAGTTTGGGAGCAGAACAAATACTGGGTGACTTAGGTGCCTACTCACTGAATTCACATATCCACTTCTTACCATGAACAACTGCTTATTCATCCACAAGATGAAATGCAATAATTTAAAAATGCTAAAACAATTGCAAAGAGCAAAAAGCAAAAATTATAGCTAGATGATTAACAAATGGAAATAAATAAATACACAACATAAATTATGCATTGCAGTCATTTGTTCAGCTACAGTAATAATGTGTTTGTGGGCAGGGGTAGTTACTCTTACAACATGTACAAAAGGAAAAAATTGTACCTTAACAAAAGATTTCCCAGGAAATTAATATTTACTCAGATTATTACTAACCATTTTGTGGAAACCTGGAAAACTGCAAAAAATGTATTCAGTAACATATTTCTTTTAGGAATTAGCAATGCAATTTTATTGCACTCCGAAGGTATGTGGGGTCTCTTTAAAACCAACGCCAACATTACACTCCACCCCAACTCCAAATGGGGTCTCTTTCCTGGAGGCAGTCCACTAACAATGTAAAAATGTCTCGTGTAAAAGCTGCATGTCTTTCTGACCCTGTCAGCTCAATCAGATGCTTTAGCATCAGATTTAAGTGTGACTCGCCAGATTCTGTACTACCTTGTCATCACCATCTCCGAAATAATTCATTTCATTTATAATTACAGCTCCAGGTCTCTGAAACCATCAGCAGCTTTGCTTCATGTCATGCTCAGTTATCTCTGCCAGTGCTGTGCTGGGAGGAAAGGGTTTTAGCACCAGCAAGTCAAGGACAGTCTTCAAACAGGAAAAATTTGGAATTGGTTTAAAAGAAGAACCTCTGAAAATGAATCGTCCTTGAAAATGTGGCTTGGCAGAGCCCTGCTGTGTAAAAATGGTGGGTGCTTCACAAGCTGCCTCTAAACTGCCTGGGACTATTAATCCTCGCAACACCACAGCAGCTTGCAGGAGGATGACCCTTGCTCTTACATGCCAGCTCACCTGTGCTGTAGAGGAAAGGATTCAGCTTCAAAAAACAGGATTAAACCTCATGCAAAACCATCACAGGGCTGTGCACGCATAGCTCTCCTGCAGCCCATACTGTCTCACGAAACCATGGTCCTTCGCTGTTGTAGCAGACAGAATATCCTTATTAACACATTTTTTTTTTCAGTAGCAATAGGTTTTATTTTGTTCAGGGAAAATCAGGGTAAAAACAACATCCATTAATGAAAACACATAGGAGTAAATTTCAAAAACTGCTTCTGGGCAATTTTTTTCTTGGTTTTGTTGTTTTGAAAGAAAAAATGAAAGATGTCAAAGAAAATATTTGACAATAATGGGAAAATATTTATTTCTGCCACCATTCTTTCTGTAGGCAAAACCCAGTAATTTCCCTGGTGTATTGTCCGTAATATGTACTTTTCTGGAGCTGGGTGAAAGAATGGCTCTCCGGAGTTTGCCGGGACACTTCTGGTGGGGCAGGCATGAGGCGCTTCCATCAGCGTGGCCATGGATGGCAGTGCGGGATGTGGGCTGGGACCCTTACTGCAAGCACAGATGCTGTCCTGATGGTGATGATGTCTTCCCCAGCAGTTCCCATCACACTCAGCATCACCCGACTCAGCTTGTGGACTTATATTCAGCTAGTTCCTCCATTGTAACCACAGTGTTTCCAGTTTCCAGTGTTGATAAGAAAATATTTCCCTCTCATTGTAACAGGATAAAGGGCCTTAGTGTGTCCAAACAGGGAGTAAGCACGTTAGGAAATTAAGACTGGCAATAACTGAAGCCCTAAAATTTTGCAGGAAGGAATTAAATGCCATAACTACTGTTATGCTGGGATCACATTTGCTACATCTCGTATCTGAGAAGCTAAATGGTGCCAGGACCAGCCCTCCGGGCAAAACTGGTGCAACTAGCCCTGTGTTTGGAGGGGAGGAGAGCCAGTTTTGGAGCATGGGAGTGCAATAGCACAGCGTGACCTGGACATGTCAGTAACGTCATGCTCTCTTCTGCTTCAAAACAGGACTGCACTGAAAAAGAAGCTGCACTGAAATCACCTGCTGGAAGTAACTCCTGGGCATCTCTCAGTGCTGACCCCTGAACCCTTCTTAGGAATTGCTTGGGGTGATAGTAGGTGGCCTGGGGGAAACTGACCCTCCTACCCAAAGTGACATTCCTAACATTCTGTTCAATTTACTGTGATTCAGTTTAATGTGAATGTGGCTGCTTTTGCTTGAGGAAAAGAAGAGAAGAATAGCTGACAAAGGAGACAAGCACTAGGGCTGAAAATGCATGAGGCAGCAGCAGTGGGAAAGAGGGAGAGGCTGCAGAAACACCAGGTGAAAGGAACACAGTGACAGGCTTTGCAAGGGGCTTTGGAGATAGTACAGGCTGCTGTTGACAAATGTGATGGATGTCAAGGAAAACAGGAGATTTGTCATGCAGATGTCCTTGGGATCCAGAGGCAAAGTTTTTTGGAGTAGACGTCAGCCAGCAGTCCTTCCCTTTTGCTTCCATTGCTGCCTCTTCCAGTTACACCAGTGATTTAGATCAATTGCAAACAACACATGATGGATTAACTCCTAACATCAGTGTGACAGTGAGAGCTCCTTTGCTAACCTTCAGCTGCTGCTGAGCAGCTGCTGTGAAAAACTAAGCTCCCTCTGAGCCACACAAGTTATGCCCATACCAGTAAACTAAAGAGAAGGACATGGGGCAGTGCTGGCACGTGGCTGTCCATACTGTGGGATTGCTGGATGTCCTTGACACAGCCTTGGGGCAGCTCCAGCTCCGCCACGCACCACCTGGGCAGGGTGCCTTGGTGAGCAGGATCCATCCCTTTAGGCGGTGTGGGTGCTGGGGATAGCACAGTTCAGCTGTACGGGTGCAAGCCAAACCATGCTGTTCACCCTTCAAACTAGACAATGTTCTAAGCACGGAATGGGTTGTTCACTAGTGTGTGTGTAGCATATTTGGGCAAAAAAACTTTAATTCACATTTCCATGTATCGGGACAGCAGTGGAAAGGCTAACTCTGTTTACGGAATGGTTCATTACTGCCTAGGAAAGCCGTGATACAGAAAGCTAGTTGAAGTATAATATGAAAATAAGACTTGCTCTCTTTGGTTGTTTTGTGTGGCTTTCACCTAGGTGAAAAGATTCCTTAAAAAGCTGGCCTTTTTTTTGTTTGTTTGTTTGGGGTTTTTTTTGCCTTAGTTTCATGTAATTAATAAAAATCCCCATAGAAGTGCCATCATCCACTGTAGATGGGATCTCAGTCAAATCTCTTCCTTGCGGGGGAAAAAAAAGCCAACAACCTATAAACAGGAAAAAATTAACTGTATTTCTTTGAAAACTATTGTATACACACAAATTGTTATATCCTAGTTTGTGCACTTACTCTTCTCCAAGAGGCAATAACATTTTCCAATATGGTTAACTTAAAAGAAACTATATTTACCTATCCTTCTTGTGACATGAAAATTAGTAAAATGTTTTTATTTTTCCCCGCAGTTCAGTGTTCACAATTTTCACAATGCTCATGATACTATTATGTTACAAAGGGGTTTTTTATTCCCAGAACTTTGATTAGAAAAGCTGCTGCTTCATACATAAAGTTACAAGAACTTTATGTGCTTTTGGTGCTATCTTGCCAATGGAACATGTTACAAGATTTTGTATTATATGATTTTCCATGAAAAATGTATTGCAATTCACTGTACCTAAAGGAACATTAATACCAAAATTAAACCCGATTATTATAATAAAATTTGGTATCCATTTCACAATGAGGAATTTCATGACAAACAACTAATTCTAAGCAGGATATGAGGACATGCAAATAAACACTGATGTGACTGGGATGCAGTACTTGAGGCAGCACATCACCTAGTCATGGCATTTGAAATTTCTATTGCAGCCCTAATCTCATGGACTTAAATCCACATGTAGAATAAAAGATAGGGTAACAGAACTTGAAATTAGGGGTATTTTCCAGCTAGGAATTAAAGGGATGCTCCTGTACTTTTGTGGTTGTTACTATTCTCCAGACAATATTAATGGGCTCATCAACATGGTAACTTCAACACGCTCAATGGGAATGAAATGGGGATACTAACACCAACGTGCTGTCCACAGGCATTCAGTGACATGTACAAAGTTTCACAGAAGAAGTGCAAACATATGAACGTCAATAGGTCATTTACAGATTATCAGCAATGCACCAAGATCCTTTCTAGATCAGAATGCAAACCACCTCAACAACTTACTTCAGTTAAGCTAAGGTATGCACTGAAACTGGTTGCTACACAAGGAGAAGCGTTGGTCCTCTTTGGCTGGTCATCTATCGTTTGTTTTTTGCTGATTTGTGACTGAGAACCCAAGCACCCTGCCTTCACATGAGCCAAGTAACAGTGATCAGGAAACTATTCCTAATTTTTACGTTCTCCTGCTAATGGAGTAAGTGCTTTGTGAACATAGGGAAGGGAAGGGCTACAGCTGGTGTGAAACAAAGGTTTTTGTGCTGTAAGTTTTTCCTTTATTCTTGATGTTTATTGTGTGCAGGAGGAAAATGCTCCCCAGCAAGTTGGAATGATCCTGACATAAATCATCAGATCATTTTTTCAAGTCATTTGTTACAGCCAGTTCTCATTAGAAGGATGTTAATTAGTTGACAAGATATAATGATCTGCAGTTGTTTCTTTCATAGTTTACAAATTGCCACCTTGTAAGACTCTCACTTTAGAGACTGGATCGGCTCTTTTCCTGGTGAATTCTTACCCTGCTGAGAAGTGACTGGGAGGTGTTCCCCACCTGACTCCAGGGAAGTTCTCACTGTCCTCGGCTGTACCTACAGGAATGACTGCTTGGGTAGGACTTCACAAACAGGCCCTGTTACATCAAGGAGAAAGTACACAAGGTGGGTAAAATACCACTTACTGTGAAGAAGGATGCTGATGATACCCATTGCTATCGCCTGTTATTGCTCTTGAGGATGCAGCGTCTACGGGTTCAGCTGGGATTTGTTTGAAACCCCCACCTGCCTGTTTCTTAGACTGTCATGTTATTCTGTTCTACAAAATAGAATTAATAAGCACCCCTTGTTTTCTTCTTCCCCACCTGGTTTCTAGAGCTCCTGGCATAGCTGCCCTCAGTCGTGCCTTTTTCAGGCTGGAGAATCCAAGTCTATTTAATAATCTCTCTTATGGAGCCATTTTGTACTTCATGTCCTGGTCCCTGGCACAGCTGCTCTGTGCCCACAGTGGGAGGTGAAGCACAGAGCAGCATGTGCCCTTGTTTTAGGCATTTGTGTAGCTGCACGGCAGAACTGCTGTTATTTTGGTCATCCCCCTCTATACAGAGGTGGCTTTGGTGGCATCCCCTGTGCACCTGGGGCGGGACACTGTAGGCACCAGCCTGAGGGGTCACTGAATAACACTTGAATGAAATGAACTCCCCTCTCTGCACTTGTTCCCAATCATATCAAGCTCTATTCTGCATTTAAGCACAAAAAAGACAAAGAAAAAAGTGTGAACTGCTCTATATACAGTCAGAGAGGGACAATATTCACATTTTTTAACCATCAGAAAGCTACCTGTGGCTGATCCGGTTAAGCCAAGTTTCCATTTACATCTCTGTTAGGCAGGGTTTTGGCACTGATATGAGTGAATGCAGGATCAAATGTCATCGTTATTTTAGCTATTTATGAAGCATTCAAATAACAAATTTAGTAAGCTTAAAGTATCAATAACAGAACGAGAAGAAAGAGAGGGCAGACGCTGAGCTGGTATAAACTTTCGTGTCTCAACTCATCTCAGGGGAGCCTTTAGCCAGGTGTGAGGTGGTCCGTATGGCCTCTGCTCCAAAAAGTTTCCAGTTCTGCTGTACATACCATATATTTTGCACAAAGACTGTAAGTTAAAGTGTAAACAGGAGCAAGTGTTAAAGCCTCTGGCCATACTCTTTCTTTGCAAAGGGCTCATCCACCACGCACGTTTGAGCTGTGTCTGTTTATAAGAAATGTAGAAAAGACCTCATGGAGAAAGGCCATCCAGAGAAGCAGAAGACTGTGACATACTTAGTTTAGAAGACTGGAAGAGGATAAATGTATAAAGAGGCAGCTGTCATTAAGCCCTCACGTGCACTAGAGGAGATTTCACATGCTACTTTAAGTCACACCTCTGTTGACCGTGATGCTGCCGAGTTAAAACATCTTTCCTTGATTTGGATCATCCAACACAGTAATTTATATTCTTGTCTCACTTCTGGATGCTGTGCAAGAAGTTAATTGTGATTTTGAACTATAATAGTAACGTATCAGTGTTAACAATGTTGGGCAAGTTAAAGTTATTTCAATCTCTCTCTAAAGGCCATTTTATTAAAAAGTGGTTTGGAGTGTGTAGTGTGTTAAATGGTGTAAGCAGGTGGCAGTAAAACTGTATTCACCTACTCTGGGTCTGAAACTGAACATTTAAAGTCTGCTGGTTTACAGTGGAAGATTGCAGTGTCATTGTTTCTGCTTTAATTTGGCCATTTCTGTCAATGTTTGTCACTGTTTCCGTGTAAGTTTGGGAATCTTGCCTAGTTTGACACTTGTGGACAATCCTGTAGCTTTGCCAGTGGCAGTACCTGATGACAGGAGAAAAGATTTCCTCATCAAGCCAGGCATCTAGGAGCAAATCTGTAGTGAAGAGTTTGCAGTAGTGTGTAAGATCTACATGAGAAGTCTGTACGATCAGAGTAATGACTTGCTCCTATCTAAGCATTACAAGATCAGAAGATGAAGATGCGTTTGTACAGCCGTAGTGCAGGACTGGCAAATAGTCAAACGCCACACAAGAGAGGAAATAATTTTAAGAAACTCTTCCACGTTGTCTTAGATGTTGTAAGGTATGAGAAGTTTTGCTTTTTAACAGAGTATGATGCAAAAAATTATTTGTTTTTGGCAGAAAGTCAGTCTTACATTGCAGCAGCAGCAGAGACAGATGGCCAGACACAGGCATCACCTGTTCTCCTTAATTACCACCATTAGCCTTTTTCTTGGAGTCAGGTGGGCAAGGAAAAGCCAGGAGGGGCTGAGTGTGTTTAGCCATCACCCATGCTGGTGCTGGCAGCCTGGGAACCTGCTGGGAGGCGAGGGGCTGGCTGGAAAAGCTGGGGATAAGCCCATGTCTCTCTGTACTTTGCATTTCTACATGTTTCCCTGTATGTGCCTTTGGAAAAGGCTCAGAGGAGCAGACCAGGGTGCTCCAGAAGTGTAACACAAGCTTATACAGAGCTTGCTGAGCATGGCTGTGTGCTTCCCTCCCACTGGGACCCCTCACCTCAGCACAGAGACCACCCCAGCACGGAGCCCAAGCCCTTCCTTGCCTGCCCGCTGAAGCACTAGGGCAGGCTGAACTGCCGTACGTGGAGAAAAAAGCCACGTTCATTTGTGGGAGGTCTAGCAGTCACTATCCATTTCTGTTGCCATGGATACAGCAACGAAGCAATAACTTTATTCAGGATTAGCTATTTTTACTTTAATTACACAACAGGAAATCATTAGACTATTCTTCCCTCCTCCACCCCCTTTATTTATGTGATGCTTCAGGTGCCTGTACCAAGATCCCAAGTATTCAACCACCTGTGCTTCCTAATCTTTCTCCAGCCACGGTGGCGCATGGCTGGAGTAGTTCAGGTCAGTGGTAGGTGGCAAAAACTAGGACTTAACCTTGATTTTTTTATTACTGTGATTCTGCAGGGTCCTCAGTCTAAGATCCCTATGAGACAAGTCCTATAAAATTTAACAGAAAGTAAAATATCTATAGATTTCTGTAGATTTGTAATAAACCTGTAAAATTCAGCTATGGAATTGTACAGAAGAGCAAAGGGATCGTTAAAAGATAACGCCTGTTTGTTTGCTTCTGTTAAGCTTTAGAGATGTTTTGGTTGGCACCACTGCCTTCATTTTTCCAGCAGTTGTGTAGCCGGTGGATGCAGCAGCTTGTGTCCGTCTCTTCTTGCAGCGCACACAGTGGAACAGGATTGCTAGCAGTTCTGTGTGAGACAGTTCTACGAAAGCAGAGTGGAGGGGAAAACCTGTCAGGCAGTTAGCATTAGGAAGTGTGACTTTGCCAGCGATGATGGACAGGCAAGTGAACACACTGCATGATAACCAACTGCTGATGAGATGCTCCGGGAGAGGAGCAAAGCAGCATGCAGGCACCCGCAGCTGGAGTTGTATCGAGCCCAGCTCTGGAAAAGTGCATCAGGAAAGCCAAGCCCAGACACTCCAAGCCTCTTGATCTCTCCGGAGGACACCAGCAATGGGTTAATCCATACGCCATCCTGCATGAAATGTAGAAGGAAAGTGTTAGAGTGTAAACCACAAGCAAGTATCGTCTCACAGAATGTGTCTCCTGTGACACAGGCAGCTCTGTGCTGGACTCCACATCTACCTTAAAATTCCAGAAGGGAAAAAATCCTTTAAAAATGACATTTAAAGTTTGGTGGGTTTTTTTTAAAAAAGAGCATGAAACCCCCCATCACTGGACATGAGGAAGTTTTGTCATTGCACCTACTGCTGCTGTGGTTTAGAAGTGATGTTTTTCAACTTCTGCAACACTGATTCTTTTTGACCATTTTTTGGCCTTTAGCTACATTGGTCTGTTAGAGAGATGATGTTGAGCCAGGATTTGAGAGACATGGATTAAATTTCTGACTTTTTCCCAGCCTCTACGGGGCTGCATCTGACTCTGTTTCCGCACCCTGTGCCAATCCACCTCCTTGCACCGGCCACGCTCGGCTGCACAACTGGGGAGTCCCAGTCTGGAGCTCCCAGAATTTCCTTTCCTTTCACCTATGTGTTGGATTTGGTCATGGTTCAGGGAGAACACTCTATGCTCAGGGAGTGTGGTGGCTGCTTTCACTGGTAAATAATAAAAAATATTTTTTAAATTGCCCCAAGGAGAGTGGCTTAAAAAGACATTTGAACTGATGAAAATTTCGGAGAATAGAGCGCTTTATTTGATTCTTTTTACTGATGAAATTTCTGGTCTCAATGCTGTTTTTGTAACTTTTCAATTTACAAAAGGTGATTGAACTTAATTTATCTGAACTTTCATCCATCTTAAACACTTCAAGATTGCATTTTTCATAGCTGATGAGAAGTAGTCAATACAAAAAGAAAACAGGATGAACGATTCAAAGCAGAGCACTAGAAGCAATTCCAATTCCTGAAAAACAGGTATTTTGAAAGAAAAAACAGGTAATCGTCCTGTATGAGAGCCCTGCTCCAGCACTGTTGCTACCTCATAGGGAAAATTTCAGAGAATTTGTGATTACTTATAAAGAAATGCCACTAAAAATGTGAAAAGTGTTGCATTGAAAATATGTTTTAAATTGTTTCTTCACATATTGCTAAGAATTTCCATGTACCAATGAAAAACATAAGAAAGTGATTAAAAAAATAATAGAGGCAACTGCTACATTATCGCCTTTGCCCACTGAGGTGGGCAAACCGCCTCCAGTTATGGAAAACAGAGAATAGGGTCTGTTGCCTCTACTCTGACTTTTTTTTGTTGCCATGAAATAGACCTGACCCAAATCTTAAATTTCATTCTTTAATATTAGAAACTGACTCCATATTCAGCCATGTGAGTAAGTGTGACCCGCTCTTCTGATTTTGTGAGGACCAGTTCGCTAAGCAGAACAGATTCAATTTAGGCACCTTATATTTGGCATTTAGGTTTCATTTGATCAGGATTGTTTCAGAGGATGTGCTGCCTTTCTCTACTAAGGCACATGCCAGCATTCACTTTACTTCCATTAATATATCACTCTTAATCAAAGTCAGTGTTCAGACTTCTCTACAACCTGTCATCTTGCCAGTCACTAATGCTTTTCTTGGGAGTATATTTTTGTCCTGCATAGTATGCCAGATAATTTTGCCAGGGTCCTTCAAGACCCTAGTGGGACACATCCCGGCTTTCTATCTACTTTCTGTGCTCTCTGCCAGACCAAGCACTAGCAGGGGTCTTATATTTAAGAAAAAAGACTTTTCATGGCATTAGCAGTAAGACTGAGAAATTAAAAATCTAGTTATGAAAGGCCAAGGTTGACAGTGCCCTTAATCCAATTAAAACTATGTCTGAAAGACTGTTGTTATTTTGGCCCAAGTAATTAAGCAGTGCTTGGAGTCCTGCATTAGGACAATCAAGAAATAAATATCGATTAGGATGTGGCAGAAAGATCTTGGGTTTATTATCAGTGAAGGCCTACAATCGATTAAGACCTATAAAACCAATTATCTCCAAGACCGGAATTCTTCATTTTCAAAAGACCAGTCCTGTGGTTTAAGTCTTATCGCTTTGTAGCAGTGGATGTTAGCCGAGTGATATGAAGATTTTAATTAACACCAGAAGCTTATACATGAAGAGATTAAAATAAAAAGGCAAAAATGGGCTGCTTAATATATTTAATCAGTTTTAAGGATTCTCTTAAAGCACTTGATCCCTCTTCCCTCAGGTCAGTGTTTACAGATTTTCAAAATTGTCTCTTCATTTCTCATTTTGGGAGCTAATTAATTTTTTTTTAGAGATGCTCTTTTGATTTATATTTGTCAATGCACAAAGCCACAGACTCATTGCTGACAACATTTTCCCAAGTTGAAGGTACATTTTAATAACCGAGCTCTACATACCCGATGGCATGGAAGTTTGTGCAAATTCAGTTTTACTTGACAAGCTTAACAAGATTATAACTATGTGAAAATTACTTTAATGGACACAGATTCGGTGGTTTTAAACAGAAAGCTAATCTGGGGGAAATCTTTGTGGAGTTTGGTGGTGATAAGAAAATTATATTGTGAAGCACAAGAATATCTGTTTGCAGTTCCCCGTCTTCAACTCTTTAGAATTTGCTCCATGTGAATTAGCAGGATTAAGCCTTTTTGTATTATTGATTCGCCAAGGAGTTCCTTTCATTCTCTGTTCCACATAGCGCTCTCCCTACCTTGCAGATGCCGTGGTATGTAGAGCTTTCAGGTCTTCAGATCTAACTCTTCAGGTTGAACTCAGAAAGACTACCTTCCATCTCATCTCCCCAAACTTATCATCAGGACCCCTTGCCTAATGATTAGACTCACTTTTCATGTAGACTGAAGAATGGTCCCATGCTCAGGGCTCTGTGGCAGTGCAATTATCTCTTGGGCTGTGGAAGAGCCGTTGCAGGAAAACCCTCTGCCTGTGTTAGGGTGCAGTTACCCTGCTCTTGAGCAGGTCTGGCTGAGAGCTATATGGTCCACATAGAGCCAGCTGTTGGCTTGGATTGGTCTGGTGGTGGTCTCATTTTCCCTTCTCACAGAATTGATTTTGGTCACATTTGCCCGTATAAAAATGGTTACAACCATTGGTTGCCATCAGTGGTTGCTAAAAAAACTGTAAGTTCTTGTGCAGAATACTGCAGATGGGAATGTAAGGTGTGGGAGGAAGGTATGGAAAACCAGAAGAGGACAGTGGCAGAGCTGGAAAATGTGAGATAAGGAAAAGGGTTTGGGAGGGCAAAAGGATGTTGGGACAGTGAGCAGCTGGGAAAAACTGTGTGGAGTAAGGCCAGGGAAGAAGGTAATGGGAAACTGGAGGGACCCCTAGCAGGAACAGGAGGAAATACCATGAGAAGAGCAGAAAGTCTTGTGGATGCAATAAGAAGCAGATGTGGTTTCCTTTTCATGAAGGAAAATGTGTACATGTGACTCACTGAAGGCGGATTTACAGGTAAATGTGTTTCAGATCTGCAATCAAGTGAGTTAATTTTCCCCAAGCTGAAGTTCTGCCAGCTTGCAGCATCCAATAATCTCTGGTTGTGTTTCTCAAGTATTTCAGAGGTATTTCTGAGGCTAACTGCATTTACCTGCATTGTATCAGGCCAGTGATATGCAGTGCCTAAGACCTCTGAGTGAATCCAGCCTGTTCTTGTGATCACCTTCTGTGAGGATGTTGGGTGGATCATGACACTGGGTGCCCACAGCCTGATCACTGGTTTTGTTTTTTTTTTTTCTGCAGCAGGTGATATTCACAACAATCTGTTTTTGGCTCAGTTTGGATATACAGGTCAGTGGAGACCATGTCAGGCTTCACACTTCTCCCAGGACTGGCCAGGTCATGTACAGCACAGACAGAGATCCTTCCTTTCCCTATGCAGACCAGGTGGTGACGTGATCTCATGGCATTTCCTCATGGCGTACACAGGTCTGAATTTCAGACCTGTTGTTACATTCTTCTGCTAGGGAGCCACCTTAAGGGATTTTGCAAGATTCCTTCCCCTGGGACATTCCCCCACCATGCAATGTAAAGTGAAGTTCAACCCAGATCTCCTCACTGGGGCAAATGAAATAAATTTGGCCTAGGTTTCATCTGGAGTCACTGCAGAAAAACAGGGACCTTTTGGTAGTGCTTTGGTAGTGTTGTGGACAGCTAGGACAGGTAGGGTGCTCCCAGGCTGGACTTTGGGGATGATCTACATCTGCTGAGGTCATATAGAAAGAGGTGAGAAAGACTGACCTCAAACTGGCTGCCTGATGCAGACTGGATGTCCAACTATATGGTTAAAATTTAGTGAGATAAAGCTCAGTGTATAATATGCATAAACATTTATAAATTAGAGAGTTTATTTCAGTTTGTGGTAGCAACTGTATCGGGGAAAGGTGTGTTTTTTGTTGCCCATTGTGGCATCAGAAACAGGTAGTCTAACATTTTAATGGAAATGGGTATTACATTTAAATTTGTGGAAGATTAGATTGGATCTTTTCCAGAGGTACAGTCATTCCTTTAAATCTACTTGGTACCTGAGTTATCACTGTTGAAGATCCAAACAGCCACCTTCCTCCCTCACTTCTATACTTCCTGAATATTTGGGAGATGTGTTTGTATTGTTTGTATCAGATTGTTTGTGAGTAGTAAGTAATTTTTCTGCAAAAAGATGAATTACTTATGGACCAGACTTCTGTATGAGCCTGGGTTTCTTTATTCTTATTAGGAGTTCTATCAATAAGAAATGCTGCTTAGTATTGTTATCTGTTGTACCAAACACAGGCCTCTTCTGAAAGCATTTCTTCCAGCTAAGTATTAATTCAACAGACATTCCTGTCCTTCTCTTTTCAGCAGCTTTTTAAAGGTTTGTGAAGGCAAACAGCTAGTCCTTTTAGGCTCCCTTAACAGTTAATGGAGAAAACCAGGTGCTTTCACAATGCAATTGCCCTATTGTGGACTTTCAGTTGAAAATGAGATAAATCACACGCTGTCAGCGACTGTCTCTTCTCCAAGGGACTATGTGCTACTAGATCATTGTCATTTGGTTATGAGTCCACCCTTGTTTTAAAGATGTCTTGTATATACATACAACTATCTATGTATCCCATGTGTGTATATACATATTAATGCACACACCATATATGCAAGTTGTCTCTTAGTTTGAGTATATGAATTTTGTAGTCTTACTTCTTGGTGTAACTTCTTGGCCACCTCCCAGACTTTTGATTCTTTTTTCTATGCAACAATATTATCGGGCTTAAATCCTTTCTTTTCTTGGTGAGATGAAGAGCTCTCCTTTCATATGTCTCTGTGCAGGACCAGAAATCACTCCAGCCTCAGGGCAGGGAGGATGGAAAGAATTGCAAGGAGGCTGGATAGCTATGAAGCTGTGACCACATTGACTAGTAGGAGAGCTTGAGGGCTTTACTCAAGGCTTCCCATAGGCAGATGGGAGGGAAAAGCCCCTCAGGATCAGGAAACTGAGTTGAATCAAACATTTGGATTTTTCTTATATTTAGAAAGGAACTTCCATCGGAAAGCTCCTGTTGTGCATTTGGTAGGACATAGCAGCTCAAAGACGTTAAGTGAGCTTTGACATCAATGATAAAGGTTTTGTCTTCTATCCTCAGTTTCTGAGGCAAGATTTGAAGCACCACAGGCTGATGCTAGCTTTTTCTGAATTGCTTTCAGACTTTTAGGACTGGTATTGGATTTGGAATATTAGCTGTTTACAAGTCAACAAATATTCAGGACATTTCTCTTGGCATTTATTTTGTGTCTGTAGGTAAAGGGCCAGTGTCCAAGGACACAACATCTCTCTCTCTCTCTCTCAGGCTAGTTCATCCAGACCTGCAGGGAGAAGGGAAGCCAGCCTAGGCATTTGTTTTCTTTATAGAGAAATCTGTTACCCAGGTAATTAAATTAAATGCATTGGCATGCTAATGAGTCTTCCCCCTCCTCCCCCATTTTCTTAAGATGTTCCTGTTCTTTGTCTTTTTCTCATATGTCCAAATGGACAAATAATTAGTCACCTCTGTGTCCTCTGCTGAGGTTCATTAACCATTGCTGGGCTGTAAATTGAGATTCAGCACCATGGTTTCCTGAAGTCAGAGCAGGCTGGGTCATTAAAAAATGACAGAATGCACAGTGCTGCGGGATGTAACTTTCTGATCCTGTCACAGATAGACTCCTTCACCATTAATGACTCATGCAGTATCTCTAATATCTGGAGAGTTTGCGGCCACATTGGCTACAGTTCTAAATATTATCAGTTGTGAGTGTTTACTTCCTTAACGTTTAGCATCTTGCCTGAGATGTCCTATTTTTCTGGAAAAGAGAAGAGCCCAGAGGACTGGAGTCTCTTCTCAGTTGTTAAAAGCAGCTCATCCAGCAAAGTTCTGGTGTTGCTCTTTCATTGCATCAGGAGCAGAAACTCTGCAATGAGTTTGATCCTTCCAGCAAGCACAAAACCAGCAGAAAGGCCTGCCACATCTCCTGGATGCTTTTACAGCACCCAAGCAGTCACTGGCTGGTGCTGTCTGCTTTTGCATTGCAATTAGTGCTTGTCCTCAGCAATGATTTTACAGATCCACCAAGTTCCATGCATTATACATGAGACTAAGTTCTCTGGCCCTCCCCACTCCCCCCCTCTGCCATATTTCTGTCTGACCTACTATTAATGATGTCTTGCAATGTCTCGCTCTTCCCATTTGCCACATGGATCAGATCAGCATGTGTGTGATCTCCTGATCACTTGTGTCCAGCAAGTGACATCTCGGAGCCAGAGAGGCAATGATATAGCAAAGCCTGGAAGGAGCTTGTCTGGAAAAACATCCTGAAGTTATGGAAAAGTTAATTATACTTTTAAGCTCATTTCTACAAATCAGGTACTTCAGAGAAGGAAATTGCTGTTATAGAAATTTTCTTTGGGTTTTGCAAATAACACGTTAGTGTCTGAAACACCATTTTTTCTTTTTGTATTATACTCTATTCTTTACACATATGTTTCCCTACCATCTGGAGTGCCAAGCCCTCCTCCTTCACCTTCCCTTTACCTATAAGCAGGCAGGTAATCAAAAAAAGGCACTGAAACCACAGAGAAATGGAAACTGTCCAGAAGAGAGAAAACTGTTGGGTTAGCTAAGGGAGCTGAAGAGAGCAGAGAAGCCAAAATCTTCTACATCCACCTACCAAGTCCCTGAATCCTTAGTTCCTCATTTGAGATATGGAAGGTAGGTAGCCTTTATGCAACCCTACTGCTAGCAAGAAGTAAAAAGGACAAGAAGACATCTCTGTGTACCTATTCAAGCCTCTAAGGTGAAAGAGTGCATTGAAGACTGGATGAAAAACCCATAAATTTCTGAGAGGAAAAAAAAATAAAAATATCCAATAACTCTTGACCCTCCCAGCTAACCAAAACAAGAGAAGGGACCTGAAAGGGGATTGAATCTGCTTCTGAAGAAACCGAAACGGTCAGCAGCTCCTCAGATACCACTCAGCACTCCTTCCAACAGCACTGCAGCCATCCCAGCCCCATTCATGCTGCATATTTTTTGCCCATTGCACACCAACTTTTTCCTTGGGGGTTGGAAGATGCCATGTGACACCATGCTAAGGTCTGAAGGCAGAAACCTTCTGCACAGAAGCCTGAGGGATACAGAAACTTTGAGTCAAGGAGCTGGTCTGACACATGGAGAAAAATTTGGAGGAGTTAACAGCAAGCATAGTTTTGGGGAAAAGTTCCATCTTAGAAGTGCTCAGCAAGCTGTGAGATGGACAAGGGAACGTCCCCCAAACCCACAGTGCTGGTCCCTTGCTCATCCAGCTGCTTGTGCTCATCCCTGTGCTGAGCTTGAGACATGAGTTTAGGTTTCCCCTGCCCTCACGGCTTCTTGGAGCTGCAGGGGCTGGGAGAAAAGAAATCATCCTCCAAAATGAGCCTCACAAAAAAAGCAGCTATTTTCAAGGTGGTGTTCTGATGTCACTCAGTTGCTGTCATGAAGTCATCGCTTAATGCTTGTTGCTATAACAACCTGTTAGTCTTTTTCACTATTACTCATGCAACACAAATGCCTACAGGTGTGTCGCTGTTGTGAAGTTCACCTTTAAAAAAGTGCGTTTCAAAATCTCTCGCCTGAGCAATATCTGACTGGGACAAAGCACACAGCTTCACAGAAATACTGTTTTTGAAGAAAAGCCAGCTCTAACTCATCTTGTGCTATCTGAAGAAAAAACCCAAGTAAACTAGAGAAAGAGCATTCTTTGAGTGGACCAGCATTTTAGCTGGATACTTTTGTCTTTCATGTTCAATATTTCCAAAAGCTTTTTCAAGAGCTTGTTTTAACCTTTCTTTCTGTTTTTAAAAGTCTCATTCTGTGTAGAGGAGTTCAAACAAAGCACCTTCAACTGCTGTACTCAAGCCTGCAGCTTCTGTATCTGTATTTTTTTTAGCAGTGGTGACAAACAGAGAAAGTGCCCTAAGGAACAGGGTTGGGTTTTTTTCTGGGCATTAAGCTTATATGAAATACCTGTCTCTTTAGTTACAGTAGTTACTAGCAGGAAAGATACCAATGTAACAGGTTGTATTATGGATGGGAAATGCCTTTTGGAGATGTTTGAAATGCCAGTGCTGGTTCTGGACTAACAATTAACTCCACAGAAGAGATAAATGACAGTAAGCCAGACAGATTTTACCATCTTCTTGGAAATATCTTCTAAGCATTCTAGGGTGTAAATAAGCTCAGTGAAATATTTATGGTCCTGCTTTGCCTGTTACTGCAGTGGGGTATAACAGGTGAGGGGATGCCATGACCGTGAGCAGCCTCAACACCTGGCACTCCTGCTCCTTTCCCAGTCACACAGTCTGACAGCAAATGCTATACAGATTGGTAACAAAAATCTAAAAGAAATAGTGCCGGCAAGCAGGGACTGGCCCCTCAGACATGCCTCTCCTCTGACTACAGGAGAAGCCTATGGTGACAAGTTTCTGATTTTTGGGGCCAGATGGAAGTGTGCAAAGCTAGATTAGTTCATCCTGGCCTTGGGGGCTTATAGCTGTGGTGTGGGAGCAGCTACAGCTGTGCTGCCTTTTGGGGCATTATCCTTTAATTGATGCAAGGTATTGCCAGAGTGTCAGAAGTCTGAGGGATGAGCTCTGTAAAGTAACTGCTTTCATGAAATATACACAAGCTTTCAGAGGCAGTATTTTTCAAGGGTTCATTTTTTATTTTGACTTGAAGCTTTTTCTTTTTTTCCAAATTTTAACATGTATTTTACAGTTGTCAAAGCTTTTAGAGCTCAAGCTCGCTCCTCTGTAAAGGGGAGCTGTGCAGTACTGGTAACGGGGCATCGTTTGTCCCAGTGAAGCTGGGCACGTATTGCACTGACTGGTATTACATTGGGACTCCATCCCTCCCTTGCATCCCAGGGATTGCAGATCATTGCTCTGGTGACCGGCATACCTGGCAGGGGGTGGCTGACCCACAAGCAGCCCCTGTGTCCCAGCATACAGCACAGGGGTCAGCCTGGAGCTTTTTATGGGGTGATATTCAGATAAGCCCTGCCTCTAGCATCACTCACTATTATGTCTCCAGCAATAGATTTGGCTCATGTCTTGCCAAATAGAAATGGCCTAAACTCTCAAGAGGAGGTTCTGGGGAACATAATGGATGTTAAAGCCTAATTCTTTTGTCTTTCAAAAAAAAAAAAAATCCTCATCTCCAGAATTCATGGAGGCAGCTTATGAATTGGTAGCCAGATTTCTACTGTGTGATGTTCATGCTTGGAAAATAAGTAAAAAGAGGTACTTAAAGACAAATCTTATTTCAGAGGGGTAAAACTACCATTAATGGCTTAATTCTTCCATTTTTTGCTCAGATGAACTTACTCTACACTTTCAAGATGATGCTCCAGTCAGGGACTTGTAAACTATGAATCCTTTCCTTTTCTGTTATAGACAGGTATTTCAGAAAAAAATACCGTGGAATTAATCCAATAAAACATATTAAATAGATGGAAATATCAAACAAGTGCACAAAACAGTCTTATGCCTCAACAAAAATACAGAGCTTAGCTTATGTCCCTGTGCAGTCGTATCCATGTAACACTAGTTTAGCTACAGGATCCGTGAGTCAGTGTTTCTACTGTCAGGTTTCTGAAATGTGGGCTGACAGCACTTAGCTTGGCCAGTACAATATCACAACATCCAGAGTGAGTGACTGCTGAAATTTTTTTCACTCCTAGCTCAACATCAGGGAAAGAAGCTGTGGGAGAGCTGGTATTGCCTGATTGCTGCATCTCAGATTAAGACTTTTTAAATTCTTGTTTCCATGTCACTATTGCTTGAGCTCACTGTTCTTGCTCTCCTCCATTTTTCTTCAGTTACACAATCTGACCTCAGTATTTTGTGATTAACATTGTTAGCACCGTAACTTGCCTGGGAACCAGGGAGGGTGGTGAGATTTGAACGGCAAGGGAAGAAAAGCAAACTACTCAGGAACCCACACATCAATGATCTGAGCACAAACCAAATGATTATCTGAGCTGGGCACATCTGGGTACACATTTTAGCCAAATCCTTTCCCCAAGTTGTACACTGCACCCCAAAAATGGCCTCTCCACCTCTGGCTTTGATTGACTTACTGAACAGCCAGGGATCTGCAGCACTTCTTTACTGGTACCTTAGGAGGCAGCAGGAGGATGCAAAATGCTGCAGCAGTCCTGCTGCATCTTTGATGCATTTTACATCATTCTGGACTTGAGACTGCACAGAGATATTAGGAGACTTTATGAATAGGGATTGTATTAAGTTAGGGGAGAGGAGGAAGGAGAGTGATGCCCAGCTGAGGGCACAGCCTTGGCCTTGGTGGCTCTGTGGGGTGGGCAGGAGGGGCAGTACAGAGAAATCAGGAGCTTTGCTGACTGAAGGACATGACAGGGAGGAAAAGAGCTGGTAAATGGGGATGCTGAGCAACTTCAAGCATGATGTCAGTCTCTGTTGTGGAGCTAAGACAGGCTTACTACATTTTCAGTACACTTCAGCTCTAAAAATGAGGCAGATCCCTGGGGCATTAAAAAGGGTGATGGTCTATCTCTTTCTGTGGTCCAAAGTGTATTCTCTATTAGGTGCATAAGAAGCCTGTCAGAAGAGCCCTTAATTTACAGGTCAGTGTTAAAAGCTGTACATGGAGGAGTGTCTGGGGATCAGTGTCCATGGGTGATTCCTCTGCATGTACCAAGCAGGCACAGGTCCAGGGGCTGGCTGCAGCAGTCAGCTTTGTTGCTTAGGGCATCTCGTCAGCCTTCTCTGAATTACCAGGCAGCTTCTCCTTCTACAACAGATGTCAAATTATGCCCAAATCAGCTATGCATTACCTGAAACCCTGGTAATGGCAGCACTGTGAAAATCTTTGGGGCTTATTTCTGTGTCGTTGGGGTACCAGAGCCTCTGAAACCTGAGCGTCCCTATTTGGGAACAAACCCCACAAACACTGCCTCCTTTTCTGCTTGTAGCACAGTCCTCACCAATTCGTGTCGCTCATAGTCATTGAAAAGAAACACTGAAATAAGAATGTTGCCTCATCTCCAGGTATGTGCCTGTTAGACTATGAGCATACTACTGCTCTCTCTCTCTCCCTGTATTTACAAGTATTGCTCCTTGTTTGATGAATTTCTCCATTTGCTGTTCTCAGATTGTCAAAACAGATTGTGACTCTCACAAATGTATCGCAAGTAATTGCCAGATATTTTGTATGTGCTGTACGTGAGCTGCAGCTTAATCATTGAAGATGCTCGTGAAATTTTGATTAAACTTTATTTCCTAATTTTAAAAGAACCCTGCTTAGACTGGAAGCAGAAATCATGTGGTAGGTTATAGTTTACATTCATGTCCGCATTCATATTAACAGGTACACTCAATACTATGTAAGATTAAAGTCATAGAATCATTTAGGTTAGAAAAGACCTTCAAGATCATAGAGTTCAACCATTAACGCAGCACTGCCAAGTCCACCACTAAGCCATGTCCCTAAGTGCCATGTCTACACGTTTTTTAAATACCTCCAGGGATGGTGACTCAACCACTTCCCTGGGCAACCTGGTCCAGTGCTTGACAAGCCTCCCCTGGCATAACTTATAAAAGATTAAAAAATATAAAATATATTTATGATAATCGGTGTCATATTGCTACAATGTGCTATAAGGTGATTTGATAAACCTTTAACAGGCCTCTAACATAGATATTATTTTTCCTGGACAGTGTATGTTGTGAATGAATATTTCATCAGAAGAGGGTGTTGTGATTAAATATGCAATCATGCATTTGTGGGTTTGTTTGGTGATTTTCTCTGTGGTAAAACTGACAAAAAGTAGTCAGATTTGTATTGCTTGCAGTGAAAGATCTTGTCATAGTTCTGATTTACCTGTGAAGGGTGGTTTGGGTTTTTTTGGTTGTGGGTTTGTTTTTTTTTTTTTTCCACAGTAAATGTTAGGTAACTAGGAACAAATGCATCATAGCTAGTCTTGAAAATTAGAGGCAAAATTTGGTGCTCTCAAACCAGTGAGGATTCAGCCCCAGATGTCACCAGCATGCTGCTAGGGATTTTGGGGGCAAAACTGAAAGGGGCTGATACTTCAAGTAGAGGACCAGAAGCCTAGGTTGTCCCATTTCTTCACTTGCACACAACTGTCTGGTTTCTTCCAGGCTGGGTGACCCTGAGAGTCAAGGAGGACTTGTTGCTGTTTTACAAAATGTGTTTGAAATTAATCTCTGTAAATTTTCTCTTCCTAAGATCAAAACATTGCTCATTTCCCTACCCACAAAAGTTCTTTCTTTATCACTTATTAACTTTCTTCAGTCCATGATACCATGCTGCTAGTATTCACTAAATATTCAAATATTCTACCACATGGCGATGTCCCCGAGGCAGGCAGCCTGTGGGGATATTGCCCAGTGCCTGACTGGGACACGAGAAGTTCCCTTTCACAGGATCCTGCTTTCTGGCAGGCTGGTATCATTTCAGGTCATTGACTATACTCAGAAAGTATTTAAATAGATGTGTTCTGACCAGTTTCAAATTACTTATAGACAGTTATTGTGAAATAATTTATGCAGCGATTGAAGAATATCTATAGAATATAGACATTTTTGCACACTGATTACTGTCTCCATCATAAAGCTTTCTTTTCTATAGATGCCTATACTGTATAATAGAAAATGATACCTTTCTACAGCTGCTTTTTTTTTTTTTTTTTTAAGTTTTAATAATTATGCTCCAGCCTAAGAATTTAAAATAATTTGAAAATCTGTAAACTGGGATCCTAGGAATTTTTTCAAGAGGTAACATTCATTTCCGTGGGCTGCTGCAACTGTATGTTGTTCCACAGTCTGTATAACGTTTTTCTTTTCTCTAAGGGAAAGGTATTCCTGTTTTCCTCCTACACAGCAAGGTTCCTTTTTCCACAATTATGGGGCTACTCTGTTTGAGGGATTGTCTCTAGCCCCTGAGATATATTAATCTACAGGTGTATTTCTCTGTGTGCTGGTAGCCAACATTACTGGCCTCTAAGACAATCCTGGCTCATTGATAAAAAATCACGCTCTAATCCCTGAATTTTGAGGGAAATTGCAGATAATCAAAGAATGTATCTGCCAAACATGTAACATGCTGCTTGTGTGGTCTGTCACATTATCAAATTCCCCTAAGATTAATCAGCTGCCTTTACAAGAAGTCCTACTGTATTATGAGAAAGGGTTACGTATCCAATTAACACAACTCTGAATGAAATAACTAAAGAAAAATAACAAAACATAGTATGTTTTTGCTTTGTTTTTTGAGTGTTTCAGGTGGTTGGGAGCAACTAACAACTTTCAGTCTCTGAGGCTTGATGTCCCTGGTGAGTTTTTAAAGTTACCTGTCTGTGCTTTTGTTTTTCTGGAATTGCCCTGCCTTGCCAAGCTCTCCTCCAGAACCTTCTCCAGTGGAATTCAGTCTTATGAAGGGAAATGGGAGAGCTTTTTTCAACTTGTCATCTTATATGCTTACCCATGCCTGAAAGCCTCTGAATTGGGTTTCTTCCTTTCTCCCTGGTTCTTTGCACTGGAGTGCTGTCATCTCCTTTTTTAAAGCCTCAATGATCTGAGACAAGAGCCCATTGGGTGCTATGAATGAAGGATTCTGGGTTTTTCTGGAGGTGGAAATATCACAACAGATGCAAGACTTCTTTCAAACTATCTAAATTATGCACTGAAAGCAGTATTCACTGTATGAAATATTCATTATACATGGATCTTGCTAAACTCATATTTTCTAGTTTATTATATCCTTTTCTTAGAGATAGCATGTGACATAGCAACAATTTAAAATTTGACACTTAGACCATTTTCTAAGGTACTTTCTCCCTTTCTGTTTCTTTCCTTTATATCCAAAGGAAGAGACAAGAAGCCTTGAAATAGGTAGCCTAAGATAAGCAGTTTCTAGGGAAGACTCCAGTAGAGACTAAGCCCTGAAGCTTTCAGACGAGGCTAAATCACAGAAAGGTAAAAACAGCCCATGAGCCACAGGTCCAAAAGCTCATCAGCTCTTTCTTTCTAAGAATCCGTACGTTACATCTCTCAAGCAATACAAGTGCATTTGCCTAACTTACAGCATCCTCACATCTTTATTAAAAGCATGAAGATACTAAATAAGTTCTCAGATGTCATAAATATGTCATCTGAGCACTAAGTAGCCTTTAGATGTTATGAAGGACAGTGATAAAAACATTATTTATATTCTTTTTATAAGCCTTTCCTTCTCTTTTCTTCCTGCTTTTCCTTTGTGCTCTGTACAATTGGCATCTGGATTGCTTCCAGAATGTGAAAATCAAGTAAATGGATGACATGAATATATCGGGGAAAAAAATGTTTCACCACAAGGTTTGTGGTGAGGAGGAGGAGGAGGAAATTATCTGATGCCTCCAAAAGTAAATATCCATTAAGGATCTGCCTTGCACAGTGGATCCACCTTCTTTTGGATTTGGGAAAGATTAACTTTCATTGAATCATAGGATCATTCAAGTTGGAGAGGACGTCAGGAGGTCTCTAGTCCAGGCTCCTGCTGAAAGCGAGATCACCTACAAGATTAGACCAGGTTGCTCAGGGCTTTATTCAGTTAGGACTTTCTGAGAGTTTATTTCTTCATGTAGTGGTGATGTTCTTCCAAAATATTGTATTCTAGATGCCTGGAATAGAATACTCTGCAGTTTCTTACAGATTTCCTTTACAACTCTCATGTTAAGAAGGGGGGTTGCCTTAAACTCTTTATATTTGATCAGTCTGTCTGTTTCCCAAGAAAGACGAGACCCTTGTGTCCGACCAGCCTGTCCGCTACCTGCGTTTTGGCAACCCACTGTATCGGGGTGTGATTTAACTAACCTATTCAGGGACCCCCTGAACAGTGACGGTGTCACTGAGACAAACCCCTTACCACAACTACTCAAATCCCTTATAACAACTACGCTAGGCTCCAGAGACTTCTACAAAATGAACTTCAGCTGAAGATTTTTGTTATACAAAATGCAAGTTGGTGATAGAATAAGGTTCAAAGACTGACTGCAAAGCAAGCTTGAAATGACACATTTAATGACAGTGTGAGTTAGGCACAGAATAGAGTTCTTGCCCAATAGGCGTCCCAATGGAGGAGGACAGGTTCAGCTCATCGACTGATCCCAGAAGTCATGATGGAGTCTTCCCTAACTTTTCCTCTCCTTTGCTTACTTTTTATACTTTATAGTACGTTGCATATTCATTATCATACACAGGACTGGTTAGAAGTTTCTAGTTTCTAATGCAGATTAGTACACATCCTCAGACAGCACTACTGAAGGTTTTCACTAACCACACAGGCTCTCCAAGTGGGGGGTTTTCCCTCTTTTAGGGGGGGCTATTTGAGGGAGGTTGTGATCTCCCACTACCACAATTATCTTTATCCTACTTTCACCTTATCAGCTTGGCCAAAGCTTTCTCACTTGTAGGCTTCTTTATGCATAATTTAGATAACTGTTCTTTCCCCCCACCTGTTCTTTGTCACCCAGGGTTGACTCCCTTGATGAGAAGTCCTTTTGTTCATCAATTTGGACAGCTTTAGAGGGTGGGTCAGCTTGACCTAAACTTTGTGCACAGAAATGTTTGACATGTAAATACTAAATGGGAGTTTAGTGATTTGGGAGCGTAGACAGTTCTCCCCCTTTTTGGACTTATTTCTGGACTTATTATTTAACTGGTCCAAGACCAGTTCATTTTCTTTACATTTAGGTAGAGCTTGAGTGACTCTAGTCATACATATTTTTGTTAGTGATTGGTATCGTGCCCAGTGAGGAGTGGCAGTACCTTGGAGGCAGGTAACTGGGAAGGATGTGTTAGTATTACAATGAGATCATCTCATCTGAGAAAAGCAATTTTGCACAATTATTGGCTCAGCAGTGGACATTTTATCAGCTGTGTGGTACCATCACGTTCCCATTCCTGCAGGGAGTACAACAGAGCCTGGCCATGGTGTTTTCATTCTGCTCCACCCTCCGTTACTCCTAACTAATCATACTAATACATACTAATCAGCATGTGCTAATGGCAGGGTGTCACTTAAGGAGCCATGGTAAAGTAGCTTCCATGTATGTCAGCCATCCTGAAAGTGATAACTGTATTTTACCCTAAAAAAGCTTGCCTTAATGTTACCGAAATCTCGGAATGAAAAACTTATCGACACCAATGCAATGTAGATAAGCAGACACTTCTTTATTAACGGCCGGGTGCGTGAGCGAGTCCTCTCACAATCAACGCACATCAGGTCTCAAAATCAAACTCCATATATAGAACTTATTCATACATATTCATTAAATATCCATGCATAATCATAATATTTCCCGTAAGTCATTAACATATTCTCCTCCTATATCCGATTCTGCGCAGTAAAGCTTAGAAAGGTCCAGAAATGGGTCTGGGGTACGATTTGGGTAGGTGGTATATGAGTCGGTGGTCGCGATCTCCCCCTGCCGGAATTTCCTTTTACTAAAGTTCACGATTTCTTGGCAGGCAACTACAAGCTGTTCCAGTCGACTCTCCCCAGTTTCCGTTAATCTCATATTCTGACATTTCAATACACCTCTACATACAGAAGACTGGTCAAATACAAAGAAACCTTTCAAACCCTAAAGTTATTACTTAAGTTTTAACAATGGTTCTAGCCCCTTCTTCTAGCCTTGGTACAGGATGTACAGAAGATCTCATAACAGCTTTTACTGTGCAGCTATAAGTTTCATTAAAAATATTTCTTATCCTTCTATTTTTCAATTTTATAAAATGATTTTATAAAATCAATTAAATAAAGTCAACCAATCTTAACTTATTAACAAATCGATAACATTAATACTAGGCTTCTATTAGGTCCAGTTTTCTGAAAGCCGCCCCCCCCCCCCCCCCCCCCGCCACGTAATTTTCCCACAAAAACATACATATCAGCTTTTGAAAATGCCCTGGGCATTGTTGGCTGTCAGGGGTGGCAGCCTGAAAGTTCAAGCAGAAGACCTCGGTTAATGTTAAGGAATAATAGTATTATCATTGTAATGGTCAGTGGATGCAGGGGGCAACACTTCTAGGTACAAGTAACACCTACATTTAATGTCTTATTAGACCAAGTGTCACAGTTCAATAAAAGCATCAGACTTTCTGGTTGAGTCCCTTTGTCATCTTCACTTGAGGAGCTCAAATGAAACAAACTTTTAAACCAGCAATAATATTTGGTGAATGGAAGGGTGTGGACTGAATGAGAAAGGAAAGCATAATTTCCATTGTCAATGGAAAATTGCTTTGAAATTCTACATGTAAGATGCTGGAGAATGTAGACTCCCTGCAGGATTTCTCAAGCATCTTTGACCTTTTAAACACCTTTAACTCTGGGTAGCCCCACTGATTCTTCTGTAGAAAGACAAATACTAAAGCACAGTGAAGTCAACGAGACATTGGGAAACCGCGAATCTTAGAGGACTGGAAACAGCAAAGTGACGCCAGAGGAGAAACACAATTGGGTTGATCTGTGTTTCCCATTTTGCATTTACATTGTTTAAGAAATGTAGGCTGTGTCAGCTGGGGGAAAAAAACATTAAATGAGATCAAATTATACAGTCAGATCAAACATATGTAAATATAAGAAGCTTCAAGTTGCAGTAACCCTACTTTTTTCAGGATACACAGATCTACTACCTTCAAGTTGAAACCAAAGGTAGAACTATGGGAATGGTGACCATTTTTAGCACAGAAGGTGGCCATTGTAAGCTGCTAGCAAAGAACGTTGAATTATTCAGTCTTTGATTTAGAAGAACATCCCTCTTGCATATATGTTATAGAGCAACAACAAGTTTGAGTGTGTGAAGGGATTATTGGGTAAAGTTCTGCTTTAATCTAGGACCATTCTAGCCTAGTAACTATCACACAGGGCCATGACAATAGTAGTTTCCGATCAAAGACTCATTCAAGCTTAACATCCACTCAAACAACACTCAAGTAGACCTGTTGTGAAAATGCCAGCATTACCCATTATTACTGACCGTATTAACAGGGATGTGTTGCCTTGGGGGCAGCAAGAGCTGGCTGCTCCATCAGGAGAGACAAGCTGGGAGCTGAGCATGAGCCAGTGCAAGCCCTGTCCTCACCCACAATCCCAGTTCCACAGGAGCTGATAATGGCGTCCAGGAGCCTCTGATGTGGCAAGCAACGAACCAAGGCCAGGATCCATCCAAGTGCTCCAGCCAGAAGCAGAAGAGAACAGGGACAGGGACAGGCTGGAAAGAAGCTGCAACATGGCTCCAAAGTCCATAGGTGTGGGTACATCTACAGCACCATTCAGGCAGGGACTGACAGATGAAATGGGGTTAATCAGGTGTAAAAATAATAAGAAATTTTTTAGAGTTGAGCAAAGAAGGATAAATACATCTTCAAACTACAACAGTAAAGCGCTCTTTTTTTTGTCAAGTATTCCAGTATCAAACAGCCTTCATAAATAATCCACTAATATTGGGCTTTCATCACAAGGTCACTTGCTTAATCCCATGTAGGTAGTGACAAATGGCAAGCTGTGTCTGACTCAACCGTTTCTCTCGCACCCTCTCATTATATGCATTTGGAATAAAACTGCTCTATACCCCACTGAGTAACCTTTACAAAGCGTGCTTCTTGTCGGGTAGAGTTCAAGGAAAGACAGAGCAACTCAGACTTTGTGTGAACAGAAGCCAACTTTTAAGTGGATTGAAATTCCACAGTAAGGATAGTAATTTTATTACTAAAATGCAAATAATTACTGTTGCAATTGTTTTCCTGCATCCACAGGTGTGTTGGCCACCTCTTAACCTGAATGAAAGGACTGGGACTCCTGGTTTAAAAGGGTCACAACGTTCCTACTTCTGCAAAGTTCACTGAAAGCCAGTGGGAATAATTTTCATAAGTGTATGAATCTTCTTGTGAAAGGCCACAAACTACCTTCATGCAAGTGTCTGAGAAAATTTATTCAAGGTTAAGATTAGATTACAAGGCAAAGAACATACCTGGTCTCTGTGAATGAGCTGGAATTTAATGCAGCCCTCCTGTGTCCTGTAAGAACATGAAAATGGACATAGTGATTCAGAGCAAATTTCTGCCTCGCCCAAAACTGCCTGCAAGCGGATACCTAGGAAAGCATAAAACCAGAATTGTGTGGTATTTCTTCCTGTTACCTCTTCTCTACCTCCACCAATTTCAGCTCAATGGATTTCCTCAGCCCGTCCTGGTTTGTCTGTTCAGTAACCTCCAAGGGATCTGCCTTTTATGGAATTCCCCATTTTCTGATTTTTTTCCTGAGATTTCCTTTCGTTTCCTTTGCTTTTTGACTTCTACCAAACACAGAGCTGATGGTTTTAGGCGAATAGCTGCTGTTTCCCAGGGCCTCACTCCTGAGTGGTAATGCTTTGCTCAGAAGCCAGCAGTTTGTGTGTGAATTGTTTGCCATCGTGCATCTTCTTACATTCATCTGTATTGCACTTCATCTAGCATCTTACCCCTTGCCACTCATTTTCCTAATGTCCTTCCTAATGCTGCTCTGTCTACTTTTGTCCTTACCACTATGAGTAGCTCCGCATCACCAGAAAGCCTTTCCAGCACTCAGACCTTACTGACCTTATGAATATGCAATGGAATTGTTCTGGGGGCTTCAGGGCTGGTAACTTCTTAGGTGTGCTGCTTTTATCACTCATTCAGGTTCTTCCTGCACACAGAATTATTTTCTTTCAAGCATACTCCCTGCATAAAACATATGCACGTTTTAAAAAATGAAATTTCTTTTAAATATCTTTTGGTTTCTTTTTTCCCCAAATGGATTGGTATCTTGGCTTCTCCATGTTTATTTATAAATATGGAATTTCCTTTGCCCAGAAGGCAAATGGTATTACCTGCAGAAACAATTTTTTTTGTATCTTCATCATGTGTACATTTCTGTGTGCTCCCAAATAAGTATGTATGGAAATACTGAAATTAGTATTTAATTTGAATGCATTTGTCTCCAGTCTCAGAAGGCAGTGGTCTTTCAATAATTGCTATACTTTCAGATGTGGCCAATATCAGAAATTTAAGAGAAGAACTAAACTACCAATTCAACGTTTTGCTTTTCCCATGATATCTTGTTTATTTTCACTTCATAGATGAAAGTCACTACAGGGAATAAACGTACCGGAGACATAGACTTTCCCTTCGTGAAGCTGCAGCATAGTGGACAGATAAAGCATTAATTTGCTTCTCTTGTATTAACTACAGTTTCAATTTTTAGAAAAGCGAGCAGATTGAAGGTTAAATTAAATGATCATTTACCAGTGTATGATTAGATTCAAAACGTGTCCATCCTGCTCAAAAATGCAATACTCTGTGTATTCCACTCTGTGACCGTTGCTCAGCTGCATGCAGAAGTTTTTCTCCAGGCAGATAAACACCAAACCAAATTAACTTTCTTAAAAGCTCAATAAATCCTAAAGCCTGGCAAAACTTATTGATCTCCGTATGCTCAGCAGTGCTGCTTAAGAAGGGAGATACCATTATAACGTGGTTTGTTTTTTTTTGAGGAAAGACTTCAGTTCAACAAAAATAAACCAAGATTGGATTAATAAGCTGCAGTCACACTAATAAATATTAAGTCTGTTGTCACGAGCCATTATAAATTATGTCTTATTATACAACACATCCACATTTCATGCAAAGACTATAAACTCTATTAATAAATTCATTTTTACTCATTACCTGACAGAGATGAAAATATTCCTTCTTAGACCTTCTGCGTTAAGATTTGAAGTACAGTAGCAGCCACCATGTCTAGCCTGCAAATGCTCTCCTAATGTCTCTGACTTCTGAAATCAGGAACTTCTACCGTGTTCTGGCTAACCCTAATTTAGTAGTTTTAAAGAACATATAAGTTAAAACCTTGGAAGCTGTCACACTTCATCAGACAACAAGGAGAAAGTATTTCGAAATGAACAGGGCAGTGGTCCAGCTTGAAGACTGGAAACACACAAGATGAAGATGAAGATTTAAATGTGACCAGACATCTGATGTCCTACGACTGCTAATGCCAGTATTGCAAAAGCATGATAAGCATGGTTTCCTCACAGTGTATGTCAATGTTTTCACTTGGGAATGACACTGAACATCATCTCTACTAAAATATGAGACCCTGCCTCAGAAACATCACTGCAAATCTTTGAAGGAAGAAACCTGGTGAGAGTGTTATATTTACATTGTATAATGGGTAAGTTTTATTCTCTCAATACACTGTTAACTGCTACTGCCTTTATTCTACTTAGCTACCTAAATACATATTTTATCTTAAAGTCATGCTTTGCACTTAGCTAGATGTTTAGTAATGATGAAATAAAATACACATGTAATTACATACCTTATGCAGGACCTTAGTTTTTTAACTCTTCGAGTTTCCTCAGATGCTCATGTCTACTCACAAGAAGATCATCTGTCTTCAACCACCACGTCTTTACTCCCTCTGTTAGACAGGCTGAGGGCACCTGCCTGTAGTGAGAGCACCTCCTGTGCAACCAGGGCAGCACATCTGGGGAAACACAGCAGCAGCATGTCCCTCCACATCTGCTCAGTCACCCGAGAAAGATGATGCTACATTGTTTGGCATCCAATATCAGTGTTGCCAACAACAATGAATAGGTGTCAAGCTTTTTTCACATGAATTGTGTTAGATTTGGAGATTTCATTCAGTAAATATGCAAGTACAAACGTATGAAAGACCAAAGAGGGTTCTGCATGCTAGGCTAAATTCTTCCATGGCAGTGAGTTAGAGGGAAGCATATGGATGAGAAGTTGTGGTTGAAGGAATATCTGATGTGATAAGAAAAAATAAATTTAGATGTTATAACATAAATTATATGATACAATATAAATTAAAATGATATAAGATAGAATTAAGCACGGAGCTCTCCTGCATTTATAACTATAGATAATGCACGATTAGGCTATTGCAACATTGTCCTATTCTACCCTTTTAGCTGTTTTATATGGGTTATCCTCTTGTGCTTTGGGCTGATGTGGCCTTTTGTCCTTTTGGGTAGCTCTCCAGCTTCTGGGTGGAAGAGGCAGCTTCAGGCATGGGCAACACGTTAGCACTATCTCTTGGGAGAGGAACAGGGAAGGTAGTGGGCAGCAGGCTGGCAGGACAAAAGCACACGCCATCTATTTCTCACCATGGCAGCATGTCTCCAGAGTAGGCAGAAAGGACACTGAAGAAGGAATTGAGCAGGCAAAGGGAGAAGCGAGGGTAAGTTCAAGCTATGGGACTGAACAGCCTCTAGATACTCTGAACTCACCTCCACTTGGAAACACTACTGAATCCTTCTCATTTCTGTGCTGATCCTCCAGGGCCAGATGAATCTGCCTTGGGGAGCATTTGCATTCACGGTTCTGGTGTAAAATGGCATTCTGAGACTAAGCAGGGACTGAAAAAAAGACTATCAACCTCTTAATCATGGCACTAAGCCTTCCCTGCAGGAATGTGAGACCCCAGCTGGCCCAGGTGCTATTTGGGATTGGCAGCTCTCTCACACACCTCATGCTTTCTTTCCAAGAGATCATTCTCTGTAGGGGTAGGGCAAGGGGGCTTTTATGGGCTGGTGCATGGCTGGGCTTGCAGTGCTGTTCAGGTGAAACCTGTCTCCGCACTCCCCCAAGCTCCGCAGACAGCAGATGGAGGATGAGCATCTCCTGCTGAGCTGACAGACTGGATCCTCACTGCGTGAGCCAGGCAGAAGGAGCAGGCTGCAGGTGAAACCTTGGCTGGGGTGAGGAGGTGCAGCTGTACTGGGCCATGTTTGCATCCCAGATTGCTCCAGGAGTGCAACCCATTCACCAGGCTAGACTTGCTGGTCTATGGGGCTTAGCAGAGAAATTGGAAGGATTCAGTGGCATTTCTGTATTGAGGTGAGTTTAGGGTATCTAGACTGCTCAGCCTATAGTGTGAAACACTGCAGTTTGCTCTAATTCCCTTGTCTTCATGGTTGGAGTTCATAATTCCCCCCGTATGGTGACAGAGTCTAATATAGTCCAGAAAATAATTAAATGCATCAGAAGTCCTTCAGTTCCCTCTTGTATTAGCTTGCCCTTCCATAAACTGGCTGTTTAAAACCTCCCTTTTGTGTCTTTCTTTAGTAAATATTAGAGAAGAACATTGCATTGTCCCATCTTGGGTCCTCCCAGCTGGAAGTACCATAGTCTGCAAGGAGGCAGCATAGATGGCAAGGAGGAACGCTGGAGGTAGATCAGAGAGTCAACTCAAACTGATAAGCTAAAAGTAATTGCCAATTTACATTGCAAAGTGATTATTCCTTTTGAAGTTATTTTGCCCATAAATGCTATAAGTAACTTCTGTCTAATATAAGTGAAACAACCACAAAAGACTAAACTTTTTTTTGGCTTTATCATGTTACAGATTTGTATGTGGTCACTGCAATGCTGTGGTCAGTTTCCCCCATTCCTTCATTTACTTTAAAGTATTTTTATAGACGATACAGAGAAATCAAACATAACCAGCTGGGGAACTGCTTAGTATTATTTGTTGCTTGCAGTCTGGCTCAGGGGTCCCGCTTGGAGCTTTGGGCTCCTGTGATGCTAATTGTCATAGGTGCATGCGAAGAGCAATTAATTGGTTTCTGCCCTGAGAAGCTTAGAGCCTGCTAAAAAAGAAAAGAGGCTGTCTCCTCATTGTGCATTTACATGTCACTGATCTGTCGAGTCTCTTATGTTGGGGAGGGCTTTCCACAACTGGCTCTTGTCCCACGCTGCCCCCGTGGCACCGTATCGTCCGTCTGCAGAGATTTGGGACCTGCCCACCACCCATCAGTAGCGTAAGGCACATGAGGTGCAGGAATGAAAGAAATGCCACAGAGCTGTGTGATGATCCGCTGCCTGATGGAGACCTGCCCTCAAAGGAAGATGGAGTTCGGGGTGCTGCTCTGCAGGCCCAGCCCCACCACCATGCTGCTGCCTGTGCCGCTGCCCGTGCTGCCGTGGTGTGATCTGATGCAGAGGGCTGTATGCAGTGGGAAAGGAATAAATCAAGAGAACTCTGCACAAGAGGATAGGGTAGAAGAAGTCTTAAAAGATACAAAAGCCCACAAAGGTTGTTAGACCTTGAGGACACTTCATGTGAAAGCGTGTTTATTTGTTTTAAAAAGTTACCAGGGCTAAACTGAAACTGTAGGGACTGCACATTAAAACCCAGTATATCACAAGCGGCTTTTTGCTGCTTAGCATTGCTTGCTTCACTAATGGTTACAAACTCCTTTGAAATTCCCAGATGCCTCCTGAGGAATAAGCAAGCAGACATTGTTCTGTATTGCAAAAACCTTTAGGTTTTAAGATATGAGGTGTTTGCTACTTACCTGCAGCTGAACTTCAGGCAAAGCTACCTGGGGCAATCTGCAGATTGTCAGGGTGGCTCTGTAGCCTGGCAGACCTTTTCTTTGGTTTAGTTTGACCTATTTGTACTTTTTTCCTGCAAATGTCTATTTCAAGTGGCTCAGACTTGTGTCTGGACTTGCAAAGGCCAGGCAGGTGGTCACCTATACTTGCCTGAACTATACTTGAAGGAAAATCTCTCCGACCTTAAAGGAGAAAGAGTGCAAGGAGATAACCCTCTTGAGGCCATTGCATTAATGGATTTCAAAAGCTGGTCTAGGGGAAACTGGGAAAAAATGAGGAACAGCATTCAGCAAACAGGTGTGATAAACTGATTCCTAAATTTGGTAAAAATTTTCTCTTCTCTGTTTCTGGCTGTTAGGGATCAGCAAAGGCAGACTGCCCTGCAAGGGAGGGGAGCCAGGAACCTGTCTGTGGCCATGCAGGGCTGGCAGGGCAGCAGCCTCACCAACCACAGCACGGGAGCAAGGTGAGCAGACTGGGTCAGGTGAGAGTCCAGAGCACCCAGCAAGTCCTCAGCGGGGGAGCGGGTCCCCGTCAGGCCAGGGAGCCAAGTTCACAGGTCCAGGTCAGAGAAGTATGAGGCTGGGTACAGACATACCTGTGATGGAGGTGTGGCATAGCTCTGTCAAGGACAAAGTGCAAGACCTTCAGTTTAAAAGGCGGGGAGAACCTCTGCAGACACTTTCATTCAAGCCTACCGGGTGCCCTCTCTCATCTATCCTGAGCCCAGGCAACCAAACCCCTGGGATGGCCCTCAGATTAACAGCCCAAACACAAATGACTGTCCTGGGGTCAGGGTTTTGCCGAGGAACAGCAGAAATGTCTGAGGGAGCATCATGCCACTGCTGCCAAAGCTTTGTGGCAAACCCAGGCACACCATAGATTAGATGCAAGCTGAAAGGGAGGCAGATGATGGTAATCACCTCACAAGTTCCTATGTTGACATTGCTTCAATTACAATTCAAATGCATGAGTTGTGTAAAATATGCACAGTTTCAGTCTACTGATCAAATTTTTCATTGGTGCAAATTATCACTTCTCTCTGTTCACTGGAACCACAACAGGTGATGGAGGTCTGGTTTATATACGGGCTGCAGGCTCTACTGCAGCTGCAGACAGGACTTCATGGTAAAGGCTGATCTTTAAATAATGAAGAGATATCATCCCTGTGAAAAAATCCACTAGCACTTAAAAAAAAATAATAATTAAGTAAAACTTGCTTAATCTGTAGATTAAAAAGAAATAAATAAAAATTACTGAAGAAAATGAGATGTCAGGAAAGTCAGGAAAAGGTTTTATCCCAAATGATTTGATGGCATTTTGTATTGACTGAATTGTGCCCTCTGGAGCCTTAATTCTAAAATATAATATAGACACTCTTTGAAGTCAGACAGTTTTAGAAGTCTGGGTAGAGACAATCCAGAGCTTTATAGATTACAGCACAGCATCTCCCCCAATCAGCCCAATCAGTGCCGCTGATCCTGACATTTACTGTATTGCTTTTATCTGAAATAAACAGCATCTTGCAGCAACTGCAAATAGGTTTAGTGAAATGCAGAAAATAACACTTCTAAGGTGCAGAATTAATGCTTTGATGTGCACTTTTTAAACCATTACTTTGGGCAGACCTCTGCTTTCAGACTGAGAGTCCATGCATCACTCCTGATGACAATCCTCTGCCCTATCTGTGTATCTTTCTAGGCAGCTTTCACAACACTATTTATGGAGCGCATACATCACTTGGGACCTCATAAATAGTAAAGAATCTGACTACATGAGCTGAAAATGTGAGATTTTTTTCCATTTTATGTGCAATGAGACAGACAGTCCTGCACTGTAAAGGGCATGAGTGAAACCTGACTGTTGCTAAAGGCTATGAAAACCGGAATTGAGGGAGAGGTGTTGTTGCTCTGCCCCAGGACCTCATTGAGTTGCAGTGGGAAGGCGCGGGGCTGGAAGGCACCAGGCTGGGGTGTAAAAGTCTGGAGTGTAAAAGTCTGGAGTAAGAAACCATGGCGTTTACCCTCAGCCCTTCTGATTTCACCGTTTCTCTCAGGACAACTGAGGGAAGTGAAAAAAGTCATCAAGAGAGAAGCCTGAAGATAAGACTTCTAAACTGTACATACAACTTCCCCACTCACACAAACACATTCCTTGCAGGAGGCAGTGAAATAAATTTTGTTGAGTTATAAATGGAGACTGAAAATTTCCTTACTCAAGTCAGAGAAGGAAACAGCCCTACCTGGAACCCTTGGAGAAGGTTGGCTGCAGGAGGAAAAAGTCCCACTGTGGATGGATGGTCCAACAGGCACATGCCTACAGTGGTGCTATTTTCTGCACGAGTAGCTAATCCCTGGCTCCCTAAAAGCTCCTTTGCCATTTACTTTCCATGGAACTTCCAGAGATAAGTAGCTGAAGGGTTTCTTGTGCCACCACCATTGCACATGTATGCAGCAGCTGCAATGCACCTGCAGGTGTTTTAGGGTTCCTTGTAGGTGCTTCAGTGCTTGCACGTTAGTGGGGGCTGAGCCACCAGTGCTCCTGTGAGCAGCCAGGGCACCGTCAGGGGTGGGTGCTGTCTTCCACCCCTTGCCAAGCAGGTGCCTGGGACCTCAGCTGAGCGTCTGCTGTGCAAGCAATGATGGGCTCTGAGCTAGAGAAGGCTTTCGTGGAGGAGGACTGTGGATACTGGCACTTCTTGGTATGTCCCCTGTGTACAATTTCTCTTTCTGCAACTTCTTTGGGTCTCTACGTGACACCTAGACCTGGACGTTTCATGGACTTGAGCTCCACCTATTCTTCAAGCTAAATCACCACATCCCCTCTAATTTTGTGTCCTTAATGGGGTGAGCAGCTTGAGCTATGCCTTACCCGCGACGCTGCATCCCAGCTTTCTGAGGAGGTTCCGTGGACTGCACGGGTTCAGTTTGCCGCTGTACAGGGGTATACAGCTCTTGCAGCTGGTGTTAGCCATGTGCAGGACTTCAACCCTTAGTTCTTTCTACCCCTTCCCCCTTTTCACTTCCTTTGTGAGTGAGCATGGTTCCCCTTGTGTGCTTTGCAGCTGTACTAATGGAATAATTGGTTGGTGAAGAGGTGATGAAACCATAAAACATCGTTATTATATTTAATGGAGCTGCAAAGATAAAACTATATGGGTCTTATTATCTGGTATTGTATGCACAGAATATACAAGCGTAAATGAGGTGGACTATGGTTATTTCACGGAAAGGTTTCAGTGGAAATTTAATGGACTGAACAGTATAATCCAAAAGAGGGATGGAAATGTCATAACATTCAAAATGAATACTTATTTTTTTTAAGAGAAATTCATCTGAGCCTGATTTTGGAAACATTTTAATTAAGACCAGCAAGTTTTAATACCCACCCTTTATTTCACCCCTTTCAGACAACACAAGGAGAGTTGTAATTACTGACAGCTTTTAAGTCTAAAAGATTAAAAATGTGACACTTCTTATGGCAAATATCATGAAAAAAGATCATTTGGAGGAATATCTATATATATTCCTCTGATATGTGATTCTAGGAATTCTGTTTTCTTTTAGGTAAATCTCCTTCTGGGAATGAATGGAGTGACTCTTGGGGAATGTATTATACACCAGAAATTTGTGATTCTATTGTCCCTGTATTGTGCTCATTCCAACCAATGAGCCAGTGAGGGACCTTAAAATATTCCAGTGAATTATTAGATGAAAAAACATTTTTCAGTTTTCCTTTTTTTTTCCTACTTTTCACCCCTTCTGTGTTTTTAAAGATAGGAATTTATGATTACATTTTAAAATGAAATTTGCAAGCTTAGAAAAATTATTCTTAAAACAAATTCTGCTTCTTGCTTGTCCCTTCCCCAGAGGTCACTGTTTATCTGCAAGAGCGGGTCACACTGCTTGGCTGGATAAGTCTCCCGCTATTCATGCCTTGACCCTTTTAATCACGTGTGGTCATCAACAAGCTTCTGCAGAGGTAAATTACGCCTCTTCATTCTTCCTGCTGGAATATACATGATCTTTCTTTCTTTCTTCTTTCCTAGCCCTGGCTATGCCCCAGCCGAACCTCCAGACAAATTGCTGTGAGTTGTAATGCCTATATTCAAATATGTGGTGGGTTACCACTGACAAGACTGGTGATTTATGTAGGAACTCATAAATACTTGACTTTCTAACAGAGCCTCGTATCCAATTACAGTGAGTACACTTCTGTCTGGCATTTACAGGTCTCAGAAATGTTAATTGTGTCACATTTATAGATTTTGGATTACATCTGCCTAGGAATTTGCAAGTCCACCTACAGTTTCAATGCAATGCTCTAATTTTTGATTTGCATTATTTTCTTCCTGTGATGCAATTACTGCTGAAATGACATAATGGCATTTTTTGAATGCATACTTTGCAAACTGGTATTGTATCTGTGCCATCACTGGCACCAATATAATAAAAGCTGTGTTTGGAATTAAGTGATGAGTCAGAGCACACCAATGGTTTTCAATTTGCTAACTAATGAGTTGCTTAGTTACATAACTGTACCTGACATACATTCTAGATCTGAGATACCTCTGTGCTTTCTAGACAAAACTAAAATTTTAAATGGTGCTTTTCAATGATGAAACAATAAACTTCTCTTATGAAAACAGCAGCATAGATTCAGTAAAGTGCCAAGTGTTGTCCACAGCCTGTGGATGTCTTTGGCTTTACAGAAGGTGTCTGGGGCAGGTTCTCTCCCTTGTGCTCTCCCATGGTCTGTGAATAGCGATAGGAATCATCTGTCACAGTGATAGAAGAGGAATTCCTGTGATATAGGTAATAAACAAATGCTGTATTGAACTTAAAATAGCATTCACCAATTAAGAAGCAAGGTTAGATAAAGAAATAACACCAAGACTGAGAGGGGCATAGACAAAACATATCTTTGATGTTCTGCTAGGCAGACTTTGGGGATAATAACCTGATTTTGTGTGATGGCGAATACCTACTGTTATTTTCTCTCTGAGGCTTGATTATAAGCATGAATGAGAAAATTTATTTTAAGGGCTTTTGATTGATTGGGCTGGAGGTGGGAGGAGGTGCAACCTGTTTTAGAGAGTGAGATGCAGAATTGATACAGTTATTAATAAGCATTTGTGGTTGCATAAGCTCGGAGCGGTAGCTGCTGGCATGAAGACCACTCTGTGCAAGGTGCCGTACAAATATACATGGACTGACAGTCCCTGCTTTGAAGAGCTGACCTCAGAAACTACGTGTCCACTTCTGTTTCTCTACTATGAGCTTAAGTTGCACAGTTGGGCAGCTAGGTGCCTTCCCTATGATCACAGGGGTCTAACTCTGCTGTGGCCAGCTTACAGGACCCTACACTTAAGAACTCATATAGCTGTAAGGTCTCTTAATATTTCATGCAGTAGCAGAACCTGCCCACACTGTGCACGGGAGCCCTGCCAAAGCAGGGACTGTGCTTTTGTTGTTGCTTGCCCCAAGTTAGTTTCAGGCCAGCCAGTTGTGTTGTCCTGGCTTTGGGCATTGAGGTTGATTTGTGTAAGACGAGAGAGAGAGATGCTCTCTCCTGCTGCACAGGTCCTCCCAGTGTGTGGAGGACCGGCACTCCCTAACAGACCCTCCACACCACCTTTTGCAGAGGACAGTGTGCTCTGGTTCCTTAGGAGGGGATATGGAAAGCAGAGGACTTCTGCTCCCACCCTGGGCATCACAGCTTGCCTGCGGCCTGGCCGTGCCTAAGGCATGCCAACAGCTGGGAATGATTTTTAAGGTTGGGCTCCTGTGAATATGCTGGGAAAATGAGCTGTTTAACCTTTTGACACACTCCATGGTAGCCTTACATCTGTGAAAATAAGTCCTAGGGATACAAGTACATCATGATATAGAAACTCACCCTCTTAGCTCAGTAAGTCTATTCTTCCACTGCAGTGCAGCACAGTGAAGTCAGAGAATATATTTCTTATCCTCAAAGCAACACTCTTCTGCACTGAAGCACCTTCTTCTACTTCCCAGCGCTCTCTCTTCTTTCCTTGCTTTTGTTTTTAAGTGACTGTCTTTTGACAGTCAGAAACAAATTGATCCAATTTAAGTAAGAAAAAAATAAACAAAACCACCCCCCCCACACACTGATCTGCAGCTGGTTGAGGTGAGATACTTGCCACCCACAAAAACCACTTTCTATTTTTCCTGAGACTTTGTGATAAAATACACTCTGAGATTGTGCTCTAGATATTTTTATTATTTTTTAGCCTAACATGTCTTGAGAAGATTCAACAGAGGAGTATCTGAAAGTGAAAAATCTAATGTCAGTTACAGATAGAACATGATTTGTCCCCAGGTAATGCCCTTAATCCTCGATGGGTTTATTCCTACAGGTAAGTTTTTCTCATTTCCATTTAGGATGCTGAAACAGAAGCTGATATTATCTTAGCCACTATCTTTCTTTATCTCAGTCACAGTGCACTTTTAAGTTAAAAATGTGGAAAAATGTTGGAAAATGAATGAGAAGTGGCAAACTGGCATCCTTGAAAGTCAGATGAGGGGCTCCTGCTGCTGCTCTTGGCCAGGACTGACCCCCATGCCCAGCTGAAAGCGTGGCTGTGCCAGGCTGTGTCTGTGGGAGGCTGAGCCGGGTGAGCCTGGCTGTGGGTGCCAGGAGCGAAATGAGATGCAGCCACCACTTCTTCCCCTGAAGGTGGACATCTGACACCTGTTTTGACTTCAGAGAGGAGGAGGATGGCTTAAAGAGGAATTTTTCTTCATGCCTGTCTGTAGGTAAAGATGGTGTTTCATTTTCTCATCTTGGATTCTTGTTTTGAAATCACTTTTATCTTTTTCTGATTTCAATTTCACTACCACTTCCCTGTCTCGCAGTCTTTCCCCAGATATTCTTACTTTTTCCCTTTTAATTTTACTTCCTCCCATCCATCTTGAGATTTCCTCTAACTCCCTCTGTCTTTTGTACATCAGTCTTTCCATGTTCCCTCCTCTAGTTTCTATGTTATTCTCTTTCCCAAGCTCTCTTCCCTCTACATCTTGGTCTATGTCTCCTTACTGAAGTCTGGGTACGGTGCTCCTTGCATGCATGGTTGCTACCACATCTCTGTACAGCCTCCACCTCCATGGGGTGCCTTTGCTGTCTTCACAGCTCTTCGAGTTAATGGTAGGTCAAACAGCTGAGGGACTTTCTATCTATCACATAATTTACCTCTTTAAACCAAGCTTAGCCTCTAAAAGGCAGGAACAGAAGAAATATGTTGAGCTGCACAACAGAATTGCAGAAATTCCCTGAATCAAATGCTAATTTCTCTGACAATGCTCTAAAGCAGATCTGTAGAAAAAAAATGAAAAAAGAAAAAAAAAATAGGAATAGGACAATCACGTGTTATGTGTCCTCTGAGAATTTCTAGCTTCCATCCTGCATTGTCAGAAACTTTTTGAGCCTGCATTGCCTTTATGTGTTTCTCCTCAATGCACAGTATATGCTGGTGACATAAGGCTGAGGAGGAAATGTTATCTCCTAAATGAATCTCTGCACAGCTTAGCTCAGGCATCAGGTCTTCCTGTATCTTTCCACAGCAGCTCATGGAAAGTGGCAAGGGCAGCGATCAATGCCTCAGCCATTTTGCAAACAAGGAGAGAGAATGCAATCTGAATCACTTGCACGATGCTTTTATTTCTGTGAAGTTAATGTAAGCCTTTCAGTGCTAAATATGGAAGGTAAATTGTTGCTACCTCTAATCTCTGATATTGCTTGGGTTGCCATTGCAAGAATTGGATAACCTTTTCTTTTAACAACAGAGTTGTGAATGATTCGCCAGTCCCCACCTTTTAAAATCACAGCACAGCCGTGTGCCAGAATGCAGGAATTAGGCATTCAGCCCCTAATGCCTTTCATTTCTTCTCTGTCATCAATCTAGATCCAGTCTGGGCTGGCATTTTACCAGTGGTAGCAGAAAAGTATCAGAATTCGGGTTTTAAGTGGTTCGTTCTAAACTCCATGTATTTTTTTCACTGAACTTTTTTGCTAAGAAGAAATACGTATTTGTTCACCTCAGGTCTATGCATGAATTTAATGAATTGTTTTGGCTGGAAAAATGTTTTTTAGCAATTAGATTGTTAACATTGGAGCCTTGTACTTGTGACCTTGGTTCTACCCATATATTTACTCCTGTACTCACTAAACACAGAATGACTAGTCACCCAAAATGTACCAGAAGTGGATTCAGTTTTTTTCTTTGCCTCAGAGGATGCCTTCCTGGAGGGGGGCAAATGTTGGCTTTCCCTCAAATACTGCTTCTGTGAATCAGAGATGTCAGTTTATAGGTGACTGAGTAAATCCCTGGATCCCTGCCTCTCCCTGGGTGAAGCATTTAGATCATCTGCATGGCCCCATGCTCCAAAGCCTGGGTACATTAGACCACTTTGCTTGCTGGACACCTTGTCCTCTGCAGTTGTTGGCATAGCTTTCACAAACGGATCACTATTGCATCTAACGCCCACGAAGACTTTGTCCTTGATAATCCTAATGGACCTTTTTTCCAGAGACTCCTTCCTCGATGGTGGGAGAGTGTCCCAACTGCCAAACCCACACATGACTTGTGTGTGCCCACCCTTTGCACCTGTGCATACATGTGTTTTCTGTTAGCTCTTCTCTGTTCATCCTCCAGCTAAATACCTTGTTCCAGCCCTCAATCATGCTTGGTTAAATAAGCCAAACTTAACAGTTTCATCTATAAAAAAAGTTCCTCTTTAACCTAGTCACCTCAATTATTCTTTGTTCATCTCTTTGAATATACCCAACTGGAATACTACATGGTCTTCAGGATAAGGTACGGTTCCATTGCAGCAATCATGTTGCATTGTTTGACCCTAAACAAAACCTCTTAGCTTTTATTTCACTTCAAAAAACTTTTTGCTATTGTTTTTTGGTTTCTTTTTTTTTTTTTTTTTTTTTTTTAGTTGGGTAGGCCTCTCCAGAAACTGCATTTAAGTATTTTGTTTTGGCACCTGAACTGATAAAACTATTATTATCCTGCTAGGTGCTTTCAGATGTTGTTTGCTCAGTCAATGCATTTACAAGTATTTTTAAAGCCTTGAAATGCTTCTGCTTTCTGCTGATCTAGCCTTCCCAGGGTGCTAAAATTAGGCAATTAGGCTAGAATCCATGACCTATCAACTTAAATGGGAGGGGCACATCCATACCCATGAAGATCTAGGCCCTTGTCATGACGCCAGTTTTATAAACTCCTTGGAGTTTATATGGAGTCTAAATGCAGTCAGCCCCGCAAACCTTACACTGGGCTAGCAGATGCCATTTAAAGTCTTAATCCTCAGACTGTTCTGCTGCAGCTTTTAAAGACAGAAATGGGGCAGGAGAGCTCTGTTCTGTTGCACCCTGGATTCAAGAAGCTCTTCGGCTTTTATGCATTAGCACCTGTTGCAGATGTCAAAGTCACAGTTCTGAGAGCTATCCCCACCACTGTAGAAGTAATTTGGGATAATGCCGCTAAGCAGGAAACACCACAAGGAAGAGAGATTTTCAAGACATGCTCTTTTAAAAGTCCAGAATTCGTTAAGATTTTGGTCACAGTATATTTGACATTGCAGGTGCTTGCAGGTTTATACACAGGAATGCTTCCTCTTTCATGCTCTTCTCTCTCCCTGCAAGTGCTAGTAGTGTGAATACAAACAATCATTTTCATGGACACTGAAAAACAAGCAATTATGGAATAAAAGCCCTTCTGCTGGCAATGGATGAAGTGACAGGAACCTTAATTATGCTCGAATTCAGAGTAATATAATATTCAGGAAGTGAGAAAATCATCAGGGCATGAAAAAATGGGTTTTTTTTGCTTCTTTATTGTATTGTGAAATTGCTCTGGACATGGGCCAAATCCACTTCTCAGTGATGCTGATGTAAATTAACAGAAGCAATGTTTATTTACAGTGAAACCTTAGTTTGCATCATCGTAACAGGAAGCCAAGTTTGCCACATAGCCCTATAGGATGCTAATTTTGACCAGCTGTCTAATTGCAAGTAAAATAATTGGACAAATTGTCCTCGCTATCTATGAAATTTGAATTCAGGACCAGAGCAGAACTGTCATCTTAACTTACCACTGAGAGAGTCTGCACAATGCCATGGAGAGATGCAGACTCCAAATATCTTTGAATTGCCTGGATTGAGGTCTGTAATCAAATGACTCGAGTCTCCCTTCGCGGGAGTGAGAGGGAACTCTGCAGTACAACTAGAAAAACAGCATGAAACTCAAATACAGCCAAGTGGCCAACAACTATATCAAAGTGACTTAGGGAGATGCTGATCAGAGACCTTTGTCTAGAAAGCATACTTCAAACAACTATTCATTTTTGTCTGATCTACATATCTGTAGTTGCTTTCTAAATCATCATAGTTTATAAAAAAGAAAATAATAAATGAACACTTACTTTTCAGTTCACACTTCAAAAAGATGAGGTAAAATATTCAGCAATGAGTGGCCTGCAAAGTTTGCAATTGTATCTATCATCATGTTTTTACTGGATGGCTTTTAAAAGTGCAAATAATTGACCCCTGAACTGAAAAGGAAAACAAAAAACAGCAAAAATGAAAAATGATCGGATGGTCAGAGCTGGTGTCAGTTCCTGGGTGACATAAGCAAATCACTTTAGTTTGGTGCAAGTACTGGAGTTTTTGTGGGTGGTAAGTGCATGAGATCAATTAATAAGAAATTATATATTATTCTAAAGTATTATTATCAGCGCTTTTGTAAAGTGAAATGGTCTGTGGAAGGCTAACCTATATAAAATGTTCCTTACAACATTATTTAATTAGCGCTTTACATTGCATTCCTGAACTTGTCGGCTGAACGTTTCACTGAATCACTTTGGAATTACTAAAGAGCCAGTTGTTTCAGCAATTGACTGATGCTGGAAAAATGTAAATTTTCAATATATCCAATGCTGGTTTGTAATAGGCATAATGTTAATCAGAACTGATCGTAATTTCCTAGCTCACAAGCAGGGATCCTGAAGCCAACTGGAGAAATTTAAGTTATTTCGATAAGAAAAAGACCAGACCTTTAAGATAAACATAAAAATCATGTCTCATTAATTTAAAGCATGCTTTTTCTATTTCATTTTGTCCCAGTCTTATCTTTTTTGCTTTCTTTGGGATTATAATTCGACTGAAAATGAAACTAATTGGAATTGTTTGTTCAAGATGTTGGGAGTGCCTAGCTGACTGACCCACCCACTTATTTACAAATGAAAACAAAAGGAACAGAAGATATTTTTGACTTTAAAAAGTTACCACTCTTTAAATATTAAATGATTTCTCTGTGCAATGATATTGTCTCTGTTTTCAAACAGTTTTCTGAAAAAGCTCTTTCAAATGCTCTATAAGAACAGGATAATGCAAGCCTATAGTAACAAAGCTGTTGACTCTGGCTGGGCAAAAAAATGCTTTAAAAAGTTTTCTAAAAATGTTTGTATCACATGACTTTTGAAGAAGAGACAAAAATAAACCAGATATAAACAATCCAAAGGGAGAATTGAAGATGAGAAAGAAAGCCAAAAAGTCACTTGTCTACTTTGTTATAGTGTCTTTGCTGAAATGCATAAATAATCTGTCACTAATAAAATTTTATTTTTAATTTTTTTTCCCCAAGATGTATATTTGAGTAAAGTAACGCAGAAGTACTGAATGGTATAGAAGTGAACCTGTGCTTGGGTACCTGGCAAGGTGAATGGACCTCACTCTTTATGCTTTCCAAATGACTTTTCTTTTTTACATTATTTATTATGTGGAATAACCCTCTCAAAACCTTGAACGAGGCAGTGTTTCAATCACGCACTGGCTTGTCTGCCGAAAGGTCAGTCTCTCTAAATGTCAGCCAGCTCTTCCTTTTGTATTTATATTGAATTCAGTGATTTATCCGGTATGTTTCCCAGCAGATCTATCATTAGACAACTGCGTTTAAAAAGGCAGTGAGCTGAAAAGAAGCTTAGTAAGTGGTAGATCGGGGTAGGAGACGATCTGGAAAAACAGTGCAGTTTTCTGAAGATTGAAATGATGTATTTTAGGTACTTCATTACTGCAGTTTCTATATACCTCAGGTCACTAAGTCCCAAGAGCACTGTGTCAAACAGAGAGGTGCTGCTTCCTTCAACTGGCATATGCTTAATGAAGCGTAGCCAAAGAGAACCCAAACCCACTAGAATCAGAGAAGTCTTAAGGAAGGAGTTGTCTCCTTGAGAAAAGTGTGCCTTTAGAACGCATCTCCACCTGAGATTGCACCTATGGCTCCCTTTGCGGTCAGTGAGAGCACAGGCACTTCTGGGCCATGAGTCCTCTCTGCGTAAATGTCTACCTTAAGATGAGAGGAACTAGATCTCAGATGCATCCTGTTCTTCTAAAAACAACTATAGAAAGAAGTTAGGTGACTCACTGAGATGTAGATGTTGACATCGGAGAACTCAGGGGGACATGCATCATGTCAGAAGTGACCTGTCCGGACACAGCAGGGGCCTGGCACCCTTGGTTACCAAGTCCCAACGCACAGTCTGTCTGCAGGACTCTCCTTCCTTTCCTAACAGATAAACAAACAAAAAAGTCTCCAGAGAAGGGTGGGAATTTGTGCTTTTGGGTCAGTGCAGCACCACGGTTTTGAAACGCAACAGCAATTCTGAGTATCCAGCATACTGAGAGCGTTCAATGCTGAAGATACATTGAAAACTGAGCTGCACAATTCTATTGCCCACACTGGGGATATGACTAAGGATCACTTTTCTTAGAAATACTCAAATCACATACATTATTGAATCACTTTAAAAACCAGGTGCATGAATTAAGATCCCATCCATTTAGGTACATGAATTATGCTCAGCTCTTGGCATCTAATGGAGCATCCTTCCAAAAGTGAGTGCCAAAATTCACTTTATAACTAACAGGGAAAAGTGAGTGCCTTTGAGGAACCCAGAGGGAAATCCAGTCTGCTGAAACGAAGGAAGTAAATTAGATGCCTGGTTCCCAATCCATGTCAATAGCTGCTATATACCTTTATTGCAGTAATATATCAAACAAATAGTAAAAGGCAATGACACTGACTCAGTTAGGTTGTCTTCACATATACATCTAGTGTAACTATACTATAGACACTCTAATGTGTCCTGTCTAGTCTTCAGTTGCTGCTGGAGAATAGCATGGGTCTCCCATAGACCCAACAACTTATCTGCACTATCACAAGGACATCTCCAGTACCCTCTCCAATGGCACTGCATACCTGTGTGTGGGAAATTGAGTCATGCCCTAAGAATGATTCATCTTGACTAAACTGAGATTCCTGCACAGTAGAGGTCTGCATCAGCACTAGTTATCCTCGATTGTCTTTATAGTCCCTGAGAGAAACTGGCATGTCGAGAGCACAATTCATCAACCTATTTCAGAGGTCTGCAAAAGGAGGCAATAAATTGCACTCTACAAGTGTCCTTTCTGTCCATCGAGTATAAAGGGAGTCTAAAGTTATCATCTCAAATGTATATAATTTAAGTAAATGAATCCTATGCTGGGTTACTGATTCAAAAGCAAATCAATAATACAACCACAACAACAACAACTGTTTTTCTGATCATTAATACCTTGGGTTAAAAGAGAAAAATGTCAAGACAGATTAAGGAAATTGTGTATTGAAAAATCAATAAAATACGAGTGTGGTTTAAATAATCCCATGCCTTTCTGGAGTCACTTTGTCCTACTTAGCTGTAAGAAAATAGTTACAAATATGTTCCCATACTCCCACTTATTCCTTTTATGTGCAATTGAAGTTTATTATTCTATTTTTTTCTCCCTTTTATCTTTCAGCATATATTTTCTTTGTAAGTATTAGAAATTCTAGGCTGGTGGGAGGGAATGAATTTAAAAGGCTGATCTGAAAGTTTTACATTCTCTTTGTTTGCCATTCCAAAGACTTTTTTTGTTTGGTTTTAGTAATTTGTACTAAACAATTTTAAATCTCTTTTGATTTTAATTTGGGTGAAGTGTCTTGTTGAATATTTATCATTCCCCATTAAATACATGATTACAGAGCAGTTGTGTTCTCAGTCCTAAACAAGTCATCCCGTGAGTTTTTAAGATAAAGTGTAAAGCATGGTGAAATTACATTTAAACGGAAAAAGAAATATTGGTTTGCAGGTAAGTTTAACATCACAGTTGCAGATCTGGTCAAAGGAGAGTTCCCATTTAACTCCTTCAATATAGCACACAAGGGTACTTGTGCAGTCCTTCACTGTCAGAATTCATAGACTGCAGTCGATGAGTTCAGCTAATTAAAGACTGCTCTGGGTCTGTATGGCTCTTCTCTTGTCTCTTTAATTCTTTAACAGGTTTACTCACCCACCCAGCTCAAAAAACATGCTTTAGCTATACAGAATTTTTCCTGATGTATTAAGATGAGAAGGCTTGATATGTACCCAATTCAACCTCAAAATAGTTTGCTTTTTTCCCCTCCCACTATCCCCATGGGAAGATTGTTCCACAGCCTTACTGTTTTAAGGAGTGGGAAGTCTTTTCTGATATCTACCTTCAGTTTATTAAAAGATGATTGAACTCAGGTGTTGGATGCTCTGGTACCTGTGGAATGAAATTGGTATCCTGTTCAGTTATGGTTTTGTCCATATTACCTGTGCTAATCTCAATCATCAGCTGTTGCTGTCCTAAGAAGACTTTTCCATGTCTGACGCTCTGTACCAGTGCTTCTCCAAATTGAAATAAAAACATCCTGGTTTGCAAGTATTTTCTTTTGTAAATGCATTTGTTGTGTATGAAATGAAATTTCAAAGCATTGCAAATTCTTTTAAAGCGGAAATCCCAAGCTCTGTTCAGCATTGTTCAACAGCTCAACACCAATTATGATGCAGACTAAGACTGAGCCAGCGAATTTGCTTTGACCATGCCTGTGCTGTGTGTAAACGCAGGTCTTTCTGTGCCCAGAGTTAGCAAACTAGCAGTTTCATGCATACTAAAGAAAGATTCACTTAAAGAGATAATGTTACAGAATAATGAATTGTTCCCACAAACCATCTGTTCTTCTCCTACGCTAAAAAAAAATATCTGAATCCAATCCCTTTGTTTTGATTAAAAGCTTCTCTGCAAATTATTGTTTCTGAACTTCAAGAAACAGAGAATGCCTTAATGGAACCCTGGATTGGAAGAAAAATTTAGTTCTTTCCTATATACTGTTAATAAATGGATGTTAGTTATCTGTGGGTTGTTAACAATTTTAGAATCCAAACCTCTGTATTTTTGCTGTAAAAGAGCGAAACTTTTGTTTATATCCATCCTGACAGGGAGTTCAAGAGAAAGGGAGTAATAAAATCCCAGGGTACAAGATCTGCCATTCGTGAGAAGCTTCAGCACTACTCACAAAAAGATGCTTCTCTGAGCTAGGAAAGGAACATATTTTTAAAAGACGTTTTGTGTCACACTTCACAAGCTGTCTTAAAAAGCCTATCTAATTTTCTCATCTGGGAAATGCTCTGTGCAAGCCTCAAAGTTCATAAAATGCAGGGCCTAATCCTTCCTTGATCTTCTGGCCTGCCCCTCTCTCTGCGCTCCCTCCTCAGTCAAGCTCCCCTGCCACCAAAGGCCCTCCAGTCTGTCATCAAAACATCCCCCATCCTGGTACCAGGGGATGTAAGAAGAAGGGTACCCCCACAGTGACAACATTCCTGACACCAGCCATGCCAAAATGATGCTGAGTCTATTACAAGATAACCCCAGCACAGGTCTCTCTGATGGCCAGGGTCTGATTTTTAAGACCCAGCCTGAGCCAGGCAACAAATGTAGGAACCATTTTTCCTTAGTACCTGTCTTCTGTAGCCCCACCTTTAACACCTCAAAATCAAAAGTCTTAGTATATATAATAAATATAGTACTCCTTGATTTTCCTGTGACTCGGGGCCCTAAAAGCAGTGCATCTCAAGGGGCTGAGGATGGCTAGCAGGAGAACTGCTAAGCCAACACTTCTTGCTATGGCAGGTAAATTTCTGTACCCCTCCCAGATTTCTCTTTCCTCCTGGCTGCCCCTTCACATCTTCATTGTGTTGAGACACAGGTAGGAAGGACAGCTTGCCTCCCCTGCAGCATCCTCATTCTTGCTGACGCATTATTCCTTTATCATGTGCACAGCAGAAACTGGACATACCACAGGAGAAGGTACAAGAGAAATACCACGAGGTCCTGGGTATCTTGCATCTTGGCCTGTCTGATAAGACCTACACTGTAGATAACTGCAAAGCCTGCTCATGACCTGTGAAGGAGAGGTGTACTTTGATTTCTAACCTGTGTTACAACTGGTTATAGCTACTCATGTCCAAAATCCAGCTGAAACAGCTGATGTCCATTAAGCCCATTATGTGAAAAGTTTGTTCATCTGCTAGTTTGTAGGTGAGTACATCAGATTAGTATTACTGCTTGTGCTGATCTGAATTAAGAAAGAGGGTTTCAGAATCATCAAAATAAAACCTTTCATGAATGAAGAAGAGCTGATAGTTTCTACTTCCCTACAGTTACGATCTGGATGCATTCAGTGCAGTAGACTGTATTTTCCACCTCTGTCACAATGAGAATCTTTGCCTGGATCCAGTTCTCAGGGATTCTCTGGGATTCCCAGTGGCCCAAACCACAAGGGAAGATATCCCTCTTGAGAGCAAGGGAGGTTTGCAGTTATCAAATGGATGAGGGTTTCTGTATGCTTGTAGGTATCTTGTAACACTTATCACACAATGTAGATTACTTATCACACTCTGTGGGCCTTCCTTAGGGTCTCAAAAGTGACAAGATCCTAGACTTTCTGTAGGGAACACTTATCTGTCTGGTACCATTAGCACTCTCAGAGCATTACAGGGTGCAGGCAAGTTATCAGTGTCAGGAGCAAGACAGAATCTCATTCAATGTCCTGATTCCTTTCAGGCTTTCTCCTCTGGCTAAAGTTTTTCAGGAAACGCGAACTCCAACACGTCTTTGGAGTGCTAGCAAGTATGTTGTTACTCCTTTCCTAATATCTGTTACTAGAACTAGCTTCCATAACACTGTCTTCCAGCCTCTCTTTGAGGCTGGCTCATGTATCTTAAAATGGCCATTAACCTGGAATTATTTCTAATCACAGGAAACCATGCTAGTAGGGCTTCTTACCTTTTTTTTTCCTTCCACAGTGCCAAGGAAATCCTGTGACGGTCACCTCAACAAGTGGCCATCTTTGGTGCCATGGTCTCACAGCTTTTTCCCAGGTTGGCCTTCAAAATCAAAAGAAGAAAATATACAGTTTATCCAAGAAAAAGCATCCTGGGCATAGCAATTATTTTGGATTCCGGGCCACAGGGAGCTTCTGCCTAATGAGACAGGTAAAACCCTATCATGGATCTGTTCTGAACCCTACAAGCTCAACAGCTCCAGAAGTCCCATTTTTAGGAAAATGGGTTAGTGTAGAGGAAGTCTGACAGACTTCATCTACAACTTAATCTGTACCATGGACAACAGATTAAACAGCAGTACTGTACCTGCCTCAGCAAGACTTTCTTCCCCTGTGAAACCAGTAGGAATAGTCAGTCCAGCTGTGCAATGGAGTGCTCCTGGTCCGCACTCCAAGTTACTGACCATGAACACTTCTACTCTGAATAACATCTGAGCATGTTTGGGCCACTAATGCCATGGAGCTCTGGATCACTTTCTTGGCATGCAAAGTCTGTGTGTAGCTCAGGGGTCCTAACCCCAGCAGCACTGCAGGTTGTTCTTCATGCACTAAATAAAAGCAAGATTTGTATTGGGTGAGAAGTTGTGTTGTGCAAGTCCCCTATGATGCACAAGTTTTAAAAACTGACCACACAAACTAAACAGAGAGAGACTGGAACATATCCACATTTCTTGTCAAGTTAATGACATTCTTTCCAGCTTCCAAAAATATACTACTGGTTACATACTTTAGTGTCAATAACCTAGTTCTGTATTTTTTTGTCTCCATGCTAGATCATAAAGCTGTTCATCCTTAGCTCCTTCTACATCATCCAGATCCCTAGCTCTTTCTACATCACCCAATGCACATAAAGAACATAACAGGTTATTCCCTTAACAAAGCGGTCTTCTGAGTCCCGGGAACATACATTAGCATAATCTCCACTGAAGTTGGCAGTAATATATGAGTGAAACCAGTGCTGTGAAGATAAGTTCAGAGGAGAGACAAACAATAGAGGCTGAACCAAAACAAAGTCTGACCATCGATGAGAGCTAAATACCAACATTTCATAAACATCTCCTTTTTGTAAAAGGCTGGATATAAGGGCTGGGGAAATTGGGGTTGGAATGAAATTTCTGGCAGTGTCTGTGCTATTAAGAGAGACAAGACTGTGCTAATGAGGCAGATGAGGAGTCTGTTCTTCAGCAGTGAGAGACTTGTCTTGTCAGACGCAGACTTTGTGACTTGTCAGTCACAAAACTCCTTGCCACCATAACAATAAACTCCCTCCTGTCCCAAATGTGACCTCATCTATACTGCATAAGGGGGTACGTATGTCCAATATTATTGAGAAGTCTTATCTAGGAGTGTGCTCTGGGCACTGGAATAAACTGTTCTAGCATGAGCAATATCAATTAAACAATGTGAACAATCTTTAAAAAGTGCAGGTTCTTATACCCTTGTTGCAGCACAATTTAGTTTACAAGCCCAGCTGCAACTTCATAAAGCCCCCTAGTCAATCCCCTGCCCCAGAGCAGCATCAGCTCTACCACCTGTGATGTTCCTGAAAAACGCTGTTCAACCTTTCCTTTTAAAAAAAGGTTGTATTGGAAACTCTACATCTGCTCTAGGAAACCAAATCCAGTGCTCCATATGCACATCAAAAGAAATTCTTTCCTATGGTCCTACCTAAGTCTCCTGCTCCCGTAGTTTATGCTCCTTGTTATTCCTGTCCACCAAAAGTGCAGATCCAAATATAGATCATTTGCAGCACACATATCCCATGATTCTGGCCCACCACTTGCTTACATTTAAGTGCAGAAATACAATGAAGTAATTCAAATACCATCATGAACACACATTCTTTTACATGCTAGAAGAAGCGAACAAGTACTATGCCATTTAATAAAGTCTAGCTCAAAATATCATAATTTAAACAATTCATCCTAAGATAAATAAACTGTGAATGCAAACTCTCTGCAATTCCACCTAGAAGAAAAGACCCAGCATTAGAGTGCAGGAATGGTCTTCACTTCTGTGAAGCTCAGATGAAACTGGAAAAATTTCTTTTTGCCACTTCATTAATTTATAAAGTGCTGTTGCTATAGCAGTTATATGCTAGTTACAAACATGGATAAACAGACACTCTTGTTATCAAAAGTGTGTTGTAATAGTTAATGGCTGATTTTATTCTTATTTCCCAACTAAATGCACATGCCATGATCTGACACATGAAAGCATTGGCTGTTGGGATTGAGAAGGCCATATATAGGGACATCTCAATTTTACTCCTGTCATTCGCCTGCATTGATGTATATAATCCTGTGGAAGTTTCCACTGCCATTTAGCACTGTAATAGAATTAAGAATGTTTTGGAAATTTCTTATCTGGCTGTATAAAGCACTCAGCTCTTGGGATGAAGGACTACATACACTGTCAGTGCAGAGTGACTACAGTCATGGCCTAATTTGGAAGTGGCATGTTAAGGAATATAAAAGCATACACCAGTGATCTAGAAGATCTTCGAGCTAGCATGAGCTTAGGCAAGCAAAATGTCCCAGAAATATGTTTCCTATCAAAAGCCCTTGCGATGCCAGTCCTCTGTACCCAAAAGGCACAGTGGACAGAATCCATTGCAGGCAGTGTCCTCCACCCTTGACCTCTGTGTGCATCAAGCCACCCTCCGAACTCCTTCCCAGGGCCACCTCTTTCTGCCAGACCCAGACCTGTCCCGCTGCAGCAGTGGGAGCACAACTCTGCATAGAAATGACTTCCCAGGCGAGCCGCTCATGAGTGCAGACAATTCTGGAAAGACAAGCAAACAGCATTTGAGAACAAGAAATGGTAACAAACACATCATTAAGGGTGCTGTACACCTGACTGACCTCTTTGTTTGACCATTATTTTTTTTTTCCTCATGTGTTTGGGACACATTTCTCCAAAGCAAAGGCTTTGCAGACCTCCTATAGCAGCTTTTTCAGGAAACCAGTATCAGCTTCTGACAAAATCAACGTGGAAAAACATTTCATCTGTTCAGAAACGGGATGCATAGCTAGAATTGAGCACAGGGCTGAAAGGCAACACAGGCAAGGAATGCAGCAAGGCAGCAGAGCCCAGAAGGGGCCAGGGATATGAATGAGTGTCTGACAGCATTTTCTCTGTAAAATAGGTGGTAAAAAGACTATTGTCTTTTTTTGGCTGTGATGGAAACTTAACACTCAGAGCAGCCTGGATCAGCCAGGTTGCTTACACAGCTGCGGGGTACCAGCTTGCAGCAGTCAGGTGCTTCTCTCCTTGTCAGGGTCTTTCCACCAATGCACACTGGCTTAGGCAAGGCTCCCCTCAGCCCTACAGCGTGACACAGGCTTCACAGTGCCGGCACCTGAGGATGCAGGAGGCAACCTGAAGCAAAGCCTGAACTCTAAGCCTGTATTCTCAGCTGTGCCTCACAACCCAAGAGCCAAAGCATCCTACAAAGCACTCTGCTGCTGGGCTTAAAGCCCATCTGTGGGTGGCAAAGGGCTCACCTGGGCACAGAGTAGGTTTGTAGTGACAACACCCAGATTTGCTCATCAGTGGGATTACAAGGCAGCTAGTGGGTCTTCTGCTGAGCCTAGTGGCACAGCTGTGCCCAAGAGGGATTCAGCTGCTCAGCAGTGTAACTACAGCCTTCCTGGGGGACTGCCAAGGAAACACTCCTGGTAAGGTGAGAAGTCTCCTGCTGGCCCTGGCACCACTCCTCTGGCTGCTACTTTCCATATCATTAATTTGCTCAAGCAACTTCAAATCAGATAGTAGGTGTGTGTTGATTTTTACGCTATTATGCATTATTTTGCATTATGATGCTCCAGGCAGGCTACACCACAGGAACATGAATCCTCAGCTTCTGGAGGTGCATCAAAGAGCCAGTAGAGCATGTACCTGGATTAACATATATACCCTTACAGACTGTGGTGGGTTCACCCTGGCTGGCAGCTAAGCCCCCACCCAGTTGCTTGCTTACTCCCCCCTGGCAGAATGGGGGAGAGAACAGAAAGAGCAAAACCTGAAAACTTCAGGTTTGACATACTAGGTGAGAGTCAATAGTTTAATAGGTGAAACAAAACTGCATGCAGAAGTAAAGCAAAATACGTGTAAAGCACTTGTAAGTGTAAGCACTGTTCAGCAATAACTAAAACATCCCTGTGTTATCAACACTGTTTTAGTCACAAACCCAAAACACAGCACCATATGGGCTGCTGTGAAGAAAATTCACTGCATCCCAGCCAGACCCAGTACATATCCTGATATATGTTTCTAGCATAAATCACTGTGCTTAGTCTCTCTTACTGCTTCTTAAGGCACGTTTCTTTGGGGTTTTTTTGTGGTTTTTTTTTTTTTTTTTTTTAAACACAGTGATGGTGCTAGTAATGTTAGCTATGAGTTGTTAATTCAGCATTTAGTGTAGAATAGCTAATAGTTTTTCATCAAAAATGCAGAGCTTTTTTTTCTTACAGAAAGCTAAGCAAGGGGCTGTCATTCTTCACAATATCCCAGCTGAAGATTATCCACTTACGACATTTTCCTTTACTAGCTGGAATTACACCCTATAGAAACCTGTGTTTAGGAAGGGCAATGTCTGCAATAGCATCATGTATCAGCTGGGACAATTGGAGTAAGGTGCACATTATAACAGTTAGAGACTTATCACTTAATTTGACCAGATGCACATTGTTTACTTCCAAGTGGAAGTGCAAATGAATTAGGTTTGACTCTGATTACTCTGACAGTAGTTTGAAAGAGGAATGTTTGCTGACTCATGAAACAATGATGTTACTCGGTCTGAACGTTTCCTAGACATGCATCAATAACACATTCCAAGAATAAACAGTTTTAAATACCTAAATTCAGAACCCAGACTTAGAAGCAGGCAGCAATGGGTAAGGCTGATAGGTTTTTAATACTTCTATATACAATATTTTAATACTTTTATCTACAAAAGGGAGAACCTCATTTATTGGTTTTGCCATCTCTGTAGTGACCCCAAATTCCTTTAGTAAGACTTTGGTATATGCAATTGCATTTCAAGAAAGAAAATGCCTGCTGATGGGGAGCATCAGTTAGTGCAGTGCTGGAGGAGTACAGTGGTGACAACAGTGCCAAAATTCTCTGCTGCAAGAAGGAAACAACCAGTGGAAAGAATAAAAAAACCCTTGAAGACTACAGAACATAGAGATGAATTTTTTACTAGTTTTGTAGGTCATAGCAGATTTTCTGTTATGGGAAAATATCCAAGCATTTTGTCATGTTATCAATAGAATTTACTGGAACAATCTGCTCCAAAATACCTTTCATTGTGATAAGTTTAGTTCCTCAGCTGGGAGATACATCTGTAAATGAAGCAGGGTCCCAGCACAGACCTGAGCTCTCAAAGTGGCCACATAGTCTCTGGTAGCATTTGGGCTTGCCGCAGGAATCAGCCCCACTGGGTGGTCTGGGTGACTGCGCTGATGAGAGACATTGGTCAGCCACTCTGTGCCAGCTGGCCCAAGGGCCAAAATGGTTTGTTTCCAAGTTGAGCTGTAGCCAGAGAGGAGCACTCAGAATGGAGCTGCCCTTCTCCGTGGTGGAAACTTGAGTTCATCTCCCTTCACCACTGGTGGCCACCTGGCCTGGACTCCTCTTTGGATGTGTTTGCCTCCCACCTATGGTGGGGCTTTACTGTGCCAGGGGATACCAGACAGCACACAGCTTGCAGCATTTCCTGCATTGCAACCTCATGTGCTATCACCCCTAAGAAAATATCACTTTTACTGCACTTTCTTATCTGTAAACAGGACTAAGGTCCTTGTTAAGTAACAAGAAACCTCCCACTTCCCTCTGCTGTGTGAAGCTTAAAATATCGAGCTGGGGGTGGTACCCGAGCCGGGGCATGGGGGGGTGTCTCTGTTTTGCTGTCCTTCCCTGAGCAGAGGTGCCCCACACCACTGCTTCATCCCCAGGGCTGGGGACTGCTATGCACTCGCTCCCCTTCCCACAGCAGCCATCTTCTGCCACCTCTCCCCTGAGAGCAAACCTGAGGCTTCGGCCCTCCCTGGCTTGTGTGCACAGAGAGCACTGTCATGCTGCCTGGCCTCGCTGTTCTCTGCCTGGCGTTTCCCAATATAAACCTAGTAAGTCCACAGTGCTGAACCAAAGCAAATGCTGCTGAGCTGCTGCCACCTTGGAGCACCCACAGATAGCACAAAAGCCCCCAGCATGGACCTTTACTATCTGTATCCAAGCAGGTAAACTCCAGGAATTAGCAAAAGAGTCTGGGAGTCACTGTGGGAGAGCTGAGCAAGGAGCTCAGGGAGCAAACTGGAGTTTTGCAAAATCCAGTTTTACGAGTTCACAGGTTGTGTCCTTTAACAATGAGCTCAAAAGGGGAATTTCAGCCTGTAAATCAGAGTTGTTGTTTCTGTGTCAGTATTCTATAAATGTTTGAGAAAATGGGGAACATCTTCCTAGAGGAGTTCATTTCAAAGCCTACAGGGGGGGGAAAAAAAAGAACTGTTCAAACCAAGAGCAGAGAAGATTAAGGTAGCAGTTTCTGGAAAGGAAAGAAGTAGTTGTGAATGAGCATTTCTAGAGGAAAGGATGCAACAGACCATATGAAAATCCACAGTGCTGGAAAACCCTTCTTTTCAGTAATTAATCAGATGTCCAGCTTCAGTCTTTTAATTGGATATTTGCCCCTTTTGCACACCTGTGAAGAGGTCTGAAGGATTTTGAATAGTGTATATTGGCTCTATTTTCTCCTTTCTTTCCTTTTGTGTATACCCCCCTTTTTCTTTCAGGAGCTACGAATATGAAGCCTGGTTGTTCCTGGGGATGACTGGGGTACTCTGAAATCCCAATTGCAAGTTTCACACTTGGGAAGCTGAGGATGCTGAATTCATAGCTCATGCTTCTTTTGCTCTTCATTAATTACAAACAACCAAGTAGGCAAACACAAAGATTGAAATTAAGATCCTATTTTCACTCTTATTTTCAGTGATTTTGCATGTGTCAGGAACCAAATTATTTCCAGAACAGAGAAGACTCACAATCCTGATGTGAAAAACAAGTAGGAGATATTTTGGACAAATCTTTGGGCTGCAATTTGTTCAATTAAAGGTGAACATGGACACCTCCACGCCACTCCAAGCTACTTTCCTTTACTTTTGCAATCGACAGCATCGTCCATGCAGCTAAACATAAAGGGTATAATCTTTTAACAATTGCAGGTAAGAAGTTTAAATTAAAGCAAGGCGAGATTTGATTATCCTGTTTTCCCCTGACCTTTGAATTGGGAAATGTTCTGATACTTCAGTCATTTAGCCTATGGTGAAGTGGTAAAGCAAGTCCTTAATCTGGACTCATGAGGAATTTATATATACAGAGGGGTAAATAACTAAACAAAAGAGAACAATAATGAATGACATCAGTGTGAGAAGGGAGTGCTGTATTACTTCCAGAGGTTTTACTCTCCATCTCCAGAGGCTGTCTGGCTGCCCTGATATTTACACCAGCTAATTTCTGTTCTTATTTGATGCTTATATCATTCATCATGATGTTTTCTGGAGATGCGATTTTTGGGAAAGAGCTGTAAAGTTTATGAGAGATCCTGTGCTGACAGTTTAGGAAGCCTTCGTTATTTACTCCAAAACCCAGGACTGCAAAAACCATGGCATTGCAAAGCCAGACCTATCACTGGCCTTGGCCTTTGTTATTATTGTGGAGTGTTCAGCACAGGAAAGATGGATATTTAGTCCCTGAGCATGGGAATTGGACATTCTTTAGTCCTCAGGCTGCTAATACTAAAAAAGGGGCCAGTAAAATAGTTGGTTTTAACTTCCTTGGGAAGGTTATAGAGCAGATCATCCTGGAAACCATTCCTAAGCACATGAAGGGCAAGAAGGTTTTGGGAAGCTCACAAAGGCAAGCCATACCCAATCAGCCTGACCTTTCTGGCATGAGATGGATGCTTCAGCAGATGAGGGGCAGCAGCAAATTTTGTTTATCTTGACTTTAGCAAGGCATTTGACACACACCCACAGTATCCTTGTAGCCAAATTGGTGACATAGTGGCTGGATTAGTGGATGACGAGGTTAATAGAAAATTATCTGGACCATCTGCTGTTGTGATCACTTGGGTAAAATCTACCTGGAGTATTCTTCAGGGACCAAGGCTGGGCTTGAGAGCATCCAATGTCCTTATTTATGATCTGGAGAATGAGATGGAGCAAGTCTGTGCGTGATCAGAATTGGTTAGTGATTGGTATACTGGAGAGTAGTACTGACATTCAACAAGACCTGGACAAACTGGAGAAAGGAGCTGGCGGAAACCTCCTGAAGTTCAGCAATGGCAAATACGGAGTTAAGCACCAGGGCTGAAGTACATTATCAACCTGTGGTTCTGAGTGAAAGACATAAAAATAAATTTTAAAAAATCCCAAAAACAAACAAGCAAAAAAAGCCTTTCTCTGAAAGCTGTAAATCACAGCATAAGGACATCAATCATCTTGACTGAAATTTCTGCAAGCCCTTCATGCATCTGGTTAATTGTGAATTTCATTGCTTTGTTTTGTTTTGTTGTGAATTAGCTTCTTTTCTGGAAAACAACTAGGATGACCGGTCTAGTTTACAAGGGTTGCATGGAGGTTTTAGAGTAGGCATTACAGAATTATAGCCCTAGGGTGACCAGAGCATTTTTTTTAATAGGGGATATAACCTCTTCATCAGACTAAACAACACGTTTTTGCTTGTCTGCACTGAGTTAGAGATCTCACTACCAAAGCTGGGGGCAGTAATCCACTTCTATGCCACAATCTTGAAAGGATATCATGTCTTCGAGCAACACATAGGGAAAAATTCCATGTCCTGAAAAAACTGAAAACAGATGGATCACCCAAATTTTCCTTAGGTAACTGTGACAGCCATAATATTTTGGCATCACTTTTTTAGAAATACTGGCTATAGTATATCCCTTAAGTCATCTGATGCAACTCTGGCTGTGTGGTTATAGAAGGTCCTTTGAATAGTCCACTATTTATCATAAAGAATTCAGGCAGAGGCACTGGACAGAGGCAGGGCCACATTCTAAATCATGTCAGGTACTTCCAAGACTTTTTTGTTCAACTTTTGACAATCTCTGCATATGGCACAGCTGGCCTTGGTTACAGATTCTAAACATGAAGTCAGTTTGGGTCAGCAAAATCTGGTTCTCATTGGTTGTGCAGAAACAGAGAACCATATTGGCGCTCCAAGAACTGAACTTCTTGCAAATGCAACAATTTTGTATAAATTTCATTGTAGTTCAAATATAATAGAGATTTGTGGGATTTTTTAATGAACTCATATTGCCTCTGCCTGTTGTGCATTTTTTATCCTATTTAAAGAGTACTTGTCATCACATTTCTGAGAATTTCATTATGTGAAGCCTAGTAATGTTTTATTAGTTCTTTGCTAATATAGTTGTATGAAACTAGCTTGATTTCCTTTTTGGATCATTTTCTGCACTTTACTGTTATTACTGCTGATGTAGCACCTATCATGTGCACTGACACACTGACCCTAAGTTCTTGCAAGGAAAGGTATACAAGAAATAAACTGGTAGAGATTTTTCAGTGTCCTGCCCTTCCAGGTGGCTGATGGGCTGCAACACTTCAAAGCAGCAGTTCTTAGCCAGACTCAGCACAAGGTGGATGTTTGCACTGTTAATTCCAGTTGTGTACCTATAGTTGTGTACCTGTATTGTCCAGCAGTTCATATGACTCTTGCTGTGAAAGGACAAGGCTTTTTGTTGTACATTCACAAGTTGATGGAAGGGAAGATACTCCCTGCTCATGAGAAGTACTAGAGATAGTCGATAGTGAAGAGAAGTGGAAAACTTAGGTGGCTCACAGAACACCACATAGAGATGAGAAAATGCTGGACTGTGCCAGTAACCCACACAGTGCAGTTGTGTACAGAGATGCCAGCTCAGCCCCTTGGTTCAGGTTATTTGCCCAAGTGCCACCTCCTTTTCTGGACCTTGTTGGTCTCACTAGCTCTGATGTAGACCCAGACCAACCTTATGACATGAGATCAAATACTTCTAATTTCTCCCTAAACAGAAAAAAGTTCCCTACATGCACATAGGGTAACTAGGCATGCATACACCTATTGTATGTTTTGAGAATATATTTAAGTAGTCTGAAATGTATTTGTTTAAGCAAGTTGCACTGGTGTTAGGGGTATATATCGGCTGCTCCCTGGGTAGCTGTGGTGCTGTCAGGTGCTGGTCAGTGAGCTGCAGGGATCTGCAGATGGTGGCTCCATCTGCAAATGACGTGCAGGTCAGATTTCCATATTCTGCCTCAAAATGTGTCATTGCTGTCCGTCTGAGACATCACTGCAGAGCCATCACTAACACCACAGAGGGTGTCCAGCTGATCTGGGATGAGTGATAGCTCCCAGAGTGCCTCAGGGGGTGAGAGTACAATGTAGGATAACAGAAATAGAGGCATTAGTGTACCTCATCTTACCTGAACGTGGTTGAATTACACTGCAGAACCCTCCTAAGCCTCCTTGCAGGGTACTTTGCACACTACAGACTCAGTCAAGGAAAGGCAGCACTGCATTTGTCTTCTTGTGAGGTATCAAATGCAGAAGCTGCTGTCCTGCTACATTTAAGCACTAGTATTGACAAGGCTGCTGAAACAAGAAAACCACAACAAAATATTAATCTTCTCTATAGGGCTTTCCCAAGCAATTTCTGGTCCAGCCTGCTTAAGTGGGTCACCTCAGCTATGATTTTCCACATTCAAGCTGAGGACATTGTAACCAGTCACTGTACTGGACATCCCTGTAATGCCAGCTCTCCCCAGAGCCAGTTGCAGCTGATGGTTATTGCATTTCTCACTGATTTAGGTATCTCTTCTTACAATGAAGTATTTCTTTCACTTCTGGTGACAGACTCCAGCCTACCCTTGAGAGTAAGTAAGCAGCTGCTTCATGGCCTGAATAATACATCTTAGCTGAATGGCAGCAAAACCAGAATCAGGCATAAAGTGTACAGCCCTTTGGCACCTCTAAGTAGTGCAAAACACATTTCTTTACCTGTGAAACTACCAGGACACCACCAAACCTTTCCTCCCTCATCTGGATGAGTTCCTCACAGAAGGCTGAGGCAAGCTTATGTTTTCAGCCCTTACTGCTAAAGCACTTTATGGCTCAAGGTTAAGGATATGCAGAAAGCTGCTTACAAGCTTGTGCAGGCATGCATATAGCTGTTGCCAGCCTTCCTCCTTGGGTACACCACTTTTGTGATAAGGAGAAAGCTTGTCTGAGAAGAATACACTCAAAAAAATCACTCTGAGACCCTTGAAGAAACTCCCTAAGGGCCAGAAGTGCACCACAGACCTTATTGCCTTCAAATCTAATGGAAAAGTTCCATTTTTCAATTGCTTTTTCCTCCCCAATGAAAATCCCAAAAAGCTAAACCCCATATATGAGAAAATTAGTCATGTTAATTCATGCACTATGAGAAAACCTTTAGGTAACATAGTGGTAAGTAGAACAGAAACTTTGATATAGAATCAAACATAAACCTCTTGTAACCAAATACTTAATGTGCATTGAAAATATTGTATGTAATGCTTTTTTGAATATTCAGGTAATTTCATAAATAAAAGGTTTTAAGAAGCACATTTTGCTCTTACAGAAACTTCCTTACTTGGTTATCCATGTAAACAACAGCACATGGGTATATGTTATCTGTGTGTTTATTTTTATATCCAAAATTGTTCACTAAGCAGATTAATTTGCAAGTACATGAATACTGTTTTCTGAATGTTCTATGCCTGTCTTACCAAGAGGCTTATGCTTCCCTCTGATTTCTTGTGTAGCGGAAAGGCAACCTGCATCTTCCTCCCACTGCTTTGCTCCCTTTCATAAAACCAAAGAAATCAAATGCTGCCACATAAAAGTAGACCAATTGTATTTTGGACCTCTGGAAGAAAATCTTAGCAATATAGACATGCAGATATGTGTGGCTTTTATGGATTCGACTAATTAACCAGCTCACAGAAGAACTTATATTTCAGTGATCTTGTTACCAGATTTGCACAGGGGTGGGGGGTGCAAGTTCTGAATAGCAAAGTGTAATGCAGGTGAAACCACTGGTAAATCTGTCCTGCAAAATTCATACTCCTGGAGACGAGGTTTGGTTGCAGTGAACATTAGTTACTGGGAGAAGAGTTAGCTTCACCTTGCTTTGTTATTTTATTATGTATTTGTGGGTTCTACACCTGTGTTTCTGCAGAGCTTCAAAAAAGGGTGGAAAGGTGCTTTATCAAGTTTTATATCCCAAGAAAGAGTTGAGCTATAACAGATTATAAAACGCTGTCAGCTGCCTTGGAGTACTGAGCTGGATGGGCTCCAGCAAGCAGTACAGAGAAAGGCTCTCCCAGCCCCTGATGCTCACCAGGAAAGACTCACAGAGAAGGTAGCTCTTCTCTGCTGTTCTCTGGCTTTCTTCTTCTGTTGCTGTCTACTCATGTAGCTTGTGAATAAATCACTTTTTTCAATCTAAATGCATTACTTAAAAAAATTATCAAGTACCCCAGGAGGAGAAAGATACCGGATTTCCTCTTGTGGCTTCTAACTTTCTTTAAGAATGGATCAAAAATTCCTCACAGAAGATCCCTCAGAGTGGCCAGCCAACAGACTGGTTGGTTTACCCCAACAAACTGTCTTGAGTTACTCCATGTTTGCTCCTGAGGAGTGCTGAGCACCTGCAGATGAAACTGAAACTACAGGACCTTTATTTTAGTGCTTGTCCTTTCATTTACCAGCAGTCTGGTGCCTTGTACCCATCTAGTTTTGCTGAAGACAGGGAGCTGTGCTGGGGTGTCTGCATGGAGCACCCTTCCCCTGGGAGGCAGGGGTGGAAAGGGATGCTCCAGGCTGCGTCCTGCTTACAGCCATTGTCTGTGGAGGGGCCAGGAATAGCTCAGGCAGGTGGTGATGCTTTGCATGTCTCCAGAACTGTCAAGGTCAGTGAGGGTTTATTGCTTGCTGTGTGAATACCTCAGACAAGTGCTGGAAGTAGCTGTATCTTAAAAAAAAAAAAAAATCTAAAAAAAATGTATAGTTAATTCCTGGGTGGATGCTGTAACCTTGAATCTTCCTTTCTTCTTTTACTCTTTCATAAAATGTAGAAGTCAACAATGTCCCCTAGGAGGGATGTACAGCTGAGATGGAGTTCCCTCTGGCCCCTCTGAAACCCTAAGTGGTGAGGAGGTGAAGCAAGATTTGTGTTCACAGTAGAGCAATAAGAGGCTGATGTAACCTCTCTCCTGGGACCTAGGGAATCCTAAATGCTGGTCCTTGCTCTCTCAAATGGCTTCTGTATATGACCATTGCATTGATGTTTGCCCATAGGAGAGTGCCTTCTAGCATGCTAGGCTGAGAGCGCATAAAACCAGGCTCTGAGCAATTGGCTCTGTGATATTAGCATCCATGATGGGAGAAGCTCAAAGCTGGTGTCCCTCCTCCAGCCTATACAGTGTGCTGGGAGAGGAGACTGGTGTGTATGAGCTTCCCTGTGCAAGGAGAAAGCCGAGTCCCAAGTGGTCCTCATCCCTGCTTCTGCCCCTCGCTGAAAAGGAGGTGCTGTCCCCATCTGCTCTGTCTCTCATCTTTGAGCGTAAGCAGCTGTAACATACAGTGGGTCATCTGCAGCACATGAAACACCCCACAGCCTAAGCATGCCTATGGCATTGGCCACCAGGGAGTGTGGGGTTGAAACATTTCATTTGTGAGTCCCAAAGGGATGGGGTATGAATGGGTGCTGAGCTGGTGGGATCTGCCCAGGCAGTGCTGAGAGCTGCAGGAGCCTCCAAGGTCCCACCACATTCCATTGTGTAGGAAACTCCTCCAGGTGCTAATGGCTAGGGAATGGATATAGGGATGTCAGCAGCAATATAGCACCTCTTTGGATGTTGCAAGAATAAAAATATTGTAGCGTCTGAAGTACTTTGTTGTTCCTGAGTCAGTGGCTCACAAGGCAACACAAGGAAAACCAAGGGCACAGCTATATTTTTGCATGACTGTAAATATGCTGCCTTTCTATGCTGACATTGCTGAGTCATTCTCTGCATCCTACTTCATACTGCCTACTAGACCCTTGCCCTGGCCCACTGTGTGTCCTGGAGTAAAATATCATCCTTGAAGTTTTTCAGCAACTGGAAATACAAAATAGCTGATGGGTTAAAAAAGCTGAAGGTATCCAGGGTTTGGGTTTTTTTGTTGGTTTTTTTTTTAACTTCTAGATGAGTTGACAGAGCAAAATCCACTGCTGCTATGAGTTGCTGGCTTATGCAGTATGGAATACACTCCCCTACAAACTGTCAGTGTTTTTTGAGGGAACCTCAAGCAAACAGCTCCATTCAATGGTTGTGTATTAGTTCTGCAAATAAAAAAAATGAAGTGCAGAGAACCTCTGGGTAAAAAACCTTGAATTCAACAGTGGTTTAGTTATTCTTTAATTTATTTTTTTTTTAATCAACCTTAAATAAATTGGTGTGAAAGCAAACAAAATGTGCAAAGCATGCTCCTGGCTGACTTACCACTGAGGGTGTTATATAACTGTACAGTTGCATGTAAATCAAGAAGAACTAGAAAGACAGTCTAGCCTCAGGCTGAGAGCTGGTTTATAGGTACCCCTGAAGTTTAATGACTGTTGTTATTGCAGCATTTAAACCATTTATGAGATAAATGGCTAAGATAAAATCCAGATATCCCTGTTTCTTAGAGCTATGGGGATAGTTACATGCCTACACAGCAACCTCTTACAAATAGTTTGTGGAGGGTGTTTGCTTTTGAAAACTCACTTAGGGTGTCAGATCCTCTGCTTCTGATGCCATGCACCCAAAGAAGTTTGGTGCCCTGAATAAAACCCTACTCCTAATTCATGCCTTCTCCATCCTGCTAGTGACTTCTGAAAGGGCTATTTTTTAGGGTACCACGGAGAACACAATTCATCAAGCTTTTCCTCCCATCATACCCTCCTGTAATAGAGGGAAAATTCTGCAATGGAAAGTTTTCATTATGTTTCTTTTGGAAGAAATAGTATAATGAGATAACAGGAGAGTTTGCCTCTTGCAATCTCTCCTAGCTTGGCTAGGAGAGATACCACAATATTTGAACAGGCAACTGCTGTTGTGCAGTCTGCTTTCAAATCTATGAGATACAAACAGGGAAAAAAATCCTTTATGACTTTTATCAATGACTTTTCTACAGGAGAAAATCCATGTTCAAGGTCTATGAATCTCATAGGATTTTGCATGACAGAATTTGCCCAGGCATGATAGCTGAGGTGTGAAGGACTAGAACTGGGGTTAAGGGCTAAGTGCTGATCTGTGCTACTTAATTAAACTACACTCTGACCCCTGCCTTGAGTCTTGGCTGTTGATTCTGTTCACTTGTGAGTCTGGTCACTGCCATTGTTTCACCACACCAGCTAACTCCCTCCCAGAAATCTCCCAGTCATGGTCTCTAAAATAAAAAAAAATAATTTTACAAGTGCTACACAAATGGAGAGGGTGAGAAGACTTGGACTATGAGCCCATGAAAGTTGTCATTCAGTTTAGTTTCTGATGATAAGGGGAAGGCAAGACTAAGGGTTCATCTTCTCCATGGGAAGCTGTATATCAAAAACACATTAATGTGTATCATGGCGGTTTTCTACTTCTGTCTATCCAGCTGGGCATCATAGGAAAGACAAAACACTTTCTAAGAAACCATTCAAGAGGGACAGTTCTGTTTGAGGAAAATGAAAGAAAATCAAAAGGTGTGTCTGAGAATCAGCCTGATGCAGGGCTAGTTAGTGAGGCAGACATAGGCTGAAAGATGAGTAAAGCAGCCGTAAAAAAAATGCTCTAAAAGCCCAGAGGAACTCTTCTCCTAAGCATACAGCAGCAGAGCATGGTTTTATTGTGCGGTGATAGCAATGTCTGCAGAATGGACAGGGTGTTCCTAGCAATAATGTGCACTTAATGGGGAAATATCTTCCATCAACCTAAAAGATGGATAGGTGGTTTTGAAGAAGGAAGAAAGAGATTAGTGGTGATATAGCAAAGCTATAAAAGGTTATTGAGTGGTGCAAAGTTACAGCGTTTGGTCCATGTTGCTGAAAACTACTCTCTAGGGGGTTTTCTAAAGCAATGCACAGCAACCTGAATGCTGATGATGTGGCTGAGGGCAAGGAATGGTACTTTCAACAGTAGCTTGTCTTACTTTGATGAGACACATGACTCTAAGTGGCTTGGACACCTCTGAAAATAGTGTCTATTTAAATGCAGGCATGCTAGTGTATGGTACTCAGGATGAGCTAATACCCTGCAGTGTTTAAAATGTGATTCAGTTGGGCATCTGCACTGCTCCATCACTTGACAGGGCATCCTCTTCCCTAAAGTACTTTTGCAGCATGCCCAGAAGGCCAGTGGCTCAGGATGTGTTTGAACTGGCAGTGGTAGGAGTGGGGTTTTATAAAAATTATTATTTTTTCCAAATTCTTCCAAAATACTCTGCTAGAAACCCCATCTAGCTAGGACAAAATGTGCAGAGTTTCTCTAGTAGCTGCAACTGTAACAGTATTAAGTCTTCTATGTTGTACTGTACTGAAGAACTATTAGTTTAAAATGGAAATGGCTCATGTTCTCTGGCTCTTAAGTTGCACTTGATAAGGATCAAGAGGCTTTGGTGATGAAACTAAATAGGCCAGTTATTCAAAGGTAGCATTCCTGAAATAAAGTGTGCAAACGCTTTCTTGTATAACTGATGCATTTCAAATGCCACTTGCACAAGGCAGGAGTGTTAGCGTCAGATCCAGATTCTTGTCAGGATGATGCGGGACAAGTATCTTCAAAGAGCTCTGGTGCACTAGGATGGATGGGGTTTAAAACTCTTTCAACTTCTTTTCTTATTTGTCTCACCTTGGAGAAAGATTTCCTTCAGATAATAGACAAACAATAAGAGCTAATATAAACAGGTTCTGACTACAAAAAATTACCTGCTTCTGGTGGATTATGAGCATTGCAAATTACCCACGGGAATTCAGACGGGAAATAATCAGTTGACTATATAGTGACTGTTTCTGTAGCTGTTCCAAATAACCATAATTCCTGCATAGTTTCTTTCAGCCCAGGTTTTAGAGCATTTTGCAGGCATTAATTACTTCCACCTACCATGTGGCATGGGTGGAGACAATCTGCATGACTGTTAGAAGATGCCCTGGCTAGGCTGAGGTCTGTCCCTAATGCTTTGTGACCTACAGTAAAATGATGCCAACTTCAAATTATTTTCAGCTGGATTCCTCAGATGATATCCACTTCAATAGCACTTATTACATGGGTGAGACAAGTACAGGAAATAGAGAGTTCAAAAGAAACATAATTAAGAACAATTTTTCTCTTGGAAAATTTATCAACTCTGGGCCCACTTACAGCCAGTTACTTACTAAATGTTTAAGTGCTTTGGCTATATGGGAAGCGTAGGTCTGAGCAGCCCTCATTACTCTTCATTGCCCCTGCCCCTGATTATATAATTACCTTTTAACAGTCATTTATCTACTGAAGTGTCTTCTCACTTTAAAAAATCCCATGTATTAGTGACTGAAGGGAGAGAAGGGACTATCCCTCTTTACAAAGTAACCTTTCAGTACTGGAGGTCTGGGAGCCAAAATGACGTCAAATAAGGCTGTCAAGCATCACAGAAGCTGCTTTATCCTTTCTTCCCAAAGGCAGGGTAGCATCATGTGCCAGGAGCATTGTCCTTGTTCAGTTTCTTTCTAACCTCTAGTAACAGGGACTGTACAGACCCCCCTAGGCAACCTGCTCCCTTCCTGCAATAATTTCTCACTCCAGAAAGCTTTTAGCTATTGAAAGCCCCCTTGCTGTAGTTAAAGCCCATTAAACTTAAGTTTTCTACACTGACCACAGGGAAGAACATGTTCTTGTGTGTAAGTTGAGCACTAATATTTCTTCCCTTGGGCCGCAAGGTGACAGCAGGTTTTGTCGGATGGCAAAGTTAACTAAGAGCAGTTCTGCTCCCCTTATGTAGGGTAGTCCCCTCTTCCTTGCTCGTGCCAGTCCCTGCATGCCTGAGGCTCTGCAGGGAGTTCAGCACCCTGACTGAGAGATTCTTTTCTGCTTCTCTTACAGGGGGTTATCTAAAGATAACTTCACACCTGTAGACCAGCATAGTCCCCAGGTTGCTTATATCAAACTGCTGTGGAGAGGCCACTTTCCATAGCTTTACACCTGGAAAGCAGTACAGTGTTGATACTCCGTCTTCTCCAGCTTCAACAGCCCAGCTATGGACTCTTTGCAGCTGTGTACTTCTTGAAGCACAGAGCCCAAAGCAGTACACAATTTGTCATCTCCCATATCTCCTCACTGGAGTTCAGATTTTCCCCATGTGTGTTGAAACACAGCACACCTCTTCATATTTCCTACCACGCACCTAGAATATGTCTTTGTCTTCCACAAAAGTGGTATAGACTGATTCACATTCTGTTTGTGACCTACTGTGTTTACATATGAATATCTTGACTATGTCCTTTTGTTCACTCTAAGTACTCTGGAATATATGAAGTGTAGTTGTCTTTCTCATATCTCCCGTACAATGGGTTTGTTTCTGCTTGAAAAGAAACCTGTATACGATATCCCACTATAAGGAAAGAAATGCCCTAAAGAAAGCCTGTTTGCTTTTTAACTGTTTCTTAAATGTCAAGACCTCTGTGAATTCTCTACTGGAAACTGATGTGGGGGTTTTTTTCTGGTTTTGTTTGTTTCTTTGTTTTGTTTTGAAGATGGGGACAGAATTTGACTTGGCTTGTTAGATTGCTTAATTATCAGGCATGTAATCCATCAACATCATTCTACGAAGTAAGTGCAGTCTTATAAAGCCCGCTCCTGGAGCTGCGAGGAGCTATGCGGAGACAAGCTCAATTCTTCTGGCACAGATCTCCCCCCTCCTCTGTCCCCTGGGGCGAGCGCTGGCAATGGTGTGCTGTCATTGGCAGGAGACACTGCTGCCCCAGGGTGGACAGTGCTGTGTGAAAGTGGTCCCTCTAAAACCTTGCTGGCCTGTGGCTTACTGTGCTCTTGCATCTCACAGCAAAGCTTAAGAAGGGATCCTCATGTGCTTGGTGAAAAAGGAGCTACTGTAGTAACATCACCCTTGCCTTTTGGAGATATGAAAGAGGAAAAGAAAATCAAAAGCTCCTCTGACAGATATATCAACCTGCATTTTTTTTCCAGCAAGTTTTAGGAGATCCAAGAACTTCTTTGGTCTGATGATGACACTATACTTTTATTTGTTTCCCCTGAACTATATTTGACAGGAGCAGAACAATCAATAAATATAACTTTTTAAAGAAATGGAAAGATTCTATTCTGTTTCTTAGAAGAGATCTACTTGCTGCTTGTCAAGATGAAAATACTTCTAAGAATCCTGAATCTTCTATTGGGGAAAACTCAAAGCATGCGAGTACCTGTAATAGTCTGCCTTACCAAATAAAATAGGGGCTTGCTCATGTTCTCTGTTGTTGCAAATGCTCGAATCACTGAATTAAGATGTATTTCACTTGTGTGTATATTATTAACAAAGGGCTCATGTGTGCAGGCTGGAGTATGAGTAAACTTCAGCTTTTGATTCAGCCCTGTTTTTAAGTAGCATGTATATAAAGCCTACTTGCTTTGGAGTACCAGAAATCTGATGCTTCATTGTCTTGCTTTATATGCCCTTACACATGTACGAAGGTAAGCAAAAGACATCTTTTCAGTGGAAAGGGTGCTTTGCTTGTAAGCCTAAGTCTCACTTCTAACGGCCTGTATGCTCTGTGGTCTCTTCTACTGTTGCTTTATGCACAGGAATGAAGTCTTAAGTATTTTCAAAATAGTTGAATCATTATCCTTGACTCACTTAAGAGTCTGACAAAGATATTTATAATCATCTAAGATATTTTTCTTCTGAAACTTATGATCTTAGAGTACTTAGATGTATTTAAAGTAAGATGCTTTGAAACTATAGGGTACCAGTAACACTGGCTGTGAAGACCTAATTCTTTACAATTGTAACACAGATATGTATGTGTACACATGTATTTATATCACACTGGAGGTTTTGCTGTTTTAAGGACTTGAGTGGGGAGTTTCTATTTAAATAAGCTGGCTCATGTAAGGTGTGTATGGATTCCAGTGTATCAACTTTACTAAAGATGGGCTGAACTGCAAATATTCGATCCAAGGTTAGGGTGCACATTTAGACCTTGGGATCTCCCTTACTGTTTTAGTTTTAGTCATACAGATATGAGCAGAACAATTAATGCACCCTTCTCAATTCACGCTACAAAAGTAGCCAAGCATTTAAATGGATCTACTATTCTTTATACTCTTGTGTAAAGAACTCTCCTCAGTTCTTGGAAGATTAGAAATGAAACAAATGACCTAATTTCACAGTGGTGTTCCTTCTCTGGGTTCATTCAGCAATTTCTGATCTTTCACAGCTGACCTACAGCAGTCTTCCCTCTGTGTAAGTCCATGAAATGTTTTCTGATATATGTTGTTTGAGACCAGAGCTGACCTGGGCATATTTTGCATTATGTCAAAGAGCTGAAAGTGGGCAAGACTTTGACAGAAAAGGTGGCCTCATTAATTAGTGGAAAACAATCTGAATGAGCCTGGTATCTTCAATAATTATAACTGTGTACCTCTTCAGTGAGACACCTCATATTTTGATGGCTACTAATAACAAAATAAAGGCTCATAAAGAATTGTTGGCTATAAAACTGACACATTTCAAGGATGCATGTGAAACAAAGCAGAGGAAATGTTTCTTTTCCCCTTTGAGGAATAACAAGCTGATGGAAGATGGTGGCATAAGCAATGTTTTGCGGTCAGAATGGAGTATTTTATATAATATAAAACATAACAATTATATTCATTCAGGAAAGGTCTTAAACATGTCACTTAGGAGACTACTTTATGACCATATCAATTTTAAAACAGTGGAGAAAGTATTAGATTACATTTGATACCCATTCAAAGGCATAAACCAATGAAGATAATATTGACACCTATGGGAAGGATCAGTGCTAATATTATAATACTAAACACTAACCACTAATAACAAGGCAAAATAACACTTTTTGACCTGAAACTAGCAGCAGTGAAATAATAATTTATGACATGCCTGTCTTTGTACTGCTTGGCAAAATCTCCTTAAGCTGGTAGAAGAGACCGTGAGTATAGCCACTACTGGCTCTTTAGCAGTTCACTCCCATGTCCTTCCCTGCCTGTCCCTTCCCTTGTCCCACAAAGGAAATTATAGTAGATAAAATATCGCAGATTTCCCAGTCTCATGTGTGAGTGACCTTGGTCACGCAGTCAAATTAGGTCAGTTGTTGAAGTAGTTACCGTGATAGCAAGGAATGACAGAATGTGGGCTTACAACACACCTTTCTTGTTCTTACCCACCCTTTCTAAAATACCTTTCTCCAGGAACTCCTAGTTAGTTTGAAAGTCATTCTTCTACTTTATTTTTCTTAGCTCCCTCAATAAGGTCAACAAAACTAAAAAGTTCGTGTAAGTAAGAGCTGAGAGATCCATCCAGGCATCCCTTGTCACTAGAATCCTGGGTAGCCATAAGGAAAGCCAATTACTGGGTTTGATGATGAAGGTAAAATATCAAGTTCATGTCTGTGCTTCAAATTAGACATAGGATCCTGGAGTACCCCCTGAGCTGACAGTCCGGCTGTTTAGCACCCCTGCTGATCAACCACTCCAGCTCTTAAGCATTAGCTTTTTGGGGGCAGGATAGACCATCCTGAACTCTACTGAAGCAGGAGAATAAAAGCCATGTCTTGTGTGAGAATTGGAGCATTTTAGTACTGGAGGTCTGAGTTGCTCCAATGTGTTGAATCCCTCAACTGCTCTTACAGCAGCGCTGTGTGTGCCAAATTCCTTTCTAGTTCTCGCACTGAGAAATCAATTGAGTTTTTTTCAGGACTCAGGTTGCCAAGACCCTTGAGTCCTATGGATGTTACATGAAATAGGCTAAGAAATAAGTCACCTTCTTCTCCCTTTTGAAAAGAGTTGGAGTGTTGTTGACTTGTGAGTGAGATCGGGAGTGGTAGGTGTTAAGTACCTGGCAGAATTCAGACCATCAGTGAAATCTGACTGAAATAAGGGGTAAAAAAAGTGTTTGATATTTGGTCACAATGGCTGAATGCGCAGTGCAGGCCCTTAACATCCTACCTGGTCTGCTGTTGTTTCTCTTACATTTCTCTGACAGAACTGAACAATGTTTGATGGGAAAGTAGAGTTGACTTTTGGAGACTACCCAGACAATTCCTAGGTATTTACAAGACTGAAGTTTAATTCTTAACTGCAGTACTTGGTATTCTTTTCTGTAGCTACTGAATTTCTACGAAACAGTCATACTGAAAGTTTTTAGACCAGAAAGCAATACATGTATAGAATATTACACAAAAGACAACTGCCAGGCTTTCTGTAATGGTGCTGCTGCATGTGATGTACTGTGAAAGCTTAGTTTTGTGGGGGAAGAAGAAAGAAAACTCTCTTTAAAGGTTATTAGAAGTAGAGCAGTGTGAAACCCTATTTACAATTTGCTGTCATAATTACTTGAATTTAAATTGCAGAAACAACAAATCTTTGTTAATGTTTTTGAAAAACCTTTCAGATAGGAACTTTTGCTTTTTACCAGTTGATTTTGGACTGTCTTGCAACCTTCACATGAGATCAACAGCCTGAATGCAGCCAAGTTTTAAACTGTTGTATGTCTCCTGTGGCAAACTAGCACTTCTATGAATTTATTCATTTGTCTTGCAGAATCACAAACAGACTGTTAGGCTGTTCTGGTTATGAGCAGAACCATGCTTCTGTGAACTAGAAGCTACTAATGCATACATGTACCTTCTCAAAATCTGCAGTGTGGGAACATATACTTTTATTTTGTTAAGCTCAGGTGTCTGGTGGGAATGACTTAAATGCCTTTTAGCATCTAAATTTCTTAAGTGGGAATAAGATGATGTCTTTGCATGACTTGCCAGTGAAAAGTTATCATCAAACTGTTCTGTAGCAATCAGAAAACCTTTTGAAAATATTTAAATTTTGGTAATAACCTAACAGGAGTTTATTCTCCATTTGGATGCTTAAATAAAGCTTATTTTGAGTAAGTTCTTGGAAGCCTCTTTAACTTGTTCATTCCCTCAACCAAACTCCCCATTTTCTACTCCACTGTGAGCTGGACTTAATGCTCCCACGTACTCTGCTGCCCTGTTACCTGTGATCTCACAACCTTGAGGGCAAGTACTCTAAAAAAAGCTGAGGAGAGCTAATAAGTAGCAGCATGTTCAAATTCAAAGATGGGTGGTGCACACTCTGGGAAGTAAAAGATAATGAACAATGAGGAATTAAACTATAGCCAAGTCCCATTTCATCATGTTGATGGGACTTTTCGTGCCTTTTCATATATTGAGATGTCTTGAGAAAAAAGTGGTGCGGTGGGTTGACCCCACTACACTTTTATAAACGAAGGAGAGGGGAAAAAGAAAACAAGCGGTGCAAAAGCAATTATTCATCACCTCCTACAAGAAGACTGATGCACCAAGTAATGTCTACCTTGGAAGACAAAATTCCCTATCTTTTTATTGCTGAGCACAGTGTCATATGGCATGGAGCATCCCTATAGACAATTTGCGTCAGCTGTCCTGGCTGTGTTTCCTCTCAACTTCTTACCCAGTCCTAACCTATTCACTAGGGCAGGACAGAGTGAGAAACAGAAGTCCTTGACACTGTGGAAGTGTTCAGCAATAGTCAAAAACACCAGTGTGTTATCAATGCTGTTTTGGTCACAGATCCAGAGCACAGCACCATATGGGCTGCTATGAATAAAGTTAACTCCATCCCAGCCAGAGCCAGGACAACAGCAAATAGAGCTCTGCATACCTGGTAACATAAATGCGATGAGCAAGCGGTGGCAGGTGGATTTTTTTTTTTCCCCATTGTCATGATTTCCAGCAGGCAGCAGATTTCACATGAACTGAAGCAGGCTGTCTCAGAACTCATGCCTTGTAGAAGACAGCACGTACAGATTTCCTAGAAAAAAAAAGTCAAACTTCCATTTTTCTCTAGAACTCACCTTTCAAATTACTCTTGCCTTTTTCTGTTTGTTTTTTTTAATAAAAAATGCTGATTGATAGAATTTCTTACACATGTTAATCTAGATCTTTAATTTTTTAAATTTTTTTTTTAATTTAAACTCTATTCTACCTTATTTTACAAGCCTCAAAATTCCCATGTGCTCCATATAAAGTACTGATGGACTGGCAATGTAAATAGAGCCCGAGTTTTCAATCTGTTGGGGCAAACGTGAAGGGACCCGGTTCCCTTAGGAACAGGGATGAAGTCCCCATCTCCATGATAATTTGCATTCCTGTTGATTGCTCTTTGTGCGTTGCCTGTTTAGTGCAGTGATGTGGTAAAATGTGATTGTATTTAGCGAAATTACAGTGCTGGCCTCCAGCCCTTTCTGTAAACCATGGTGCAAGGAGACTTCCAATTATTGCTTCTTGCCAAGTAGTAATGAAATTAGTTCATAATGTGATGCTCTAAAGCAGTTGGCTTCACAAAGCCATTTGGCTAATCTCTCTAACGCAATAAAACCCCAAAGATTTTGTGTATTTAAAAGTGAATTTGGAAAACTATTTCCCTTGAGGTACTCGCCCAATGATTAGAGATGGGCTGAAGTGAAGAACCCGGGGGACAGGACATTCCTGGAGCACAGGAGGGTGTCACAGCACTCCCCAAACTATCAAGCTGCAACAAAGTCTTTTACTTTACCATCACATACCAACACACTCTTCACGCCAGTCCCTCTGCTGTGCTCTCCTTCTCTCTCCTCATCCAGGACACACACTCCCTCTCTTTCTCTCTGTTTCTTCCTCCTCTTTCTTCCTCAGCTGTCTCTCTTCATTGGCTGCCCAGCCTCTTAACAGAACCAGCCACAGCTGCACCTTATCTACATCGGCCAACCCACCGCCCCTGAAGCCCACATACAACCCACAGTTGTATATTATCAATGATAATTAACCCAGCTTCATTCCTCTACAGAAGGGCTCTCATTACTCCTAAAGGCCAAAGAGATTTCAATAGGTTTTAAAGGTCAGTGTAATATCCAGCCTCACTGTTAGCTCCAGTGCAAAGATACGCTTTGGACTGAAGCTGCAGGCCTAGAGAAACCTACCAAGTGACCAATGAGGTGGAAGTTTAATAAGTTAGTTTTGCACTGTCTTTGTTTCATGAATGAGGTCCTGGTACCTGGTGAAAGCTTGCCTCTTAAAACCCACAGTTTAAAATCCACGGCCAATACACAGGCTTACCCATAGCCTGAGTGAGGCTAAGCAGTTCATAAGGTCACTGTGGATGACTTTTCTTCCTCATTTTCACCTGGTGTTCCCTTCATTTGTATTGTTGTACCTCCTGCAGTGCTATGGACAACTGCATGAACCTTCTGCCCAAGCAAGGGCTTCTACTTGTGCTACATAAAGTCTGAGAAAAACCAAAGGTTGTAAAGGACTCACCCATAGTTCAGAAGCACTGGAATCCTCCCTTAACAGTGTATGCAAATAAAGGCAAATCAATTTTGACTCTGAGTACCTCAGTCTTTTTAATACCCCCAATGGAGTTGTCACTTCCTTCTAGACTTGCCTAAGTTCTGTGGTTGTTCAGCACCTCTGCAATTAAATTAAATTAATTTCTGAGTTGTGTAAAGGTCTAATTCAGAGCCCAACACAACCCACCTTCTGAAGCAGGGCCTTGAGGTATGTATACATGCTCTCTCTGTGAATATTGCATGGAATGACTGAAAGTGAAATTACTGACTTGTCAATCCTACATTAAGTAACTACAGAGAGTCCTTCCTGGGAAATGGAGGAAAAAGTATATTGAATCATTATGCCTGCCATCTTTGGAAGAGTGAACTACCATCTGAGTTACTGATTAAAGTAGTTATTTGCCAACAACTTTTCACTTTGTAGAGAGAGTTTGCATAAATCCTTTTAGTGTTGTCTTTCTAGCAATGGACATTACATGTCTTATGGATGAGGAAAGATTCAAGACAAGGCAATTGGCCCAGCATCCTGTCATAGCTGCTATTTGAGAGTGCCCATTGCTCAAATGCTGCGTAAGTACTTTCCTTGTGATAAGTATGGTATCCAAGGGTGCAGAGGAAAGCAGTGGGTTGATTAGCATTGATAACATGCAGCTGTGGCCTTGCCTGGAAGGCAGTGGGTTGATTGACATGGATGATGTGCAGTTGTAGCTCTTTCCTGCTAAGTGGTTAAATAGCACTGAGGATGGTGGGGGTTAGATGGTGGAGCAGCAGTGTGGTCTGACCTCTGGAGGAAGGAAGTACAGCACAGACAATAGAATCTGACCAATGGTAAAGCCTTGTTGCAGCACAAGGCTGACTTAGCACTAGACATGGTAATATCTGGGCTCCAGGTTGAGTGCTTGGCTCCTTGGCAGCACTATTGTTAGGCCAGTGCCCAACTGGCTATGTGGAACCTAGTCATCAGCTGTGTCAGTAGTCATGTTCCTCTAGCAAATGTCCTGGTCATCATTTTCTGCTGAACCATGCTTTGCACTTGCTTTTTCTTTTGTTTCAGTAGAAGTAAGTGGACCTGTAACTATAACAACTTTTCAGGAAGAAAATGCCTTTCTTATGTATATAACTTCTTTGAAGGTTCAAGTTCAGGGTAGTTCCTGGTTCTGCAAGAAATTTTTGGCTCTTTGTTATTCCAGGGATACTTTAAAGTGAGCTAGAAGTTGTCTGAGGTAGTGACTAGGGTTCATATGCCCTGGGTTAGTAAGTAGAAGTTTATCAGGTAGACCCCTAATACTTCTGATGGGAAATCAAATCTAGATTTAGTTCCCTAAATATAAGCAACTACATGTAAAATGTCAAGCTCTCATTACCATTAATGAAGATCTGGTGAAAGCAACCAATGAACGATTCAGCTGAGCAGCCACTTGGTACCTACTTTATGGTGAGCTGAATTGCTCTTCAGGCTCTAGTGGCTGCAATAAGAGCTTAGAAATCTAGCATACCCAAAAGTACCTAAATTTAGGTTCTTGTGTCAAACTGACTCGTGTACCCAATGTTCCCTAGTCAATGAAGAGTAACCAGCAATTTTAAAGAGTACTTCGTTTGACTCATTTTAGAAGTCTGCCTTAGGGAATGCATTAATTTCCTCTCATCTAACAGGAAAGTAAGGCTATACCATTCAGATAGCTATAATGTTAAGCAATCCTAAAAGTCTTCACTTGATTCAATCCCCATATTGTTATGATGAGAAGCTAAACTAAGCTATACTTCTTGATCTATACGTACAAGGGCATGTGGCCACAGGACAAGGGGTAATGGTTTTAAATTAAAAGAGAGTCTGTTTTGATCAACCTGTGCTAGTGGAAGGTGTCCCTGCCTATGGCAGGGAGGCTGGAACTAGATGATCTTTAAGGTCCCTTCCAGCCCAAACTGTTCTATGATTTGATGATATATGTTACCTATTTCTTCAAAAAAGACTTGGAAAAAAAGTACAGGTATATGTATAACTTCAGGCTCAATCAACAGCAGAAAAAGCTTTTTGTTTTTCTCCTATATCCATGTTTAAAATAGATAATTTTTTTTTTAATAAAATACACAATCAGTGTTGTGCTCATTCCTGTAATATGTTGTCCAAGCTAAAAGTTCAGCAGAACACAAATGGTTGGGTTTCTCTGTGTTCTGTACATGTAGAGTTAAAAATTTGTCTCACTTCTGTATTATTAATCAGAACTGCCTTGTTTCACTATAAAATCTCTTTAATTCCTAGCAGGAAGGCAAGTCATTACAAAAATTAAATATATGAGACCTGCATAGTACACTGAAGGGCAGCTGTTAGAAGGTGAAGGACTACAAGTTCTGTGGCAATTCACTCTAATTGAGAAATCCCTTCTTTTATGCATGGGCATGGAACGTTCTGAATTCCGCATTTTTTGTATACATTACTTTAACATCACTTTCATTATTTCTTTTGATACAAATAGTCTTCAGGATACTGTAAAATGCCAGGGTACTGGCCTCTTTTGTAACTCTAAAATGATCTTCATTCTTCTGAAATCATGAATGTTTGAGCAAAAGGTGTATGATCAACAAGACTTTTGTAACGCAGTCAATATAAAGAAAACATTTTTGTATTTAATGTAAAACCTGTGTCTGTAGCAAATGATGCAGTGGAAACCAAACACCCTAGAGAAGTGAAAACTCATCACGTTATATCTCTGGTGTTCACATAGGACTTCAGTCATTAATGAAATGATGCTGAACAATCCTTTTAAGCTCTAATTATCACATTCACTTGACATTAATTCCTCTTTATTATCTAGTAGATGCACAATTAATTTTACTGCTGGCATTTGCATGTCCTTATAGTTTAAATGTTTCTTCCGGAGTGCACATCAGAAAGAATCAGCCAGCACTGGAAAATCAACTAATGAGCTTTATATGAGCCTAGATTTAGGGGAGCAGAAGTTGGGTGGCTGTTTCCCACTGAAAGTGCAGAAGTTTGCCTGAACTGAGTAAAGTGCGTGTAAAAGTAAACTAAAAAGTAGAGATACACAATTATTTCTTTCAAGAAATTTCCTTTGTCTGGCAGAGCTCCCAAAACTGATCAGCTGCAGAAACGGTGCTGTCTAATCTCTACAGAAGACTGCATAAGGAAACAACCAAGCTCTATTCAAGAAGGAAAATAAGTATTGGCTACCTTCCAAAAACATTGAGTTTTACATTATGTTCTTCTGCAGGTCATCCTTCTGGTCACCTTGTGACTAGTGACGTGATGTGGACACCTAAATCTTGAAGGTATCAGGCACTCACCAAGAGCTGCGGTGGCACCACTTGTTGTGCCTTAATCTTCATCTTCTATAACACCCTCCTGAATATAAATTCTGACATTTTAAAATGACACCCTATCTCACCCTATCTGACTTTCCCACCTTTTAGGCCTTCTTAAAAATAATTATTTTAGCTTCACGTCAGGAATGGCAGACTTTGTTCTTAGAAAAAATACCTCAACAATTTCACCTATCCATTTTTTTCCTAATAAAAGGAAAGTGTTGGCACTTTGGTGCTTGGTGCTTTTTTTCTGTATTGATTCAATTTATCAAGACTTGAACATTTGTATGCTATGCAAGCACACACACAAATCTATTTTGGTATGAAAGCAAGTCCCCGATAAGCATTTTTAAACGCTTATTTTTAGATAAGATTCTATTTATATAGCAATGACAATGTGAAGATAAGCCTCGAAGATAAAATGAGACTTCCAACAGAATAATTAGTTTCCTTGGAACAGTAGGCAAACCACTCGGCAAGAGAGTGTAAAAGGGTTGTAAACCACAGGCCTGCAAAATAAAATAAAATAAAATAAAATACCTTCCTCCTGGCTAAACTGGTGAGGCAATGTACTCTGGTTCCGCTTGTAATTTGCATGACTCATTGGGACTTTGCAGTACCACTACATATTTTTCTACCATTACTTCATAGCTCTTCAATTATGCAGGACCTCTTGGATTCCAAAATCTGCTTTAGGAGGGATGTGATTGCAGGATCTTTTTATAGACCTGGGTTTGCAGTGAGCAATCTGTGTTATCAGATGGAGACATTCTCAGTGCTTGTGCTTCTCAGGTGGGTAGTGTCACCAGCACTGAGCTGCACAGTAGCTTGTTTTCAGAAGTGGAGAATTCTACCAAGACAAGGTTCCTACAGTGTGGGGCTGGCCGATTATGGGGAGCTCTGTGAGCATGTGTTTGTGTGTGCTTAAATTTGATTGAACAAATTCAGAGTCGGTGAATATGGAAAGAGTAAGTCTCTGCATAAGCTTGGATGTTGTAACGCTGTATGATGCTGTTGTACACATAGGTTAACTCCACTGGCTCATAGTGATTTTTAATTTGAAGCTAAGACTGGAAAACAGGAAGAAAGAACTCAGCTCTGTGCTTTGGCATCATTGCCTGTACGCTTCTGTCAGTGATTACTTAGATAATTGCTCAAGTGCAGCAAAATATTTTAGAATAACTCTGCTCTAATTGTTAATAATGATATTCTGTCTCAGCAAATGTGCCGAAGATCAGTGCCAAGATTTCAGATGTTAGTTTACAGTCAGTGAACAAGCACTGATTAAAGAAATCCTTTTATCTGCTTACTGAAAAGAATGCATGGATTTTTATGGTGTGGAAAGGCTAATATTTTATTTCTCTGATTATAATCTTACACCTACCCTAACTTATGGTTTTATGGGCTGGATTTAGAAAATCAGCTTTTGTTCATGAATAAAATGAACTTCTCACAAAAGACCAGCTGCCCCAGAATGGGACCTGATGCCTGGTCTCCTTTCATACTGCATCTTAACAGTCACACATGAAGCAGGAGAGCTGATTGTTGTGTTTCTTTATACCTGACGAGAGATTTGAGTCTGCCTAGAGTCACAGTGCTTCAGATACATAGTGGCTGGAAGTAATTCTTACTAATGAAACTGCTGAGAGCTCTGCAGCTAAACATCATCCTGAGTATTATTTCAGCAGCTTCATTTCAGGAATAAAAGGACATTTCTTTTGCAGAATGACCTTTTTCTTGCTGCAATGAGCTCTGTATCTAGTAATTATTCAGTCTTTTCATTTCTGAGGTGTGAAACTATGTGCACGCAAGTCTCTGTGCATTGAAGCCTAAGCTGAAGCCAGTTTTGCATATGTATAATTTGGAGTGATCCAGTGTGGAGAAAACAACCTGCAATTCCTGTTCGCACCAATAATGGAATTGAATTAAAAAACACCAGCTTGCTAAGCTTAGGGAGAACAGGAACCTAAATACCACCCAGCTGTAACTTCACTTGGCTGCAGCTCTTGCAGGATTATCACCCAGGCACCCTGGAAGGAGTGGGGCAGCACTCCCCATGTGCCATCTCCAAGGGTCCATGTGGCTTGCAGTGAACTGGGGTGGGAGGTGACCCTGTCCCCCTGGCACTGTATCATACATCAACATCTTGCTTTGGTTTGGTACCCAGCCAGCCAAACCTCTGCCAGCACTGCGCAATGAGCAGAGCTGGGCGTAAAAGGCCTGGGGAGGTGGGAGGTCACCAGCTGCTTTAGGAATGGGGGCAGTTCATGCTGTCTTAAAGCAAGTTTTTGAACAGCAGCCTGAGGCTCTGAGAACAGTATTTTTTGCCCTCTGGCTTCCTGAAGGCCACAATGTAAATGGGCAATGAGCAGGGGGGCAGGAGGTGTGTTTGCAAGTCTACAGGGGTCTGCAGCACAACTGGGCTGGCACAACTGGTGCATCTCCTGGGGATGGGAACAGATGGGACAAGAGCCCCGGTGTGCTGCTGCTGCTGCAGCAAAGAATGAAACATAGAGATAAACCTCAAGTTTTGGAAATGCATACCCGTGGGTTGTGTCCCTGGCTGAGCAGGAACTGCCTGTGGATAAAGAGGAGACATTTGGCAATACTGCTCCCTTCCACAGGCTCTGGAGAAAGGATAGTTTCGGAGAAGTAGCACCTTGGTGACCCCAGCCCTAGGAGCAGCACCTAAGGAGAAGCATCTCACCTGTGACCTCTGGGTTTCTGCAAAGTCTTGCCTGCTTTGCAGGAAAGCTACCCATCCGAAGTGCTGGAGCAACTTCTCGGCTGTGAGTTTGGGACTCCCTAGAGAAGCACGGTGAAGAAAGGCTGCATCTGTGACAACTGCTGGAGGTGGGCTCTGCCTGTGATGGGGTTTTTCTTTTTCCCTCTCAGACCATCCTCCGTCACAAGCATGGCACTGTGCCTGGCCATTGCTGCTGGTGTTGCCTGCAGCCCAAAGGGTGAAGCAGTGTGGAGCTGCTGCTGGCAATACACACTTTGCTAGGTCATGTTCTCTTGCCACAAAGCAGGGCAAGAGCCAGTGAACTATACTGAGAAGCACATTGCTGCAGCTTGTTTGGGATGGATCCAAAGCCCATTAAAGGCAATGGAAAGACTCCACTGTGTTTTAGAAACTATTATCCTTTATTTCTGTCAGGAGCCTTGTTTCACAGTAGATGGCACACACTGTCACAAATCACTCAGAAGAAGCAGCAAGCACTTTTACTTAATACAAGGTACCTAAAAGTACATATTCAAAGGTGTCTTATCTGGCCAAAGCACATAAAGCTATTTCTGGACAAAGTTTTCTGCAGACTACTGCTCTGTTTCTCTCAGCAGTTTACAGCCTTTCCTCCTGAAGTCAGAATCTCAGACTTAGGGCTTACTGGCACTCTGAAAAATATTCATTATGCTATATATATCTTCTAAGAAAATTACCAGTGTGCTGGAAATTAACTTTCATTTAAAGGTATTTCAAGCAGGTCACAAGTTAAACAAGACTGTCATCTGTGTGAGTTACTGCTTTAGTTACCTCTCAGCTAATGAAGAACACAGCTCTGTGGGTTTTTAAGTTGAATACAGCTGCCTGTTGCTACACGCCTGATCCCCAAAGAGAAGGATGAGACCAACCCTGTGCATACTAACCAGCTCCCTTCCAGCTGCCCCGTAAAATGTTCTGTGCTATAAAAGGTACAAGTAAAACCCATAAAGGTGCTTGTTCTTTTGAGTCTCTTCAGGCCACATTGTATATGTAATAGAAAATTCCAGCTACCTTAAATACCAACTTTTTCAGAACAGAAAGCTAAGATTAATCAATCCAACAGATGATACTTTTAGCTAGAAGAGAGTATATAAAACATGAGCATTAAGAGATTAAGCTGTCCCCACTGCACTGAGCTATGTGATCTCTGAGGCCCCATTCACCATGTGAATGGACGCAAGGTTCTTGTATCTTGGTGCAAATCCCCAAAATTGCCTATTTGCCCAGTCCTCCATCTGAGTATTAATATTCCTTCTTGCCAATTGCTCACTTGAAAGTCAACAAGACAGACCTTCTTCTTCAACCAAGTAGTGCTGCTGGTGCTCACTCAGGATTGTATCCCTCTCTCAGATTCTGTTACAGTTTGCCTCAGAAAAAATATCTCAGATCAAATGATAAACATGCTGGTTTTATTAGGAGAATAGGAAGGACAGCTCTTCTCTACCCCACAGGCGGTCACTTTTCTCCCAGTCAGGATGAAGATTAATCCAGAGGGACAGCTGAGGAAGCTCTGCCAACAGCAGAGGAAAAAAGGTACCTGTTGTTTCAGCCAGTGAGACCAATCTCCAGATTGGGATCACTTCAAGCCCAAAATCAACTTGGTGTTTGGGCTCCAGGTGCTGGCACCTACTGCTGGGTACCCACATTCCCTCTGGAGATGCAGTTTTCTGTCACTTCTGACAAGGGAAAAAATATTGCCACGAAATTGGACAGAGAAAGGGAGAATAACAAAACACAAAGGCTGCAAGGGAAGGAAGGACCACCTTGGGATTGACCAAAATCTTGCAAGGCCGGTGATCTTCCTGCTGCTTTTTGACAGTGGGCATGAGAGAGGGTTAAAACCACAACTTGCTCCTTAGGTCCATGCTGGGTTCCCTGTATGAGGGAAGGTGTTGTTGATCAAGTAAAAAGTAAGTCAGACTGCAGGATCAGACCTGAGACTGGCATGAAGTGATGTCCACTCAGGGTGTATGAAGTGACTAAAGTCTTCTGTGTATGTTTCTCTACACCTGTAACCTATATGTGATGTGTTCCTGCCTGTTGATCATAGGGGAGACACAAAGCCTTATTCATATAACAAATTCATATAATCCAGAAAGACAGTTTTGAATAATTGATTTTGTATTTTAGGCTAATAATCTCATTTTTGGGTTCCTACAATAAAAATGCAAAGAAGAGAGAAGACCTTTGTAACAGTCATTGTAATAAACGCAGGTTTTACTTTTTCCTCATGAAACATATTGTTTTGGGCTTCAGTTTTCTTCAGTGTCCCTCTGGCTTTCTTGCATGCACTAGGAACCCCTCCTCCTTATTATTCAAACATGAAACCAGAAGGTCTGCATGAGGTCAAGTATATTAGCTGAATAAATCAAGTTAGGAAATGAAGAATCATCACTTTTCAAAGCAGGCTTGTGACAGAAGAAAAGCATTTCTCTTCATTATTTGATTTTTATAATCAAATACACTCAAAATGTTAGTCTTGAGAAAAAAATAAATAATCTAGACGTCAGGCTAAGTTTCTGCTGCTGTTTTGTTAAATGTGTTTGTATGGGCAGAATACACGTGGCTTTGAGTCTTTACTTAACTGTATCAGTTGCCAGGATGATTAGAGGCTGCAGACACTCGCAGTGATAACAGGCGGGTCTCCAGGGAATGAAGAGCTGACACAGGTACTTGTGATACCTTCTGAAAGAGTGGTGTGCTGGCAGAGAGCTCTCTGTTTGAACCAGAGGCTGTTTCCACATGTCTCCATTCCTCTGAGAGACATAGCTGACACTTTTTGCAACTCCTGGATGCAAAACAAAAGTAAGCAATCACCTCTGCCATTCCGATGCAGGAGCCACAGAATATACCCAGCCTGGCTATTGCCTTTCTTTGTAAACTGTTGCTGGAGAACTACCCTGACTCAAAGAATCACAGTTTTAAATTGACAAGGCAAGATTGTCAGGAAACAGAATGCAAAATATTAGAAAATTCATTTTCTTTCATACCCTGGGCAAAGGTTTGGTTTCACTTTTCTCAGATATGTGACTGGTTATACAATTTTAATTATTTGGTAAGTCAGAGATACTTCTTGTACCAAGAAGCTTACAATTTAAATTGACAGAACAGAAAAATAATTAGAAAATAAGGCCCAGAGAAATTCACTGGTAAAGACCTACAGGACTTCACTTAGCTGAAACCTGATATCAAGAAGCTCCATTCACTGCCTTAAACTCAGCTCCTGTGTGCAGAAGGGAGCCTTGAAAAGGCTAGTGGAAAAAGAACTTGACCTTCACTTGCTTGCCTAGGTGTTCTATGTGCAGACATTTCGCAGGTGCAAGTAAAATGTTTCTGCTGTTGGATTTCGATATAATTACAGCATTTTCTCATCTGCTAAAACCCTTAGGGTTGGAAATGTCTTACTGTCTGGAAACTTGAGGTTTTGTGAACTGTATCATCATACTGGCACAAAATAAAACTGCTTTTGTGCTGTGAAATACAGAATACATGCAGAAAAATTATGCTTACTTGAAACAATTTATTTGTGTTTCATAAAATAATTTACAAGATATTTACTCTTAAGCATGGTATAAAGCTTTCTCAAATTTAAAAATGAGTAACTGGAACAAGTGACTCTGCTTCAAAAAGATCTGCTCATTTGCCCTCCTCCAAGCAGAAAACCTGAACAGAATAGGAAACATCTTCAAAATGCGAGGCCAAACAGTGAAGACTAACAGGGTAAATTTGCAAAGCTCTGGGCAGGAGAGAAAGGAAATTGGCAGTCCCCAGAAGAGGTGGGTTTGCAAGAACCAGTTACATGTGCAGCATTTCCTGACATATAAACCTTCAGTCCAGAGAGAGCCTGCATTGCAAGTGATGTTCGCTTAGTTGTCATCGGTACAGCTCTTCTGTATGCAAGTCAAAGCTGCTTTTGGTATTCACAACCTGGTTCTAAAGCTGCTTAATGAGGAAACCCATTGATCTGTAGCATTTTCTTTGAAGAGTTTAAAAGCAGAAGAGAACTCTGTGAATGAAGTGATTGCTCCCCTCTGCTTTAACATGACAGCTTTCTCATCTTCTCTCCCCTGCTTACCCTATTATTCTGCCGCTGCTGGTATAGTGCACTCTGGAGACTGCAAACATGAAGTGGGAGAAGGTCCACTTCTGTTCCCCCCAGATGAGAATATCTGCTTTCCCCTTTCTGAGTATGTGACTAGTTATGTGAAATTAATTATCTGATAAGTCTGGAATTTCCTATTATCTCCCAAAACTAAAATTTGATTTCTGTATTTCAATAGAAAGTTAAAAATCTTGCCTGTGGGATTCTGGCAAGCTGCAAACTACTTACAGAAGAATCTTTCTGTGAGCAGCAGTGATTCTCACTGCACTGCAATATTAATAATTTTGTTAGCTTTATTGCTAATCTTAGCAGGGCTAAAGGGAGAGCCTACCTCTGCACCAGCCTGGGCAGGAGGTAGTCCTCACTGCTGCTGGTGCTGCTGCACTGCTCTAGAACTGCCATTTGTGAAGGAATGAGTGGTAGCGAAGAGAGAAGCTGCTGCTGTTCAACAATCTAAATATATACTCTTTATAATTTGGGGATTTCAACTGAAAAATATTCATGACAGAAAGGAAGCATGAGAAATATTCACTTCATTAACCATTACATCAATAACGCTGATTTTCATTACAGTTACAGAAAATATATTGAGATATAGAAATGATTACTTATATTTGACCATTTTTGCATTTCTTAATTTTTATATTTACAAAACACAGAGGATAAATTTCTCAGTTGAAAGGCCACTGGAACACAAGTGTTTTGCTAGTTTAAGTGACAAGTTTGATTCATGGTTTTTATAAATGACATGACGATAAAGTGCATTGATCTGCACAGTAGAAGAAGAATTGACTACCAGATCTAGTTCCGCTCTCACTGTGAGCAGAAGTAGGTGGGACAAGAAACCCAAAAGTTTCTACATACTTCTTTTACTGCAGTGCATGCATGCAAGTGTCAGGGTAGAACAGGCTAGTCAAAATCCTCCAGATATATCCCTTGAATGGTAAGTAGACTTTTATTGGATACTTGGACAACAGATGGCTCAAAACTGTCATCCACAATCTGGAATAAGGGTGAATTTCCCTCTCCTCAAAGCATCAACACTTTGGAAACACTGTCTAAGTGTTGTTCCCACAGCAATCGATCCTGTTGTCATTGTATTTTTTGGAAGTAACTCCCAGTGACTTCAGGACAAGCAGGACAGGGCTTGGCACTGGCACTGACAACCTCTCTGTTGTGACCTTAAGGAAGCCTCCCTGACTTCCCTACCTCTTAAAAGCAGTCTATGGACCCTCAAGAGCTTGTGTGCTGTAGACTAGAAGTGCCTGCTCTTGGCTGTAGTTGGCAAGCAGTTCACAATGGTTCCTAAAGACCAGAAATGCAATGGGTTGGCATAGTACAGCCTATCCTGTTTGATGTATTATTATTATTAGGTATTATTTCAACAATGTAAAATGTTCTTTATTGTGTCAGTTGTATTATCAGTAATTTTACACCTGTCCTCATAGTTTCTTTTTGGTCTGCTGCTAAATGATGGGAGTTGGGGCATTTCATATGGACTTGACACTTTGTCATTATCAAATTAATGATCCATTCAGGTTTCATTGTGCAACTTCTTTAATATGTGAGTCCACTCCTGAAAGAACTCTCAGGTGGAGACCCTGAGCCCTGCTTTGTGTCTGTCACATGTGTCTGAATGTTCTCTTTCTCCAGGGAATCACACTTTCGAAGTATTGTGCATCTTACTGGGTGGCTGGAAGATGAAGTTCTTCAGCACTGCAGGAGCTCATCTAAAGCAATAATTTTTTTAATGCTAGGTATTAATTTAAATTTTTCCTCAGACTGCATTAAAGACAAAGGTTTTCTTGACTATTGTTTTTTTTTTTTGGTTACTGTTAGAAGTTGATCTTGAGCCTCTGTTCTGTTGATCTGATCTTCTTTAATCTCATTTCATTCTGAGTATTGAAATTTCAGGGGGTAAAATGTGAAAGTTTTCCCTTTCTCAAGTTCTCTGTGCCAACACTCATGGGTGATTTGGTGCCAGTAGCAAGAGGCTGCCAAACAACACAGAAAAGCCATATCCTCTTAAGCACCCTCAGACAGTGAAGCTTTGGTCTTGGTGATGACAAGTGACATATTGCTTATTAAAGATATTATCTTGCCAGTTCCCATCGCTCACTCACTTTTTCTTTCTGCATTTGCAGAGCTAGTGAAACCAGGCTTGTCTGTCAGCTGGTCAGTCTTTTTTTGTTGTTGGTGGTGGGGTTTTTGTTGGGGTTTTTTTTTTTCATCTGCTTAGTTGTATATCAGAAGTTTCAGGGTGCAGTTACTATGTATCAGGGTAGCAGCCAGTCAGTCCCACAGGCTGTGGCCACACTGGTAAAACTGCCTTTGTGGTTAAACTGCTGAAGCCGTCCCTGGCGTTTGGTACCATTCCTAAAATGTGGTTTGGATGCAGCCACCCTACTTCGAAGGCTAACCATGTTTAGTTGCCTGGAGATGGCCAGACCACAGTACCTAGCCACAGGGGAGTGCAGAACTAGCCTCTGAGCAGGCAGGGGTGACTGATCTCTTGCTCAGCCTGTGGAACTCCTTAGGACTGTGCACGAAGTTAGTTCAGCATGTGGGATCCTCTCAGAACTCCTTAGGACTGTGCACAAAGTTAGTTCAGCATGTGGGATCCTCTCAGAACTCCTTAGGACTGTGCACAAAGTTAGTTCAGCATGTGGGATCCTCTCAGAGATGAGGACTGCAGCTGAGCAGAACTCATTCCTTTAAAAACCTGTTCCGCAATAACGTCTGCATTTCCATTCTGGCATCCGGAAGTTGAAGACCTGGGTTCAGTTTCTACCTCTTTCTGAACTGGAGGAGATCTGCGTCTCCCTCCCCACTTCCAGCTGAGCACCCTGTCCACCAGGCACGTATGCCAGAAGCTACCTTCCTTGCTTTTGAAGCAAGGTGCCTATGCACAGATCACAGCAGGAGAATCTAATGAAATGGAGGTGATGCTACATTGTAGTGCTTCAGAGCACTTGATTGATGGTGTGGAGGGCACAGAGAGCTGAAAACTGCTTCCCAGACCCACCTTCCAGGGAAGAAAACACCTATAATGTCTGCATGCTCTTTGGGCTGGAGCTTAAGCCATCAGCATGCAGTGTCTGGCGGTTAGGCAAAGTTAAAGCAATTTGTTGCATTATTCCCAGATCACAACAGATTTCTGGCAAGAGCTGTTCTCTGGCTCCTTAACTTGTGCACTCTGGGTGGGATTCATATATCAACGCTAGGCTAGGTGGCCACTTCATTTTCCAGGTTATGCTGAAAATTGCACTCAATTCTGTTCAAAGCATCAAAGTGAATTTTCTGAATGTTACTAGGATGAAAATGGGAATTTTATGCGACTTGCTCAAAAAAACAAATGTGGAAATCATTGGGCACAGAGAAGCCCAAATAAGACATTAAATGTCAGCAAAGCAAACAGTCCTGGAACCCACCAAACCTCATTCTTATGCTATGCCAGTCTCTGACTGCTTCTAACATGAATATATTTGCAGTAAAATGTTAAGCTGCTTTTATACGCTTTTTTAAAAAACTTAGACTTGGAAAAGGTTTATTGGTAGCTACTTCTACACTGTATAGTTGACATTTTGAAATAGAGAAATCTATTATTAATTTAGGTAATTTTTATTAGTTCAGCAGCTTATTTATGAAAGACGCTACTGAGACTGTAAAACTGAGCTGCACAAAAGCCATTTGGGAATTAAGCCAGTAAACTAGAAGAGAACCTACCAAAACAAATTGAATAATACAGAGATGTTTGTCAAAGGCAAAAGTCAGGATTAATTAATATTACATGCTGCCAAAATTACTGTACATGTTTACACAGTTGTTTCATTGAGAAATACTAGGGAAGAGTGGAAAAGACAATCACAAATAACATATTTTGAATATTTTTTTCATAGACTCATAGACTCATTTAGGTTGGAAAAGACCTTTCAGATCATCAAGTCCATTAACCTAACACTGCCACAAGTCCACCACTAAATCAAGTCCCTAAGCACCACAACAGGCATTTTTTGAGCACTTTCAGGGATGGTGATTCCATCACCTCCCTGGGCAGCCTGGCCCAATGCTTAACCAACATTTCAGTGAAGAAATCTTCCTTAATATCAAATCTAAACCTTCCCTAGCGCAACTTGAGGCCGTTTCCCTTTGTCCTGTCACTTGTTTTATGGGAGAAGAGACTGACCTCCACCTGCCTACAGCCTCCTTTCTTGTGATTGTAGAGAGCGATAAGGTCCCTCCTGAGCCTCCTCCTCTCCAGGCTAAACAGCCCCAGTTCCCTCAGATGTTGCTCATAAGACTTGTGCTCCAGACCCTTCGTTGCCATTCTCTGGACATGCTCCAGCACTTCTATGTCCCTCTTGAACAGAGAAGCTCGAAACTGAACACAGTATTCAATGTGCAGCCTCACCAGTGCCAAGTACAGAGGGACAATCACTTCCCTTGTCCTGCTGGCCACACTGTTTCTGACACAAGCCAGGATGCTGTTGGCCGTCTTGGCCAACTGGGCACCCTGCTGGCTCAGATTCAGCTGGCTGTTGACCAACACTCCCAGGTTCTTTCCCACCAGGCAGCTTTCCAGACACTCTTCCCCAAGCCTGTAGCATTGTGTGGGGTTGCTTCTCCTCGTTGAACCTCATGCAATTGGCTAATTGATCCCACCACCATTTTAGGGGGAGAAGTCCTAATTCCTATGTGACCATTCTCAGTTGCTTCCATGGTTTCTAACACATCAAAAACGCTTGTGTCTTTGCTTCCACATAGATTTGCATCCCCTGCCTCCACTGAAACAGCAGACCAAAGGACCTCACCAGCACATCATCCTTCAAACACTGGCATGCTGCCCCTAGGCTTCTAGCAAGCCTGGATTTATCCCTTTCCCTTCAAATCTAGTTTAAAGCTCGTTCCATGAGCCCTGCTAACTCATGTGTGAAGATCCTTTTCCTTCTTTGAGACAGGTGTACCCTGTCCCTAGCCCCAGGCCTGGTGTAGCGTAAACCTCCCCATGATCAAAAACCCCCAAATTCTGCCAGTGACCCCAGGCTCAGAGCCAGGTATTGACCTGCTGGCTCATCATTCCCTGCAGGTGGAAGGACAGAGGAGAAGACTATTGGTGTTCCTGACCCCTCAACCAGTTGTCCCAAGGCCATGAAGTGTCTCTTCATTGCCCTCGGACTTCTTGTTTGAACTTCATCGCTGCTTACCTGAAAAATCATCAGTGGATAATAACCCTTGGGCCGTACAGGGTGGGCAGTGTTCTCTTCACACCTTCAGCCTGGGCCCCAGGCCCGCAGCAGGCTGCCCTGAGGAGTGGCTCCGGTGGGCACGTTGGGCCCCCAGTTCCTGGTTGTCTCTGTGGAAGCAGGTCTGACGCAGGGCATAGGCCGACATAGCCTCGGCGGCACTTCCAAGCTACGATCCATCGTCCTTGTCACTGTTGGGCTCCCCTTGCAGAGCCTCGTGCCTGCCATGCACGGGCAGTGGGTCGGAGGGGCAGGCGCAGAGGAGATGTGCCTGCTGCGCCGGGCGGCAACTTGTCGCCGTTGCCCCCATCCCTGAAGTCACTGTGTTCAGCCGGGCGGAGAGAGGGTCGGGAACCCTCCCTGTCGTGTGTCCTGCCCGCCAGCCCGGCCTGTCCCAGGGGAGGTGGGGCGCCATCACTTCCTGGTATTCCTCAGCCTCCTCACCCCCCAGGAGCCCTGTCCCTAAGCGGAGGAGTCCCTTTCCCCGGGCGCACTCCCACAGGTGTGCCCGCTAGTGCCGCCCCGTACTGGTGTAAGAGCAGGGCACGGCTGGCAGCCCGGCACCAGGGTGGCTGCATGTCCCACCAGAGCTCTGCCCGGGCAGCCGTGTCAGTCGTGGTGGGTGCAGGGCTCAGAGAAGCCATGGCTTCCAGCCAGGTGGCAACTGCCGCTCCCTGGTCAGGCTGGCTGGGCCTCAGTGCCCTTCCTGCACACCGTGCTGCACCAGCTGCTGCCCTGCATGCTGTTTGCCCGCCATGGTCATTAGCACTCCGCAGGGGTTTCTTTTATAGGTGTGGGGGGCCTGGCTGCCATAGCTGCTGGCCTGGCCCAGGTCCTGTCAGCTGCTGCGATGTGATCTGCCAGCTCCTGGCAGCTCCCTCAGCTCCCCCTGAGGTTCCCCCAGTTCAGGAACCCCGCTCCACACTGTGCTGGGCTCCACTGCTCACTGTGCCAGCACTGGGGGCGTCTGCCCCTCAAATACCAAAATACAAAGAGGCAAACCATGTAAGATTTAAGGCAGACATCAGGAACAGAGGTTAATTGTCATTTTCAGTTAATATATGGGCCAGAGTCACAATAAACACTAGATTATCAGATGGAAATCTTTTCGTGATGACGAAACAGTGAAACAGAGCAGCTATTTTTGCCTTGTATGCCTCCTGACCTAATAGGAGTGCAGCAGCACAAGGTACAGCTCCTTGTCAAAGGCTTTAGGGTACCTGACCACATTTCCAGTGTCAGGACAGGGAAACCCAAGGGCTGTGGCATGATAGCATCAAAGCACTGCAGGCAGTGGCCATGATGACAAATGTGCTCCGGGACTGAAGCTGCTCATTACACTCGAATCACTGAACATCTCAAACACTTCACATAGTAAATAAGCATTTTTCATAACTTTAAAAAATATTACTTTTTTTTACAGCAGAGGATATCCGACCTCGTATTTGTATCCTCCTAGTCAAGGTGAACAATGCATTTGTTTCCAAAAGGAAATGTCGCAGAGCTAGTGAGGGCTGGAGAGGTAGATTTGGCAGGGTGACAAGGATGGCACTGTATGTCAGCTTTGCACCTCCCGCTCCTAGGGTGCTCAAGAAGGGCTCAGGGGACACTTAAGAGCTCCTCAGGCTCCTTATGCCAAGAAGTGACTTCAAGGGGCAATAGGGCTGCCAGGATTTGTGTTTGCAGGGAAGTCCTGCCCATGTTCTCCTCCTTCCCAGAACACTTTCCTTAAAGCAGGTCCCAGAAGAAATGTGATATGACAGCTGTCCTTGTGGCTACACAGCATGTGAAGAGCTTCTCTAATATGTGAATCTTTTCAGGATGATATAACCAGCTCCCAGATAATTTTGATTAGGGAAAAGCCAGGCCTGGTGAGCCATGCTTGCCCAAGACAATGTGCAGTCCTGGAAGCAGGAGCACACCAGGCAGTAGAAATTAAATAATGTACCAGGTTCCTTTTGATATAATTTCTCATATTTGGTTTAAAAGGAATCAGCCTGTCTCCCTGCAATCAGCCCCAGTAGCATCAGTTAGCAAGAATCCAGTGAGCAGAGGGCAACACACTGTGCTTTCCTCACTATCCCCTTCCTTCCTCCTCCAGCCCTGGGAACTTAAATCATGGGAAACAATGCAAACAAAAGTTCTGGCCAGTTCTGAGTTCTGTCAAGGTTGGGTTTCGTTTTTGCAGAAATTTAAGCTCTGATACTGTCAACTTACCTCTTTCTGATGAAGATTGAAAGAAAAAAACTTGTGAAAGATGTTACATATTTTCCATTAAGGAAGAATGTTTTCAAAACACAAATGAAAAGAACACAGGGGGAAAAAGAAGGCAGTCTGTCACTAAGAATGAAGTCCAAAATGAACAGGGATTCCTATAGTCCCTGGGAAACTGAATTCTGATTTAAGAAACTAGCATAAGACTAACATATCTGATGAATGGTAGAGGGAAAAGGGAGACCTGCATATATGCAGCACAGCTTTTGTTCTAGGAGAAATTTTCAACAACACCTAGAAAATGCAGGAATATAGCTAGAGAAATTGTAGATACCAAAGCGCACTTCTAAATTTCACAGGGTATATAGAATACTTTTCCCTATGTTATCATTCCTTACCGTTTCAGAGCAATGAAAAGCTATTTCCTTTCATTGTGAAGAGTTACACTAGGGGTTGTAGGAAAATGCAGCAAGTCCAGTCTGTCAGTCTTGCAGTTTGACAGATCTCTTGGGGGGTGGGGTGGGGAATTAAAAAGATATTTTTCGAAAACTTTTTGAAAAAAAGACCCCATTGTCCTACAAAAATGTGCCTAATGTAAGAAATATTTAAGGAATCTTGTGCTTTCTTATTTTAATTTTTGAACATCTGCATTGACTTTGGAAAGATATAAACCTTTATGGGTATCATCTACCTATGTGCCAGCTGTCTACCACGAAGCTGCGTTAAACACTTGTGACTTGTTTTGATTTCCCTTCATAAGGGACACTTGGATGGCTTTTTAGAGGGCTGATAATTAAGAAAAATAGCTTCATATTTTCAGTCTGGAGACTGAGAAAGTAAACAACTGAAATGTTAAGTGCCTGTCTTCTTAACAGCTTTGTCACTTTGAAGGTGGTTCCCTAACTGGTTTGCATTTGAGGAAGCCCGGACATCTTTTATCTCTTCTGTAGTAAATGAGACTGCTCCTCCGTTTGCAAGGGTATTCACTGCTATCACTCTGTAGTGTTAACTTTAGTTATAATTACATATTTTATTTGGATGGAACCATTGCTCATCTAAGGTAAAAGAGAGACTCCCACTGACTCCAGTTAAGTGTTAGATTGGTCTCCTTACAGATCATAGTAAAGAAAATAAAAATTTGCTTCAGCCAGTTTGGACTGAAGTGATGGTACAATAGAAAACCTACTGTAGTCATAACTATCAGCAAAGCTTACTGGCTATCAGCAATGACATTCTCATTAGTTCTGTGAACACATTGTTTACATCATGTCACTTGAAATGCTAATTATAAAATTACAGTATAAAGATAAAAATAATTTCAACTAATTGAATTCTTAAATGGCTAATGGGACAACTGGGAAAAAATGAGAAATAGATCATGGTCTCATGGGAAAGGAAGGAACTCTACCATGCACCAAGTACAGGAAGCAATAAAATAGAGAAAAGGTCATTTTGCAGGCTAGTAGGATTAGCAGCAAATGTTGAGGTTGTTGCAGTGGGTTGCTCATTTAGATCCAGCTAGGATGGGCCTTAAGATGTTCTCTGAGGTCTTTCTGTGGGCTGAAAGAACAAGAAGGTAATGGCTTTGTGCCACTCCCAGTGAATGAGTTGCCACAAAGGGTCAGGTTGGAAAAAAAGACCTGTGCCACTGTGGCCTTTGTAGGAAGCTCAGCATCAGTCCCTTGTTGATGATGCACCATACTGTGACCACCTTAGCACCTCTCTGTGCTATGTGCATACATTGCGGATTAGGACTTGCCCCTGTGCAAGTATTGGGCCTTGTATTGGTTTCATCTAACATCTTGGTGTCCTGGAAAAAAGGGGACAGTTTGCAATTCATACCAAATAAGGAAACACTGCAATCCTCTTGAGAAAATAGCAATAAGGTAAGCAGATGGAGGTCAGTACTATGGGTAGAAAATTACTTAGCAATGTTGCACTTTGAAATGTAAGTAAGTATGTAGGGGAAATGTTTGTATTAAATAGGATAGCAAAACCTAGAAACAATAAATATTTATATATAAGTGTTGAAGCAAAAGCTGAGAATGCACTAATATCTGTCAGATTGGACATGATGGTAATGACAAAATTAATCTTGAATTGGCAATGTGGTAGTGCTGCAAAGGCAAAGCTATCTTGGGCTGCTTTGCTCTGGCAGGACAGGAGCAAACACTTCCCAGAGACCAGAGCTGCGCCCTGTGCTGGCATGAGTGACCCACTTCTCGATCTTTTCTGGAGCCAGACCCAGTAGAGGAGCACTGATGAGGCTGAGATGTCCCTATGTTGGTACAGCTATAATCCATGGGGCTGTACTGTTTCAGATGCTTAGCTGATATTGTTGCTGCAAGAACTGCACCCAGAGCAAGCCTTGTGAAATCTGCATTGTCTTCGATTCTGGTGTGGTGATGTGTTACAGTCACAGTCCACAGAAACTCAAGCCAAGAGTGCTTGGTTTTGTCTGTGTGGTGCTAGGATGTGGCTATTAATGATGTGGTGGTAGGATGTGGATGGTAATTGAAATGAGTTCGAAAGATAGGGGAGTAACAAAAATGAAACAAAATTATTAACTGAAAACTGAGCTGTGGTTATGTGGTGTGGAACAGATGAACTGGGGTTAAAGGACAATGGCAATCACCACATGATGGCAAACATTTGAGAACTGCAGCAATGGAAAGTCATGGTTTGTGTAGGACATTAGGATAGGGAAAGTCTTGAGGAATATTCTCCAGAAGAGTTGGTGAGAATCTCACTGCATCAGAAAAACTAGAGAGAACAAATGGCTTCAAAATATTTCTGAGGGAAAAATGCTGTCCAGATGGAAAGATGTACCTGGATACATGATATTTTTCTTCCATTTCTAAGTATAGCAACTATAACCTTCACAGCTGCAGAGAAACACATGGCACATCAGATTCTTGTCTTTTGGAAATGAAGTGATATAAGCTATAATGAAAGGATGTCAAGGGTACTTTTGACAATGGTATGTTTAGGGCTTGATTAAATAACTGATGTACAAAAACCAGTGAAGACTGATTAGAAAGGAAACTGCAATCATTCAATAGGTAAAAAAAGGTTTAGTCACATGTTTTTCAATCCACATATGATGATTTACTGCAAACCTGACCATAAGTGTGATTAGGAGTGGTGGCCTATAAGGTATTTTTTCAGACTGCTAAAGCAACTGTTTACAACCAAAAGAGAAAGAAAACTTCAAATGAAACTGGGAAAGACATTGCCTGGGTAGTGCGCATCGAGGAATTTGTTAGGCTGTACAGAAGCAGAAGTATGCCACTCCAATTGCACAGTCATCTCTTCTGGTCTGAATTAATTTAAAATATAAATAATAGAATTAGGGTTTGCAGCATGATATGCTATTTGTTAAGAAACTGTAAGATCCATGAAAGAAAATGAGATGCCCATAAAAGGTTGCTTCTGCAGGAACAGGACCAACAAGTCATGCCTTTCTAATCTTTCACTTTTTGCACACCATACTGGCATCTGATGAGGAACACTGTGAATGTCTACCCACCTTGTAGCTGTGCTTGTCCACTTACTGGATAGGACCGTGATGGGGATTTGGAAAGCTCTGCACAAGTTCCAGGTTCTGCTTGAGATTTTGTGTTAATCATTTACAGAATCACAGAATCATTAATATTTCTACAAATTAAGACAGTTCATTAACAGCTCAGTAGTGTAGTTTCCATCTGTACCCTAGGAAGTACAACGGATCCCAGGCTGGCTTAGTTTAAGACTGAGCCATCCACTTCAGTGTACATGTGTGAATGCTTGCAGGCACATGCCCCTCAGTTCAGGTGACCAAGGAAGGTGCCTGGATAAAGTGGATGGTTTGAGTACCTGATACTCTTTCAGATACTCTTGGGTACCTGAAACATCCACATGAGCTTCGTAGGTATGACACAGAAAATGTAGGGAGCCTGTGGGGTGTCTTAGGGCATCTCAAATGGCTCTAGATAATTACATTTAATGACTTGAATGACAGCCTGCATCTGTGTTGACTGTAACGGAAACTTGGAAGCACAACAGACACCTGCACGCTGACTCCTCAATTTAGGTGTCTTGAACCATAACCTGCCTAGTTTTTCCACACTTCTCTACCCCTCTGCAAAAGCTGAAAGCATCCAGTCTTACACATTTATGTGAACCACCCACCATGCTGCTTCTCCTGTGCCTGTCACTGTGGTATTGTCCTTGCTTGGACGCTCTCCTTTAAGTGATCCCCCAAAGCACTGGGACAGCCTGGAGCACACAGCCACTTGTCTCAGAAATATTAAGTAACCCTTGATGGGTAAGTCCACACAGCATAATCTGATAGAGAAAATCCCCTTCTTCAGAGGGAGAGAAATAGTTGCACAGACAGGAAGCAAATATTTGAAATGTTGATGTTTGGGCTGCTTCCAGGCCTGGATGAAAGTTTGGACCATTTCCTAGTGTGGCCAGCCTGGTTTACACAGTGCTTGTTACTTGTGTCAGGGAAGCTGATAAAAGAGAAGTGGGAAGAGATAAGTACAGAGGCCAATTTATGTCTTAGCCATCATATCACTGTAGAATTCTGAATGGCAAAAAATAATGGTGATTCTAATGCTCTTTCCCTGACAAGAGAGATGCAAAATCAGTTTATCTGAAGAAGCATACAGGACAAACAAGAAAATATATTCAGGGCAAGTCCCAGGAGATATCTAATTACTCCTGCAATTAAAGATGAGTATTGCAGGCTGCATAGCAAATTACTGAGACAGCTACAGTGTGACAAGTTCTCCCAAAAAGTACTTTCTTAATTATGCTGGAAAAATGTGTTGAAATGATCAGCCTATTAACGTGACTAGTGGATATTGGGAACACTTATTTGACATGATGAACACATGTAGCCAGTTAATCTGTTATTCCTAAAGACTCATATCCAAAATCCAGCCCTGCTCCTTTTCAAGGGATGAGGGAAGTCTCTGGTACTCTGTTCCATTTACATGGCACTCTGGAAAGAGTACAGAGCCAAACATTACATTCAAAAGCTTTGAAAAGTCAGGCTTTTTAGTGTTTACTGTAATCATTCCTCATTAACTTTAAATAGGGTTACGGAAGCACTGGACAAAGGAAATAATTTGTGTGGGATGAAGCACAAGATAAAATTAACTGAGGTACATACTTTGTTTCCCTGATTTCCTATGTTCTTCAATTTGCAAGGAACCTGGAAAAGAATGGAATATGCAATGTGGAAAAAAAAATCCATCATTGTTCTATAGAAACATTTGAGTGATAGTAAAAAGGGGCTGCTCCTTCCACAAGTGATTTAAATAATTTGTTTTCTCACCCGCTTAGCTTTTTTATGTTTCGTTCAGCAAAAATGTTTAAAAGAACTGACCATCTTTCTGCTTTTTTGCATTTACAGAGGCCAAATACCCTGGAGAAATGAAGACAAATTGTCAAAATCATATCAGGTAAAAGTGAAAACTGACTGAAGACAGAATTTTGGGTCATGGTTATAGAGATACTTTCCAACAGTTGTACTCACTGCTTTGTAACTGATTTTGGCTTATCTATTGTGAATGCAAAACTTTCTAAAATAGCTTGAGCTGCAGAAACAGTGGCTCCCTTTGGTGAAAGTAGAAAAACTGCTCAAAGCCTTTTGATATGGAGGTGGCGCAGAGTAGTCAGGGCCCTGTCTCACATTCATTATCATGCTCTGGCTGAACTTTCCCAAAACCACACTTTTATTACCTAAACCTGACTTTACAGACTGTGTTCTTTCTAAGGACCCTAGGAGAGTAAGTCTCCTCACTGAATTTCAGTGCGCAGTCAAGTGTCTGTGTGTGTCAGTGTGCTCCAAGTGCAGAACTAGTGCTTTGTTTTTCTTTCCTTGTGCAGCATTAAAGTCCTCTGAAGGCTATCTCGGATAAATGTTGGATCTTTCAGGAATCCAGGGGAAGCAACCAAAACCTAAAAGACCCCCTTTTCACTGATGGCTGATCAATCACCCATTTGGTCTAGTGCAAAGCTAATACTAACCCTGCTGGAGCTCAAACCCTGCTGACTTCATGCTGGTGTGGGTTAAGGAGTACTCAGGGAATCAGGTCATGCAGCTTCAAGATGGTCACACAGCCCTGGAGGATGATCAGTCATTGAATTGTTACAGCTCATAGTAATGTAACTTTACCTTAAAATTTGCTAGGTAGAAAAAAGACTTCTTGCTTGCTGCTGCTGTGTTGCCTTACATGAAGAAAAACAGGTGTTTTGTAAAATCTATGGCACTGAACATCTGGCAGCTGTGTTAAATTGGAGTTCAGGATCTCGCTGATTGGACAGCATTGCTTATTCCAGTGGAGAGACTTGCTCAGGCAAGTGTTTTCCTCCCCACATTCCAAAACCCCAAAACCTCACTTGGCTGCATCCAAACCATCCACTTTATCAGAGAACCTGCTAACAGTGCCTCTGGTGTGGGGTCCAGGACTGAACACAGGACTCCAGTTGTATAGTAGCAGAAACTTTCATGCTAGGGATGGAATTGTCTTGTTAATGAGTAAGTGATCCTTCCAGTGTCCTCATGTGAGCTGCCCAGGACTGTTGCTGTTTAGGGATAAATGGGATGATGTGTCTGCCTTTGTACCCTGTCAGGCAGGAAGAGGAAGACAGAGAACAAGAGAAATTGTTTGTTCACGATGATGCCACCACCCCAGGTTGCTCACTGAAGCTGCAAGACTAGCGCACATGTTGAGAAAACCAACTTTTTTCACCTTAAAAAATTTGTATCACTTGCCAATAAGCAGTTTCAGTGGAGAATTTCCCTGCAGATTTTGAGAACACCATTTTCCAGAGGGTGATGGGCAATTTAGGATTCTCCTATTCACCTTTCTCTAAAGAAATAGCCAGGCCCAACAGAGAGGCCTGCCTAGTCAAACCTCATTAACTTCCACAAATCTGGAGGGATTGCCATAGAGTATTTAAGAATAAAAGAGAAAGTTCACAAAAAGACTTACAAGACAGCAGTGATTTTGTTTTCTGACTTTCTTCTCAGTTACAAAAAGAGGAGCCCACAAGAAACCATTACAATTTTCCTCCAGCATCAGAGCCAGCTCACGTGAAACAATAATTGACTTTTCCATCTAAGATAACTTTTCACTGGAGAGCTTTTTGAGTTGTGTATTGTCTGGTTTATTGGTGAAGACTCCTGCAGCAACCTGTTCCATTTCCAGCCCATAATGGGATAACACAGCTTTGCACCATTCCTTTTTAGGATAGATTTCATTCTTGTGTTCATGCATGGTTCAACTCCTCCCATCCTTTCTGTAGGTCTCTTGGTTAATATATCTGTCCCACACCATAATTAACATATCTGGCTTCAGGCAGGTTATTCTTTTTTTCAGCCACCTGAAAGCACAGTGGTGTAACTTTTAGACACAGTGTATTGAGAAAAATAATTATAAATGGTGATATAATACTTTACTTGACATGGAGATCAAAAAATATTGCACATAACATATTAAAAATGTAAGATAACGGGATTGTCAAGGCTGTGGAAACTCCATTCATTTTATTAAACTTAGGAGAAATTGGCGGTAGTGGATCCAGTTTGTTCTACCTGGGAGCAAGGAAGGTGCTCTGAAGATTGTGGGTCAGCAATAAAACTCCTTGTGCAGTGCAATTAAAATGCATAATCCATGAGGAAACTGTGTGTAGAGCCATAGTCTAATGTTTGGGAAAAGTGTATCTTTTTCATTATTTAATCTGCTATCAGAGAAAACCTGGTTTAGCCTCTACTATGTAAAGCAGGTCCCACATTCAACCTACATATGCAGAAGATATCCTGTACTCATATTGATATACTGAACATCATAATGACAGTGAATAGATTTTTTCCCCCATTTCCCCATTCTCATTTCTTACTGTAAATTTTAGTGTATTTGTCTCCTGTTTGGTGACCCATCTCATTTTAATGAGGTAGTGCAATGAAAGACCCTCATCTGAGCAGCTCGTGGGACAGGTCATTAACCTGGTCTTGTTGGTAACATTTTCTCATGTCAACTCACACTGTCACCTTCTGTATCATCTGCCCCTCTGACCATGCTATCTCTCTGATTATGATGCCTCTCCCATAAAGGCTGGGCTGAGACATTGGGAAAGCAAAGGAGCAATGAGGAAATTCTCCTATGGAGGGACAAATCACAGCATTTTGTGTTCCATTTTAATATTGGTAGACAAATCCATTTGAAAGGTTGGTGTAATTTTGTCTGTGGGATTTCTTCTTTCTTTCCTGAGATTCTCCACTGAGACTTTCACATATGAGATTTCAGCTCAAAGTTATTTTTTTCAGCACGAACCCTTGTTACAAAAGCAGGAATTGGGGATTACAGAAGCTGATTTACACTGAGAGGACATGAAAATTATTGCAAGGCAAGTGGAAAGGGCTGGACATGGAAAAGAAAGCAGCTGTATGGTTTCCTAATCTGATGAAGTCTGCTAGAGGATTAGCAATGTGGATGATGTGCACATACAAGGGAACTTGGTTCCTGAGTCAAAGTAAACATGGCAAGAAATTGTATGGTCTGTAATAAGTTATGGAAACATGACTGAAGAATTTAGCTGAAGGAAGAGGCCAAAAAAGTTTGATTTGTCACAGGCAAAAGTTAACCTGGATTTGCTGAGGTAATTTAACAGCTGTGAAGTGTGACTGTTTAGAAAATTATTTTGATGAAATCTTCAATTACAGTTTCAGGATGATTCAAAAAGAGGAAGCACTAACCATCTTTTGAACTTTGCAGAACCTTTTTCCACCTCTGCCAGGTCCTGCTCTTACTCAACATCAGGGAACGTTTTGGAAATGGGTGTTCGATTTGTAGAAGAGACAGCAATAAGAATACTAAGGAGAAGCAAAGTCAAATAAAATTAGTTCCTATCTTTTACTCTGCTGTTGACATTGAAACTTACAATAGTTCCTTTAATCTGTCTTTTCTGTGTCATGCATAGGTAGAACTGGAAAAGTAGAGCTATTTTCAGGAATACTTTCCCTGTGAAATTCTATTTTTTTCCATGAGCAAAGCATGAAAAAGGGCTTTTTCTTTTCTCACACTTACAAACTTTCACTCTCTTCCAGCTTTTGTACAGCTGAGAAAGAGTCAAAAAGAGGGGAATAATATATTTAAATTTTAAAAGCAACATCTTTCCTTTTGCATGCTTGACAATGATTCCTAAACACAACTCTTTCTCTTGAGAAGTAGCACTTCTAATCCTTTCTTAGCATCTCACAGATGGTAAAGCTACAGGTGAAACCCACGTGGAAAGTGCACACATTTCTCAATTTGCAACAGAAAACTTTGGCAAAAATATTCCTGACACCTCTTTTTTCCCCCCTTTTCATTTTTATAAGCTATGACTCTGTCTGACAAAAAACCTTATTCTTTAAAACAGGTTTTTGATCCAGTTATACTTGCAGATGTAGGAAAAATATTGTCTGCCTCCCATCACAGATGGGATAAAGTTGTCTGAGAGCTCCTGTAAAAGGCTTATTGCTTATAAACAATTCCTCTACCCCTCAAGAAAAGAATTAACCTCAGAAGCCCGATAGCCACAGAGATCAGAGAGTCAAATTATTGAACCAATAGAAAGTACCGAAGAGCAAAAGCTAACACTCAGGGTAAGATACAGGATTTCATACATGGGTCCTCAGTGCATCATAGACACAATTTAGGTACCAGCATTCAGGAGAGCAGTCCAGCTCCAAGTCCTTAAGCCTGATGAGATCACAAGAAGCTGAGTTTTTAAAAATCTCCTTTAAGCATATAAAGTTCTTCAGCTGAGTTTGTCCACATGTGCTTCTGTCTTGGCTGGCCTGATTGTATAGACACATATCACCTGCCTAAAGCAGTGTATGGTCCCCACCTGGAGTTCTTCCGTGGCTACATTACCAAAGGACCCAGTACACTGGGCTGTGCATGGTGTTTCTGTCCGTCATCACAGGACTGTGATCTGCTCTGAAGTTGGCAGGTTGTATCAACCACCTGATTTTGGTCCTACCATCTCACTGGGTGGCTGAGAAGCAGGGTAAATCCTACTGCTTTGGGGTGCCAGTGCCTGGCCATTAGGTTTCCAGCTGGAGTAATGCTTCTCGTTTGAATAAAAAGCACATCCCATTCCTGTGAAGCTGGGACTGTGTATGATGCATGTGGATGTGTGAATGCGCAGGCTGACCTGTGGACACACCAGGGGTGCCCATGGCCTTCCTGAATCCTACAGCTGTCTCCTAACCAGGGTAATCGTGTGTGTCTAATTTAAGTTTCCTTATTGAAGCTAACATAATGATGGAATATGTGAAGATAACACCTGTAAATGCTGCTTTTAAATTCCTACACCATATATTGATAGACCGCTTTTGCTGCGGCTAGTGGCTTGGCTAAATAAATATGTTAGAAAAATGCCTCCTTTTGCATACCTAGATAATGCAGAGCTGGTAAGTATCTTTCTTCTAGACTGGGTTTTATGTAATTATTTCAATATTCTGTTTTCATAAGCCCATGTATCTGTGGCTGAATCTTGATTGTTCTCAAGTGACATATTGTGAATCAAATAATGATGACAAAATCTTGACTATTTAATTAATGTGCTAGCGCGTCTCTGTAACGCTTGATTCCTACAAATGACAAAATTAACAACTTAATTTAACTATGTTGTTCTCAGTGGAAAAGAGCACACTTAAATTCTCTGTGGTGCTATTTACACCTGCTTAATTACTTGTATTTACAAATTGCCTAAATTACTTTGCCATGGAGGAGGATGGGGACCACAGTCCATGAATAAAATTAAAACTTCAGACTTCAAATGCCAGTTTGGCATGCTGCCTTTGTCAGAGGTGATTTGAAGTCTATATGAGGAATAACCCATGGCTATTTATATATCTTGCTGTCCAGGACCCACAGACACTTCAGTTTAGATTAAAATTGTCATTTTATGTCATGTCAGTAAAGAAAGCAGAATTGTTATTATTATTATTAAGTTTTGTGGAAGTGAGCAAGTGACATTAGAAATGCGGGTCCTCTGTCATCTTTGGACTTGGCATATGTGTCCCATGGTAAAATCACTCTTTCCCATCCATTTCCAAACCCCATGCTGAAATGTGTAACCTGTTCTACTTGTCAGGCCAAGTGCTTTTTAGGTAAGTGCTTAATGTGGGTATATTTTTGGGTCTGGATTTTCAGTTCCTGAGTGACTCCTGTCCATTTAATGGGGCAAATCAAACTGTAGCCCTACGCTTTTGAGTACCATGCTGGCATCCAAACTTCACAGCTAAGTTTGCGACCTGGTGGTTCTGCTGGGCAGCCCTGATCCCCTTTCTGTACCAAGTACAAGGATTAGATCCTATTTATTGCCTATGGAAATCCAGACTTTCAGGCTCATGGCCTTTGAAAGCCAGTAAGTTTCTATTTGTTTTAAAGAGGGCAGCAGTTTTAAATGAGGTGCTTTGTGTAACTCACACTTGAAGTTCATGGCATGTTTTATAAAAGGCTGCATTCTTCCGTGACAATGGGAAGGAGAATTAGCACCTGGGAAATTATTTCAGTGAGAAAAATGAAAAGCATCTGTCAGCATTTAATGGCTATTTTTCATATGATACACTGACGCTGGAATTGGGCTAGAGGAATATAAGGGATTGACCAAACATAATGCAGGCTAAAAATAAAACATTGATGTATATACATGGAAAGTAAAAGTATACTAATAAATCTTTAGATGATTCGTTGTTAATTTTCCCATTAAGTACCCCAAATCATCTGCTTCCTTCTTGTTTCTTTTGGTAATTCTCAACTGTTTCTTAATAGCCTATTTGTAAAAGAGCAAAGGACATTGAATAAACATGGTATCAATTATCTTGATGACAACCAGATAAGTTCTTTAAAGTCAGAAGTAGAAGAATAGCTGTCCTTAAATGCCCTCTTCTTAGAAATTATATATTACAAAGTACAGCTCCTCTTCATGATTTATTAAGAGCAATTATATTCTGTAAATGTATTTCAAGACAAAATTGAAATTCATATATACTTTAAATATTCTATTGAGTCCTAGATGAGAATACTGTTTTGTTGTTTGAAATCCTCACAGACATGGAAATCAATTTATTATTCTCATTTAAAAAGCATATTATTTTCTAAAATTGTTTTCTATTTATCAAAAAAGAATGTATATAAATGTAATGAAATCACATAAAAAATGAAAGGTAGAAGTCACAATAAAAATATCATGCTTTATTAGATGTTTTCTTTAGTAGTTCACAAATGTTTGGTGTAGGCTGCGCAGCATACCCTTTTTTTCCACTCTGGTGAACAATCACAACTATAACAAACCAATTTTGTGCAAACCAAAAAAATTAGTAGAATACCCAGCTCTAAGAAAAATAAGTGAAATTTCTTCAGATGAAACAAACATGAAAAGTACAACTCTATTCTCTGTAAATAAACAACCAACAGATGATAGCTTTATAAAATGATGAAGATGACTAAAACTGGTGTATTAGCCTGTAATCTGAACTGCCGGAGGCAGCTCTTCCTGTACTGTACTTCTCCATCCAGGACTGTTAATCTACAGGAGGCAGAAAATTCTTTGCTCATTGCAGGTTTCTAAGGTGCATGTTAAACAGTTAATAACCACGTTAGTAGTACTTAGAGCTCATGTAAGATGATGAAGCATTCAGAGCCTTTTCCATCCCCTCATTCATCCTTTGCAACAACCCTTGCAGAAGTCAGGAAAATGTTGCTATCTATATTTTTCAGCCAAGAAAATGAGGAAGTGGGTTATTGACATGTAAGTGCAGACAAGCCCAGGGGAGAGAGGAGATGCCATCCTGGTGAGACAGATATGTTACCTCTCTGGGCAGTCTCAGCACCCAGCATGAGGCTGCCTTGATCAGGGTACAAGCACTTAGTACTCAGCCAGGTTTGGCAGCTGATATCAGCCAGGCAGAGACAAATCTTAATGGACATCTCTATCAATTCTTTTTCCTTTCTCTTACCTAGACCCTTATCTAGATCTTCTCTATATACAATGTTATCTTGGATTTATCTCGTAAGCAGAGTACCATGTTCCAAATAATAACAATAAAGCTTTCTAAGGTGAGGGAGTCTGTTGAACCTATGTAATTTTGCTCTGTCTGGGTTTCTTCCTTGTACGAACAAACTCATAGGTGCTTGTGAAAGGGATGTGGCACAAGTCTTAGGACCTGTGCTCTGAGGCTTCTTCCTGACTCGATACCTAGCTGGTGTGCTGGGCTTATACAAAGCACAAGATCAGCTCTTGGATCCCCAACCAAGCAAAGTGCCACTCTCAGAACTGCTGTGTTTTGTGCTAGGGAAGTACCTCAGAACAAAGACAGGTTGAAAGCAGAGAAACCTGCTTTGAAGTAGCCCATAGCAAGGTGGTTGAAGCAGGAGCATGGGTTTGAACCTGGATCTTCTATAATCCTGATGACTGTCTTCACCCACAGGACTTCTGACAGCTCTTTGGGGTTTGTTTTTGTGGGTTTTCTAATCTAATGAGAAGATCTACACTGAATTGAATAAATGGTCCTGATGAAAGTTTTGTCTTTTTATTGGCTTATTTGTACCAACAATTTTGGTGAAGTGGCAATTCACAACAAAAAATGTTTCATCAAAAAGCCTCAGGTCAGCTTAGGTTTAAACCCCTGCACTGAGCTTTATAGCATTTGGGTTAGGATGCCCTGCAGTAGGTAATTTTGCTTCTGTACTTAGAGTTAATTGCACAATGCTTTTAAAATATTACAGCACAGATATGTTCTGTGTGCTTCATTGCAGGGTCCAGAAACTACCTGCTTTCAAATGGAAGTGTCTTTAGAGGTCCCCATTTAGGTCATTGGTCACCATGCTTGGCAGAGCAGGGAGCATCCTCCAAGGACAAGCAAGGTCACAGCGAAAGTGGCTGAAAAGAGAAGGAGGCATAAAATAGCCTGACGTAATCTCCAAGACCAGTACAGTCTCTGCCAGCTTCACTGACATTTTTACTAAAAAAATCTGTAAACCAATAAGCCTGTAAGGATTAAAATAAGGCTAAACAGGTATAAACAGTAGGTGTCCTGCCCTGGCACACAAGGTAAACCCTGCAGATGAGTCCCTGATGGGGGTTGGGGGTGGTGTGTTCAAGAAAGTACACAATATGGTGAAGCCATGGTGCAGCCTGGTAGCACTAAGTAGCAGCCTGTTGCTGCTTCAGAAAGCCACATTAAAAAAGACCAGCAGCAGAATAAACTACTACTGGTGAGGAAAACAATTGTGAAATTAGTGATATTAGAGCTCCAGCTCTTTCTCCGAGCATCCTTTGATGCTCATGCTTCACCATTTTCTCACTGAAAGCCAAACTGTACTCTATAATGATGCTCTGAGGAGGATTAGAGCAGACAGATTATCACCGGCCCCATTTACCTCCCCCAGCCATTAGCAGGAGGGCAGTCCCTGCAAATAGCTCTCTTTTCAGAAGTATGTTGGATTTCCAGAAGCAGCTGCTGAACTGTGTGAACCACTGAAATAGCTGGTGGTTTTCTTACATGTAGAGAGGTCCTGATGTCTGGAAATTAGCTAAAATAATTCCATATCCTTGTAATACAGCAAAAACATATGGAAATCCTGCAATGTACCTCGTGTGTCTGAACTCTCTCTGTTTTTTTTTTAATTTTCCAGTAGGAATGCTGTCTTTGTGTTAGCATTAACTGAATATTAAGATTTAGATTATGAATGAAATTGTTTTGAAAACCAAATAAAATAATTTGTGGAAAGAACTAAAGAGGTGTATTGGCAACCTGGGGGTGCTGGGCTGGAAGTTTGTGCAAATAGATGACAAGTTGTGGACCATGTTCATGTTGGGGGGAACACAGGGAAAGCTATTCATTTTGTCATCCACATCATTAATAATTGCAAGCTGAGGACAAGAAAATATAAATTCAGTCTGTGGATTTTCTTTGCACATGATAATACGGAAAAAGCTACATCGCAGCAAACTATTTTCCCTCCTTGCTTGCTTTGTACATAAACACTCTAATTAACAAAAGTGGACATCTCCATGTGTCAACTTCACAGTATATTTTTTCGTGACAAAGTGAGTTTCTTTACATAATTAATTAAAACTTCTTTTTCTGCTGTACCAACAAGGGCATTAACTGTGTTTAAAAACACTAGTTAATTATATATTTTAAAAGTGCTAATTTGTATTTGGATATGAAACCTTGCTGCTAGATGTGGTCTGATTACTCACGTGTATCAAGAGCTTCTTGGGATCTTCCACAGTTCTTCAAGGCCACGTCTGATGGTCTTTTGCCTCTCAATTTGAGGGCCCTACTGGCTAATTAGCTTTGCTGTTCCTGGCCAGGGGTTTCATTTTCATTTTGAATGCTCCTAACTGATCTTCTACCTCTAGCATTATTACCTTATATCAGGATCTTTATTTCTTCTGAAATTTATTTCTGTTCATATCACTTGGAATGGACATTTTTTATGTTCATCCTTTGATACTGCATGGGAAATGCATGTAGGGAGTGTGTATTTTCTCCATAGAACATATAATTTATCATCCAGACTGCCAGTGTGTACCCAGTGGTGCACAGCACCAGCTCAGGCATTTGTTTTGTCCTTGTTCTGCCCTGAAATGCATAAGAATTTCTCCTTTTGCAATACTTTAAAGTGAAGCCTAGCTATTTCCCCTCCTGTGCTCTAGCTCTTAGATAACTAGGCAAGTTGTATCATGGATTTCAAAACATGAGCTAGGCTTGAGGTGAAAATATTTAGAGGATTAATTAGGAAAAGGGAACGGAAGGGGAATAGGAAGGGAAATGGGAAGGGGAAAATAACCACCACCTCAAGTGCTTGCACAGAGTCTGAATGAATGAGTCCCATGTATATATGGAGTTTTTTCTTTTCAGGCTAGTTTTGAGAACTGTAAAGGTCCAGGTCCCATCGCTGTGTCCCTTTGAGCCTGGACTTTGAGCTGGTTATATAATACTTACTCCAGAAGCGTTCCTTTGCTAGGTCCTGACACTGCATATAGAAAGGGATACTCTGCCTCCCTGCCCCGCAAAGAGCTTGTGGTCTCAATAAGTAAGGCAGGTGAAGGAAGTACAGTGTTCCTAATTTTGCTTTTTGAAGAGAGTCAGGAAGTTAAAGGAAGTCTTCCACTTTTGTTGAAATCAGTTACAATGTACTTATGTGTACCTAAACTCCCCAATTCTATGCCTTTGCTTTTATTAAGGAAAGACTACCCGTGGAAGAGCATATGAAGCAATAATTAGCTTCTGAGGTTGGCTAAGTTCCAAGCACTTGTCAAAAATAATCGCATATCACTTCTTAAAAACAGTTTAACAATGATCAAACTACTTTAGTCCAGCTATTAAGCACATTTTAAACAGCTTTATAACAGTTATAAATAACTTAAAGCCAGCCAAGTAAATGCAGAAAATGGGAGCAGAAATCAGAATAAGGCCATTGTCTTTCATATATCACTGTGGAAGAGTCAAGCTGCAACTGTTTTAGTTCACATCCTAAATTCAAGCCTGACAGGCTTCTTTAGCTTCACTGTTTTCTGGTAACTTTTCATAGGGTTAGTTTTTTTGATTCATCAACTTATATTTAAAACAGTCATTTAATTTTATTTTTTTACTGAGCATATTGCAGTAAAATACAAAAACGAAATAGCAAAAAGACCAAATTGATAAATACCAACTGGATGTCCTAATTTTAAAACTTTTGTTACCAATTCCTGTTTAACAGCAAGATGATTTTTGCCCCATTCAGGTGATATAAAGTGGTGCCTGCGCTCAAATATGATTAAAAACTCTTACGGCTGTTACTACCTTTACAGTGTTGTTTTTATACCAATAAATCCTCTTACACAGTAAACACACACTATGTCTACACTGTGACATAGAAGCAGCATGTTTGCAGGAGTGAACCGCAGGCTCACAAAGGATCTGCAATCCTCTGACAAATCTGGAGTCGACATTTTCCAGCACCAGTCTCTAACTTTTTTTTTTTTTTTTGAGAAGTTTTATGTTTCTGGCTCCTTAATGTTAACGTGACATTTTAGTAATGGACACTATTTCATGTATAATTAGCTACAACTGGGGTTATCTGAAGACACAGAACAAGCCCTGCACCTAAGATATCCTGAGGAGTAGTATCATAGAAAAGTTTGGGTTGGAAGGGACCTTTAAAAGTCATCTAGCTCCAACCCCTCTGCCATGGACAGGGACACCTTCCACCAGACCATGTTGCTCAGAGCCCCATCCAGCCTGGCCTTGGACACTTCCAGGGATGGGGCATCCACAGCTTCTCCGGGCAACCTGTGCCGGTGCCTCACCACCCTCACAGTGAAGAATTTCTTCCTAGTATCTAATCTAAATCTGCCCTCTTTCAGTTTAAAACAATTGCCCCTTGTCCGGTTGCTACAGGTCCTGATAAAGCGCCTCTCTACATCCGTCTCATAGGCCCCCTTTAAGTGCCGAAAGGCCGCTGTAAGGTCTCCCCGCAGCCTTCTCTTCTCCAGGCCGAACAGCCCCAACTCCCTCAGCCTGTGCTCACAGGAGAGCTGCTCCAGCCCCCCTGACCATGTCTGTGGCCTCCTCCGGACCCGCTCCGACAGGTCCATGTCTCCCCTGTGCCGAGGGCCCCAGAGCTGGACCCGGCGCTGCAGGGGGGTCTCGCCGGAGCGGAGTGGAGGGGCGGAATGCCCTCCCTCGCCCTGCTGCCCACGCTGCTTCTTGTGCAGCCCACAACAACTGGCTTCCTGGGCTGTGAGCGCACATTGCCAGGTCATGTCCAGCTTCTCATCCACCAGTACCCCCAAGTCCTTCTCTGCAGGGCTGCTCTCAATCCCTTCGTCCCCCAGCCTGTATTGATACTGGGATTGTCCCGACCCCAGTGCAGCACCTTGCACTTGCTGAATTTCAAGGTTCACATGGAACAACTTCTTGAGCTTGTAAAGCACAAACTATTCATTGCATTTGTAGAAAGGATGCTTAGAGAAGGTGGAAATGAGAACAGTGTGATGAGATCTGTGTTTGAGAGAGACGGGCTCAGCAGGGCAGGCACTGACTAATACTGATGAAGTACCTGGCTTGGCAAAATGCTGATCCCTTTTGCTAGCAGTGGTAAAACTAATTCACTGCAGCAAGACCAAGGTTAAATGATCAAAGCCACAGGATCTTCCTGACTACTATCCTCCTGCAGGTTGCCATACATGAATTTAATGGAGCTATACCAATTAACATTGATATGGCAGATAATACTTTTAAAAGCCAACAAAAGATGTCTGATAGAAGACACAGCTTGAAGCAGTATTATATCATGATTTGTTTCTCCTTTTTAAAAATAATTCTGTTGATAGATTTTTATATGCCTTTTGACTTGTTGTGCTGTTAAATTTCTTATTTCCAAAACTAACTGATTTTTCTAGTTACTGCTCTATAAAACAAACAAGAAGAAGTTTTCCTCCTGTACATGCTACTATAAAAATTATTTTTGTCTCAGGGAAGCTCCCAGTACTTCCTTCTGCATTTTAATTATCATAATTACAGAGCAGTGACATTTGCATGAAGCAGCAATTGCATCAGGAATACCTACTCACCCCACCCATTGAAAAGGTGAAACAAAACAAAACCGAGTTGTTCTCCTGATTTGAAATCATAACACAATTAAAATGACTGGTAATTGTTGCAGTGCAACTGAGAACAGGTGGGTGATAAGTGCAGGACTCGTGTGCCAAAAGGACTGAGTGTACTTACCCATACCTAGGCCCAGGTAAGTCACAGGGACACAGCAGAGATGGATTTGGCATGGAGGCTGCCAGAGGGACCCTCCCTCTTCACACCTCCTGCCATCCTGGAGGGAAGCAACACCACCACAGACTTCATAAACTCTCATCCATGTACACAGTAATTCTGTGTGTCCCCTGATGGTTCCAAGTCCTCCATATTCTGGTGCTGGAGGTTCAACACGTGCTCTCAGCTGTTGGAAGGATCACTTCCCCAGTCCGCTCATGACTTACTCTACCAGGTACCAGTACACAGGCATGCAAACACTGTGCTAATAACTCTCTTGAGAGCACTTTATTAGAAATGCAGTTCTATTAACAATGTCAGAGACATAACAGCTGCAGAGCCTTCTGCAAATATTGGAGGAAACTGGCAACAATTCACTTCATTTATACTATTCTTTCTCCTTGAATTGTTTTGTTTGTTTGTTTTTGTTTTTTTTTTTTCCCCAAGATTGATTGGCTGTCAACCATTTGCCAAACATCAGCTGGGTTTATTTTAGTGACCAAATAGTTTTTCACTAATCCTTAAAACCCACTGTGCTATGAATTTGTGTGGCTCTCCATAAGGTCTTCAGACTTCCAAGCTAAAAGAGAGGATCCTGCCTCCAGGCCTCACCTGGATATCACCAGATGGCTCTGGGATATAACTTGACGGTTTTATAAAAAGTAGAATTTTTCTCTGGAGAAAAAGGATGGGAATCATCCAGTTGTGCTCTGTTTCCTGCCAAGTCATACAGCCAGCCTACTTCCTGCAATATTATTAAGTAATTTATTGTCGTGATTAAAGGCAAGTAGCAGGAATGGAAATCTTAACTCAGTTGTAGGAACAGAGTTCTGTAAGAAACTACTTCAGTGAATGGAGGGGAAAATGCTTTTTATTCACGCCTGGACTATTGAAAAGATTGTTCAAAATCAGACTCGTTTGAGAAACACCAGCTTGCAAATTCTACACTGCCAGCCCAGGCCTGGCAGAGCCACAGGGCGACGCTCAGCTCTGCCCTGGCCTCTGTGCCTCCCTCTAAGATGTCTGCTACCTCCTTGCTCTGTGCATAGGCTGCGGGCAAGAGGGCTGAGAACCAGTGATGCTTGGTGGTTGGACCAGGAAGGCTTCGGCACCCTGGCAAAGGCAGACACTTGGGACCTGAATTTGCATCGCACGAGGAGGCTGTCTCCTTCAAACTTCCAGGCTCTTCAAACAGCCCTTCACTTGAGACTACAACTGCAAATGATATCAGTCCTCAGCCAGGAACAGGCAGAGAAAAAAATCCCTTTTTCTTTTAAGATTACAGCAAAGTAATAACAACATAGTAGGAGCTGCAGATGAGAACATTTTTACAAAAGACGCTTCAGAACTTGGCCTCAGAGCTTATTTGGCACTTGCTGTCTGCACGTGATTTGCAACTTCAGACACACTTAAAAAGGAATGAGATTTAAAATAATTGGTACAGAAGCATTTTTTTTTCTTTACAGAGATGTTCTCACTTGACAGCTGAGCTGGTCACTTGGAGCACACCTATGTGAGAAGATGCTCACAAGCTGCTGCTTTATCCCATTTATGAAGCACATGGGCAGCAATGTGGCCATTGCCAGACAAAGTTCTTCCCTTTTTCCACATTTACACGATGCTTTCTGCATTCAGAAAAAAATTAGTTCATAATCTGTTCTGAATAACCTAGAAGGCTGAATCATTAAATATTTGTGTGTACCTTGAAGGTGCTGATGTACTGCACTGAGACTGGTCCAACCCAACTGAGGTCTCAGGAAAGAAACTCGTTTTTGTCACTGGGGCTTCATCTTGTCATCAAGGTATTTTTTTGCTGCCTTGTGATCTGCCAGCTAAGCAAAGAGAAATATTGGGTGCATAGTCCCTGCCAAATAACTCCCCAGCTCACTGCCAGATCCTGTTCCCCGGTTCTCTACACCCTGTGACTTGCATTTCAGTCCAGGGCTCTCCTTTTGAGTGAGTTTCTGCATTCCCTAATACCACATGAGACAAAGTCAGGGATGGTTTGGGACCAGTGCACAATAATTGAGCCCACACATGATCTTCCCATACTGTCCTGGCAGGCCTTGTAGTTTCATGCACCTCAAATCTCTATCAGGCTGTGTCTTACTCCATGTACCACATACTCTCAGCATCACGGCATGAAGCACTCTACTTCCCCAGGCTGTAACAACAACTTCATTTTTTTCCAAGTTCTCAGAATTAAAAAATTACAGAAAATCACAGTAATATTTTAAGGCCCTCTGCCCAGGGGAGACCCAGGGTGGATGCTCTGCTGTGTGGATAGGGCCATCTGCTGTATAAGGGGCTAGCCCTGAAGGCCAAAGATCTTGAGCTGTTGTAGATAATGTAGATGTTCCATGGCTATTGAACCAGCTGCATTTATCATTAAAATGAGAAATCATAAATGCTGAAAGGATGACCTAGACAGAGCACAAGGAATTAAATATTGCTTGTTTCTACTTTAAGACAATTGATGTGTCAGGACCTCTGTGAGATCCTTTTAATACTTTTAATATTAATAAATTATGTTTGACTTCATGCTACAACTGAAATCAACAATATACAGAAAGTCACGTATTTCTTACCAAGCAGATAAAGAACTGTGATGTGCAATGCAAATAGTTGTTTAATGATAATACTTCTTTCCTGGCTATTTAAAGCATTGTATCGTTATCCAGAATATACAGATGGGTGAGAGACCCAGTTTACTGTGCAACCAATTTAAATAGGATGATTTTAAAAAAACAAGTATATTGCGTGGCTTGGTGACAACAAGAAGAGAGAGGCTCAGTGCCAAGTAATTTCAAATGACCTGCAAGAACTGTCACACTCAATGGACAATTGTGTAAAATACAGCTTGAGAGCTTTATCCTCAGTTTATTTTATTCATAAGCATAACGAGGAAAAGAAACCCGAGGAAAAGAAACCCAAGGAAAGAGAACTGCAGAAGCTCGGATCAAGTGTACAGTATAGTGCAAATGCAAAATACTTAATTTTAACTTATAATTAAGAGATGTAGTTTAAAATTATACTGTACACACCATTGTGTTTTATAAAAAACAGAAACTGGAAAGAAGCGGTGGCTGAATCACGCTGGCTTTGTTGGCTGCTTATAAATCCAGTTGGTTGCTGAATGCAACCAGGAGCTTTCCAGGCACCTCAGACATGTGAAGGGGGATTGTTGCTTCTATTGCACAGCACAAGGAAAACACAGCACCTAAGAGACCTTAGGTCTCTTGAGACGTTATCATCATCATCATCATCATTATCATCATCACCATCACCAACATCAACATCATGTGCAATTGCAGAACATGGAGTCAGAGACTGTATGAGGTGATTAATCCTGGAAATAACTGGGTTGTATCACATGCGCTTGCCCAGTTCTTATTCTTCCCTCTTTATTTTCTTACGTATAGTTCTCTGTACAGCATTTTGCTCTAGCATTGGTATATGGGGTTTATTATGTCAGATTACACTTTATATAGAAAATGGACTTCTAATCTCCACTGTTGCACAGAGCAAAGCATGAAACGGTGGCTCCTACAGTTCTAAACTCCAGGTGAACACAAGTAGAATTTCCTGACCTTTTACATCTTACAAATAAGGCAGTCTCATGATGTTTCAAAGCCAGATGCATATGTTTAGTGCTTGAGGTAGTGTTCTTGATCTCTGTGGCCAGTTCCAGTCAATTCATATTTTAAACTTACTTTTTAAGATACGTTTTCTCTGGAAATTTCATGGAGCGTGTGGGGTCTATGTTGCTCCCATTCCCATTTATGAAGGGAGTCTTGGCAGATGTCAAGACCTACTCTACACAAAGGAAGGGTCACACCCCGTGGGGTAGTGGTGCTCTCAGTTTTGCTTTGGTACAGGAATGAGGTACACTTTCTATCTGCACGTGAAATGCTTGTGCTCTTGGACGCATTGCACACAGTTGGCCAACTATTCAGAAAAGTATAGCAGATTAATAGCTCCTAACACTGGAGGTGTTATCAAGAAGTTAGTGATCCTTCAACAGTGACTTCTTGTATTCTGCTCTCTCAGACATTTGGGAGTCTGGTTAGGACTGTAATTAACAAGCAGGATGATGACTCCAAGCAGCTCACACTGGTGTATCCACACTGTTATGGCCCTGGGTCTTCTCAGTGGTACTAATTACTGGAAATAATCATCACTATCCTGTAGATTTTTGTGCTCAAAATGTCATAAATCATGTAATGCCTACACTGTGGCTCACCCCAGTGGTATTTGCATAGTAGGAAACTCAGGTGCAGAGCTGCACACCCTGTAATGTGGTATGATGGCATGTAGTCTACAAAGTGCATAAAGATGGTGCTGGAGCACTTTTAGAGGAAGGAGCTCCAGTCTGTACCATGCAGGAGGGACTGGCCTTCCCCAGGTGAAGACTCTAAGTGAGGGAGCTTGCATAGATCAGGATCAGGCGAAGGAGTGGGTAATTCCACGGCAGCAGGAGTAACCCATGGGGGTTTATGTCACTCCTTGGGCCCATTTGCATAGAATTGTTTAGGTTGGAAAAAATCTTTAAGATCATCAATTCCAGCCTAAACCTAACACTGTCAATACAACCACCACTAAACCATGTCCCTAAGTGCCACATCTACATGTCTTTTAAATACCTCAAGGGATAGCGACTCAACCACTTCCCTGGGCAGCCTGTTCTAATGCTTGATGACCCTTTCAGTTAAGAAATTTTTCCTATTCTCCAATCTAAACCTGCCCTGGTGCAACTTGAGGCCATTTCCTCTCATCTTATAGCTTGTTATTTGGGAAAAGAGACCAACGCCCATGAAGACTTACATGTCCTTATGCAGCCTTTTGGTGTCAGCTGTAATTCACCACCATTACATCCTCCTCCATTCTGTGCCTCTTTCAGGGAGGTCCTTAACTGATGTCTGGAAGTTTTGCCAAGGCTTGCCCTTGTCCAGGCAGAGGGAATCAGGAGTCTGACAGCTCTCCAGGAGCTATGGTTGCAGCTCTGCCAGGGAACCAGACAGGACCATAGCTTGGGTTGGGACACCAGCATGTGACTGTGCCAGTGAGCAATTAGCACATCCTCGGCATGGCTTGGACCTCTGGTCCTTATCTTGGATCAGCTGTGGGCATGTCCTATGCCAGAGAGCATTGCTGAAGGGCACTGAAACCCAGGCTCTGCCAGACAGCCTCAGGGCCAGATGATTGTCTCTGACCCATTGTATTTACAAAATTCATTACAAGATGTATCTTTGAAGACTTGGCTGTTCTATTCCATACAAGCCAGATTGTGTTGTAGAGTGGTTGCCTAGTCTGATGAGAAACTTAATGGGCACACAAGTCATGATGCTGATGCAAATACCTGTTCCCACAGCCATTCTCATCGTCATTTGTAAAACACTAAGTCAAGTTAGATCAGTTACATTACACATATCCTGTTTCTTTGGCCTATACCTGCCTCTAACTGCCCAAACTTGTCCTTACCAACTGGCAACTGTCTCAGTATTTAGATTTGCACAAAAAAAGCTGTCAAGACACCTGCACAGATCTCTTCCTCCAAGGATTTTAACTGTTATATACACCTACTGATGAAAGTATAGCAATTTCACAGCAACTTTTTTCTCCACATCCACCTATCATCCATGTGATTCACAGTGTCAAATCCCTACTGATGTCCTGTCACTCCCCAATCCAAAGGGGAAAGATCACTAGCTCAGTAGCAAATTATCTTCTTCCTAATATGCCTTCTCAAAGAAGAGAATTGCCCACAATGTATTTCCTTTGCTCAACAGTAATGATAAACCCTATAGATTTATAGCTGTATAGTACTGTTTCCAAAAGGAATTTAAGAATATATTTGTTGACTTTACCGTGTAACTACTCACCAGTGATCATAAAGTGATCATTTTACCTGTTATCAGAGTGCACCCAGTTCTGGGAGAGAATGCATGTGTTCACATTATGTACAACAAAGCAATTTGAGATAGGAAATAGGCTGTACTCAATTGAAATTACAAAGATATTTAGTCAGGAAGAATGTAATTACCTAAGATGGAATCTGGCCAGGAGATGAAAGCTAATCTTATTCTACCCAGTGGCTACTAACCTCATATCTTTATATATAGAGAGAGATATATAAAGAGATATGAAACATTTATGAAAACTAGTGTATTATTCCCACCCCTCCCCACATACACACAAAATTTACTTTTTGGTATAAGGATTTGCTTTTTTTTACTTTGCAAAGTTGCTTTGTAAGAGCAAGAAATTTGCAAATACATAATACATAGTGGATACACCATCAAAGGCTGCGAAGGCTGAAGAAAGAACAAAATGCAGGAGGCGGTGCAGAACTGTGCTGCAGTCTGGCAGAGCTATCAATCATTGAATCCTCGGCTAGAAAAAAGGTTACAGCTCTTCATATTTTCCCCATTTCCATAAGCATCTCTCTGCAACTCCTGCCCCCTTGAATTTTCACTGACACTTTCCCAAGGCAACTGAGTTTACCAGCTTACAACTACTCACCCATGTACAAGTTACCGCTTGGTGGGAAACCAGGACTCCTCCTTTCACCACGGACATGGGCATCCTTCTGCTAAGGCACTAGTCCAGCTTTGCTCACATAAAACCTTCCTGTATTGCCTTTGCAATTAAAACATTGCTTTCCACAGCACTTTCTCAAATTATTTAGGACTTCTTTGAAATTTTGCTCCCCTCTACAGCATTGAGTCCCTCAGTTTCCTTACAGGATGGTACAACAATATGTACCTTGTTGTTACAATGCAGTTCTAGCTATCACATTATTTCATTTTTAAAGTTCTGCTACAGTACAACTGAGTTTTCAGAAAAGAAGTTCCTTTTGTAAATATCAAATAAATTTGCATGGGAAAACTCTCATATATGAGCAACTTTTTTTATTTCATCACTTCACAACAGCCAGAATTAGGCTAAAGAAAAGGACTAGATACCATGCAAAACCATTTCCAGCCACAGCTAATACCAGCTGCCTTTGGTTGCATGGAAAAGCAGAAGTATTGAGAGATACAGAAAGAGCCCACAATTTGAATAACAAATTAATTTTTCCTCAGATACTTATGGTGTCAGTAAGGAACAGTGAAAGAATATGCAAGTGTTATACAGCGTTACCTAAGGCAACTGAGTGACTAAGATGCTTATTGTTATTTTAAGTAATCAAAAGTAGCTGCAGTCTTAAAAGAGTGGCAGATCAACCCTATTTAGGCATATTTTTTAAAATGGGTGCTCATCAGCTGTTTTTTTGTAGGAGGAATCAATTAGTAGAACCAAATTTTAGCACTGAATAGTACATCAGCAAAAATAGATGAAGCAATCACAGCATCGGCAACTGTCATCTTCTCCCTGGAGAAACAAAGGCAGTTTTTAGCATCTTCATGGGCTGCAAGGGATAGCAGGGAAAGGAGTGCTAAATGTATTTTTCTATTTGTCTTTTAGCCTTTTGCTAGTAGCACAGCAGAACCAAAAGCTGATAGTAAATTGTACATGCACCACTGGTTTTCTTGGATTACTGAGTATCGGTGTTCTAAAGTTTTCTGCAGTGCAGTCAGAGAATTGTCAAAGAGCTTTGATTGTGCAGTAAGCTATATGCTTATCGTGTCGGTAATAAAACCAAGGTTAATTAAGGTGAATTGCTGAGGAACACCAACTCTCTCTGTTGGAGGCATGAATTTATGAAGATTGAAATGATCTGTCAGAACATCTCACTGTGGGTTTCAGTCTGGTGGTAGGAGCTTGCACCACTTCCATGATTATCTGTTCTTTGTTGAGAGGAGATGAATGGGGAGAGTTTCCCAGTGTTAGGCTCCATTGTAACACAAGGTCATCTTTGAAAGAGATTAGGAAAAACTAATCTAGACTATCCCACTCCCAGAACAGAATCAAATGCTGTGTTATTTTTCTCTACTCCTTTACGTCACGTGGTTTTAAACCCTTCAGGTAATAGAATTTCTTCATGTCTTTGATTATACTTTTAGGTGTAATTTTCCACAGCATCCCCCAAGCCCAGCCTAAATCCCATTCCTGGTGCTACCTTACCTTCCTACCAATAACTCCCCAACAACTTCACAGGTTTGAGCAGAGCACTGCCGTAAGACCTGCCTTGTTTTCTTGTACTACTACTATTGCATGCTACAGAGACATTCACAAAGGGGGAAGAGTATGGCATCGCAGAAGCAATCTCATACACACAAATACTGAATGCAGCTCCATGGAGTGGAACACACAGGTATACCAGAAATTTCTTTTTACCTTTGATAAGCTTTGTGGGAGGACCACATTTAAAATTGCAGTTACCGAACATGGAGAAAGGTCTGTGGATATGTAAGGTGATAACACACCCTCATTTCTGCTTGTTGTTTATTTTAGCGTAGGTATCTTTTCTGTGTTACATTCAGCCAGGGGTGAGGAGTAAAGTAGTGCCAGGACAGACCATGTCCTCTCAGCATCTTACTGGACATAGAAAATGTAGTCAGGATGAAGTTTTCTCTTATATGCCACTCAATCTTATTGAAAAGCTGCTGGGAGTAGGTGAACCAGTGAATGTAAAATGTAATTTTTAATTTGCTAATTAATCAAATATCCTAGTTTTAGCTGGGATAGAGATACTTTTCCTCTTAGTAGCTGATGCAGTGCTGTGTTTTGGATTTGGTGTAAGAACAATGTTGATAGCACTGATGTACTATCAAATAGTTGATGGTTTTAGTTGTTGCTAAATAGTATTTATGCCAAGTCAAGGACTTTTCAGTTTCTTGGGCCCTGCCAGCGAGAGGGCTGGAGGGGCACGGGAAACTGGGAGGGGACAGAGCCAGGACGGCTGAATCGAACTAGCCAAAGGGATATTCCATACCATATGAGGTCATGCTAGGTGTATAAGCTGGGGGACATTCGATGTTAAGGCAATTGTTTTCCCAAGTAACCATTACGCATGATGGAGCCCGGCTTTCCTGGGGATGGCTGAACAGCTGCCTGCCCATGGGAAGTGGTGAATGAATTTCTTGTTTTGCTTTGCATGTGTGCCCGGCTTTTGCTTTACCTATTAAACTGTCTTGATCTCAACCCAAAAGTTTTCTCACTTTTACTCTTTGGATCCTCTCCCTCATCCCACTGTGGGGGGAGTGAGTGAACGGCTGTGTGGGGCTTAGTCAGTGGCTGGGGTTAAACCATGACATCAAAGTATCAGTTTATGATTTCCCATGCCATGTATTAAGGTATTAGTCTTTGACATACAAAGGTGCTGTTGTCATGCAAACTCATTTCTGGGTAGCCTTAGAAAGGCTTAAGTCTTGCTAATAATAGTTTTAACATTAATTTGGCCCCTTTTGCTGGGAAGGTTTTGGCACTACAGGTTCACATGGGCTATAACTTCCTTAGACAAATTTTGAAGTATGCAGTTTGGAAATAATTTATTATACAACTATCTGTGTTATAACAAGGGAAAGGCAGGCTTTTGCTAGCTCTTGCTAGATACCTGGACATAATGGGTAATGAGACAGACTGTAAGACAGTGGTATGTCTGATAAAATCATACTCTCATCACAGGCCTCTGGATTTAGGGCAACCCTCCACAGATGATTATAAGGTGAGATGCAGGGATGGGCCCAGCAGAAAATTACCAGAAGCTTAACCTGTTATAAATGTACCCCAAGTTATCTGTTCAGCAACATGTATCAGTATGGGCTCTTCCCCATGGTAATGTAAACTAGGTTAATATTTTTTTATTGAAGAATAAATTATCTCACATTTATTGTGAGAAAAAAACACAACAAAGACAGCTACTGAAAAGAATTGACTTGTCTGCCTGATTGTGTAGGTCCATCGTATTCCCACTGGTCAACAATAATCTGTTTTATTAAAAGCTGATGGGAATAGGCTAATGCAAAGATTCACTTTCATAAATGTTTGTCTTGGTACTGAAAATGCTGTGATGCTAGTAAAGACAGCAAAAGATAATGGAATATTTGTAATGTGTTTATTTAGCTAGTGCAAACAAAATTGATAAAGCAAACTTGTGCCAGGAAGATGGCTTTGTTTTGATAAATTATCCACAGAAGTCTTGTTCTGTAAAGGCTGGCTGATCCATCAAGGCTCCCTGCGTTACTTTATAATGTCTGCTATGCATAGATATATGCACAGTCACATATGAGCTACCTCAATAGCCAAAGCATGCTTGCTTTTTGATGTTACCACTTTTCACACACTTTTCCCAAATCGTCCAAAACAATTTATAACAATAATTGCTCTAACATAAATCGTCTTCATTATCAGCTTCGCATTTTGTAATTAATTTACTATCAGTTCACATCAATACAAATGAGGGCCAGCTCTTTTCCCCAAGCTCTGCTCAAAGAAAAAAACCTACAGTTTATGACACTCATTGCTCCTCCTGGCAAGGGAGCTCCAGACACAGGGACCTCCGCTGGGCTTTGCAGGGGCCTGGGATGTGTAACCACTTGAGAGGTGAAGTCAGAGCTGGTGGAGGAGTGTAAGGGGGCATATTCATAGCACCTTATAAGCACCTAAGTCAAGCAGTATGACTACCATGGCATCTAAGTTCAAGCAGCCATTAAGCAATTGAGAGGATATGCTCTGAGGCTCCAGCTCACGGCTCCTGGCTCCCTGCAGATGCAATAGGAAGAAAGGCTTGCCATCCCTAAATCAAGCTGTTGTGGGCCCTGTGACAGACTGAGCTGTCTGTGCTTTCTTGAGCTCAGACACTGCAGCAGTCACAGTGCCTCAGAGAGCTTCCTGCAGGCGAAAAGGTGTCTGCACTCGGGCCAAAGTCTCCAAGAAGGCCTCCCAAATTCTTTTTTCTGTTTGTTTAGATCCCATTTGTGAACCAGGACCCTGCGTTTTGCTGGCATGAATGGGCTGTGTTGACGTATTTATAACTCAGGGAAGAAAGTTTGAGGTGTCCATGCATGGAAGCTTGCATGAAGGCAACCCCCCAAAATCTTGAAAGGTGATTGACAAATAACAGCTTTAACCATCTTTTATTCTTGAAACAGAAGACAGCTGTCAGGAGGAAGAGCTGATGCCTTGGGGACTGCAAATGGCAAGTAGATGTGGTGATTCACTGACTGTCAATTGGTTCGACCTTTTCTGCTAATCTCTTAAGTGCCAGTAATGTCTTTGTAACCCAGGCACCACAGGAAATATGTTTCTGCATAACCAACAATTGGGAAAATTTATCCAAATTTGATTATGAGTCTTCAGCTGAGCTCTTGTTTTTGACTACTGTTTTATCACAAACAGCACAATGGATATATAAATAGGATGTGGTAAAACAGTATATTGCTTTAGGGCCTGCACCATTCAGGTCTGAGTACTTTATCCTGTTGACTGGGTTCTGTGCTGTGATTTGCATTTGCAATACTGGGCCAGAAATATCTGAGTCATAGCATGTAAAGCATAGTCTGCTTCACAGCTACTGTAGGGTTACATCTCTTGTAACAGTCTCCAAAGTGAAGAAATAGAATGTGTACTCTTGTTTACATTGGTAACCGTACATACAAAATTTGGAAATGTAAATGCACATACGTTACATGCAAGGTACAAACAAGATTAAAAGTAACTATAGATAGTGTAAACCCTGTTGTGGATTCCCAGCTTCTTTGAATTATCACTCCATGACTGCCATTTATAGCCATCCTCACAGCTTCCCCTTCTATGAGCAGCCTCTTTGTAACAAGGAAATGGTACAAATCTCAGAGGATAAGTAAAAAGCCAATAGCATTGTGACTTCAGGTATTTGAAATACATTAGAACAAATTAATTGCGTGTGTTATCAGTGTTTTGATCTGGATGATACAATTGCTTGGCCTAAAGTAAATGTTGTGCAGGAATGGCAAGGACTTTTCAAGAATAGAAACATTGGGGTTTTGAGCAGGTGAGAGACTTTTCAGAAGACTAAACCTTCCCTGAACCAGGTAGACTATTTGCTGTTTCAGCTGAGCTAAACTGGAAAGCTCACAGCACAGATGACGTGCTGGTTTTTTCAGTTTAATTGGGCAATGCTCCATACATTTACCGTACAGAAACCCTCTAAAGGATGCTGCAGAGCCAGTGCCCCATCCTCCTCCAAGTCCTGCCAGTCACAGATGTTTGCATGTGACAGGTGAATTTGTTAAGCCTAGGAATGACATCTTACATTTCTGGTGTAATAAGCACTAAAATGATTAAAAGTAAAAAAGCTTTCTCCCCTTCAGGAAGCTCATTTCTAATAGTACATATTTTTCAGACTTGCTTTGCTGTAACTTCCTCTGCAGAAAGAGATCTAAAGACCAAAATAGTGTACAAATTCCTACATGAAAAAACCTTCACTGCTGCCTTAAAAGAAAACCAATAACAGAGTGTGATTTCTCATTTCTAAAATCTAAACATTTCTTGAACACAAGTTCAAGGCTGTTATCCTGCATCAATCTCAAATATTGCCACTATATCCAGTGGAAATATCCCAGACTTGCTCTGGGTTAGTTATGATCAGAATATCACCTATGATAGCTCCAATTTCTTTAAGCCTCTATTAGTTTTTCAGAAATGCTTTGGACTTCAGAAATTATTATTTGCAACCAGTGTGTCCCTCATTTTCCCTGAGGAAATGCTGAAATGTGTTCATGTGGGAACTCAGCTGTGTTTTGTTAGCTTGTCAGTTTTGTACAAGCAGGTACTGGAATTTATGTTGCCCATGTAAGCCAAAGTTCTGCACATCCCACAATTTGTAGGATTGGATCCTGAAACTGAGATCTTCCTCATATTTGTCATCTGGAGAAAAACACTACAGCAAACAACCTGAGATTTTCCTGAGTATTTTAGATCAAATCCAGGGAAGAGAAAGATATTAAAATAAGTAACTGGTTGTATATTTATTTTATAATTAAACTTTTTTTTTCAAAACCAAACATGTATTTGTTACAAATTTATAACAATGACAACATAAGTTTGCTAATATTCTGGAAAAAAAAGAGGAAGATGAAAAAGCCCCACTACTTGTTTGAATATGGAGTACAGTACTTGGGTACTTACCTGCTTTTGCATCAGAAACATCAGTTGAAAGGATTGTACTTCTTTCTATCCACTGGAATACAACTTGGGGTAGTGTTTTGCCAGTTTTCTGTATGAATCTTGCGGATTTTTCAATGTGCCAGACAACTCATACACTTGTTGAAGGGTAAATATGAGAAGCAATTTAGTGCCCCTGCCAGCACTCAGGCACTCAGCTCTCAGTGGGAGAATGCTTTTGAAACCTCTAGACTTTGACACAGCTACTTATGCCCTCAACATTTAAAACACCTTTAGTTTGTGATGGTTGTTGTTTTTGTTTTGTTTTGTTTTGTTTTGTTTTGTTTTGTTTTGTTTTGTTTTGTTTTGTTTTGTTTTGTTTTGTTTTGTTTTGTTTTGTTTTGTTTTGTTTTGTTTTGTTTTGTTTTGTTTTGTTTTGTTTTGTTTTGTTTTGTTTTGTTTTGTTTTGTTTTGTTTTGTTTTTATTGGTCCCTCAATTGAGAGTTTGTCAAATAGAGTGATGGGTCCTTGCCCAGACCACAGGGTGTGGGTCCTGAGGCTCAGTCTGGGCTCCAGGGGTCAAATGCAACACAGCAGAGTGTTCAACTCACTATGGCAATTAACATTAATATTAAAATCACTCATTCTGCATGTACATTTGACGTTTTTTCAGGCTTATGCGTATGTCTTGGAGGAGTTTGAAAAATTATGACAACAAAATTAATATACAGAATGAAGGTTTAAAATGGCCAAAAAACTGTTCAAAATAAAAGAGCCAAAAATTATATAAACAAGTTAATGAACACCCAGTGTAGCACCGCTGTACAGAACCTATCTTTCCCTTTTCCTCCCCACCAAGAATACGTGGGGGACAACTTCGTCACAGCTGTGGCAGAGACCTATATTGATTCAGTTCCATCCGTTATGTCTCCTAAACTCATTCCTTAATTACTTTCACCAAATTTCCTAAAGATTGTTGGCATTAGCTCACTACTCTCATGAAACTGCTCTTCTATAGCAATAGAGTATTTGCTTTTGTCTATTTGTGTCTGCACCTGTATTTACAAAACATCATGAAATTTCCAGGTAAAAGTGACTCCTTTGGGTGTAACTGCAGACAACAAACATGAAAGAAATATTAAATTCTAAGATAAAAGCAAATGATTGAGAAAGAACTACTGGCATTGAGGATTATTTTAAACCATACATTTAGTCAAATTAATTAGTCAGGATTAGTTTCTACTGCAAATTTATGCAGTGCCTTGATCATTGAACTTCACTGATAATTACTTACTTGCATCCTCATAAAAAGAGGAGATAAATAGTGGTTGATGAAAGGTTCCAATTTATTGTCCCTGCAGAAATAAAAACAAACTTATGGCTGTTATACGGAATGGTCACAGAGAATTTCTAGTTTCTTACTTTGAAAATACGACTGTTATTAACTGAAAGAGACTAAGTAAGAGGTAAAATCTTCTCTCGCACTGGGATCAAACTACTCATTATTGCTTTGATATAATTCTTAATAAAATGAAAATTACTTGTTCTCTTTAGGATGACATTAAAGTAGGCTTTACAGAATAGGTAGAAGGGAAATCCTTTTAAGTTCCTTCCTTCCTTCCTTCCTTCCTTCCTTCCTTCCTCCCTCCCTCCCTCCCTCCCTTTCTTCCTCTATTTCTTTATTTCTCTCTTCTTTTTCCTTCCTTCCTTCCTTCCTTCCTTCCTTCCTTCCTTCCTTCCTTCCTTCCTTCCTTCCTCCCTCCCTTCCTCCCTCCCTCCCTCCCTCCCTCCCTTTCTTCCTCTATTTCTTTATTTCTCTCTTCTTTTTCCTTCCTTCCTTCCTTCCTTCCTTCCTTCCTTCCTTCCTTCCTTCCTTCCTTCCTTCCTTCCTTCCTTCCTTCCTTCCTTCCTTCCTTCCTTCCTTCCTTCCTTCCTTCCTTCCTTCCTTCCTCCCTCCCTCCCTCCCTTTCTTCCTCTATTTCTTTATTTCTCTCTTCCTTTCTTGTCTTTCTTTCTTCCCTCCCTTCCTTCCTTCCTGCCTTTCTTTCTTCTTTCTTTTGAGGTTCATAGCCTGCTGTAGTCAATGGGAATACTTTACTGACTTTTCTGGGTTTAAGACTGTACCCTAGATCATCTGCAAAGAAATCAAAACCACTGAAGGACCTGTTTTTAAACTGACAGCCTCCTCCAGGTTGACAAGTTGTCTCTGTACCCTTCTTAAGGGGTTTTTTTTGGATTGTAAGCTTTCTGGCATGGGCAATATTGTTTGTTTACATGTACAGTAGTTAATGCAATAGATGTACAACTCAGTTTGTACCCAGACATTTCAATGGTTCATCAGTTATTTAATAATGCAGCTCACCAAACACACAGATTTAATGACCGCAAGAGGCAAGGACTCCATTAGGTTTCTTTTCTGTACAACTCCACAGGAAAATAACCTTGATGATTTCTATTAATGACAGAAAAAATGTTTTAAATTGACAAATTCCTTTTCCTAATTCTCTGTACAAGTCAGGGTAAACAAGTCATATCTAAATTTCCAGCTACTTCTTACAATTTATATTGACCTACTTCAATACATATGATGGATTACACAGTCAGAGCGATCTGTTTTGAAACACAATGCTGAATTGACAGAGCAGTTGCTGCTTTTGAAAGTACTAGGCATTTTTAGCTTCAGCTAAGATTCAGCTATATGGAAAGCAAGTTCAGAGGTTTTGCATGTACATCATACTAGGGTAGCGTTGTAAGCACATATCAATGTGCATATTGATTAAGTTACAAGATGTAAGCTGGAAAATAAAGTTTAACTAAAATTTCAGTTAAATTCAGTATTAATGAACCATGTACTAGGGAAATACCCAAGAACATTATCAACAGAACATAAGTGAGCTTCCACACTGATGAAACAGTTCTCTTTCCATACTGTTTGCAGCACACATGGAAAAGTGCTGCTCAATCTAACTGGATTCTTCTGATTTACAAGGGAGAGTAAATTCATGTTTCCCAGATGCCCTCCACTTGCAGAGCCCACTGGATGTTGGTTATGGATCTCTAGGAAATCAAAAACCCAACACACATTTTGGGGTACAAGAGAACATTTCTGCATATTCCTTTGTGGTTATTTACCATTGGCAATGCAGGACAGCCCAGGAGCTGTGACTGGCTGTCCATGACACAAGGCATTACATTTACCAGGACACAAGATGCATGGTAAAAACAAGAAGCCTTTAGTCCTTTCCTCCAGAGAATTCCATTTCACATTCAACAGCACCAGTGGAAGAAAACAAGCAAAGCGGGAGATGAGAGAGGCAACTTCTACAGGCATGTTTTGCATAGCATGTAGTATATAAATTTAATGAGCAGATTAGGAGTGGCAATTGCATTTGTGTTGAACCTACTCATTAATTTTTGCTATAGCCTATGCTTCTGTGAGGCAAAACTAATTTTTAAGGCTTGATCATGAGCCATTTATTTAGTTGGGTTTTCTTTTGTTTTCCTTTCTTCATTTCTGCCTTTGGACCTTTTGAATTGTGGCATGTCTTTTAGTCCTGTTCAGATGAAAGAAAGAAAAAGTCCATTTTGAAATCTTTTTGATGGCTGAATTGAGCACAGCACATTTTCAGTAAACACTCCTTCCCCTGAAATCTCCCAGTTTAAATTTTCAATCGCATATTACTGTTGTTTGTATGCAAAACCTCTAATTATATTGCCCCAAATAATCACCTCCAAATGGAGAGGATGACAAGAAAATTGCTATGCTACCAAGGATTTTGTGGACCTTGAATCCTCCTGGGAGGGAGATAGAATATGGAGCAAGGGATTAAAAAAAAAAATAAATAAAAATCTTCAAGTAATTTTTGGTAATAGGTTTTGTCATTTTCAATTAACATTTTTAATAATAACCTTCCGAATATAGTGGAGAAACAGAACATCTTGTTTGTCAATTAATGTAGAGTGCTTTACAAAAGATGTTATGACATTTGCCTTGCTGTGTCCACATCAATATGACAGTTTGTTAATAGTTCAGTGTTATTTTTCCTCATGTTTTTACCATGAGGACAGAGTGGAGTCACCATTCTTTCTGTGGTATATATTTACCTTCTACCCATGCAATATTTGTCTAGCTTCTTGTGATTTATTTCAAAACATTACTTTAGATTTCTGTTTGCTGCAGAGTCATAAATATGGATTTGTGTAACCTAGTGTTTATTTAATGAATCCGGTGCTCGTTACACCGGAAGTGAGTTGTTAACTGGTTTTTTTGAAACTATATTTAAAGTAAGAGCCTTAGTTAGGAACTGGCTTCAAGTTCCTAATTTTTGGGGTAGCTGAGAGTGAATTGATAAGGGAAAGATACTAGCCAATATGCTCTGCACATCATACCAGCATACATGCAAATATGAATATTCAATATCACTACAAAATTTTAGGTAACAAGGAGCAGAAAATTTGCCCTTGATACGACCCTCCCTGCTGCAGAGGAGCTTCCACAGTGGAGCAGACAAATATCAGAAGAACGGAGATTTCTCTTCCTGTGAAAGGCTTTGTGAGACAAATGCTTTGAACAGCAGGAAGTACCTTTGTGCATGTCAGTCCTCGTGGGAGATGGAAATGCAGTGCACTGCAGAGGAGATGGAGCACTTAAGAAGTTTGGAAAAGAAATAACTGGGATGATTTGCTTAGATAAACATGGCAGGAATTAGCAGTAATTAATAATGATGACAATGACGATGATGATTAATAATAATAACAACAACAACAATAGCAATAATAATAATAGTGGGTTCCTAGGTACTAGAATGGGAAGATTTGGATGCTCTTAGGTTTAGCCTAGGACAATACTGCTTATGTTTCCTACTGAGTGGACCTCACCTCACTTTTAGTACAAGTTTTTTAGTACTTTAATTTTGTGAGACGCGCTGGATTGCTTTATTTTCCTCTTTTTATAAAAATCCCTGCACTCTGATCCCATTCCTGCAGAATTTTAGGTCTACATGTCCATTGCTAACTATGCCCTCAAGTACTCTTCCCCTGCAACACCTCCAAACTTGGCAGTGAACGGAGCCATCCCCAGATCCTCCTACTGCCAAAGAAGTTGGTGTGACAAAGACCTTCCTCGCTGTTTGGCTTCTGTAGGACCTGGCTTGTGAATTATAAAGGATGCACGAAAGCGCGTGAGCTCAAAGGAACCAGAGTTTCTCCTCACCAGTGTCTGAGGAGGGAAAGCTTGCCAGCTCCAGATTTACCAGGGGGACTAAGGGGGTTGTTACAGGGTGCAGCCCCTGCCAGTTTGTACAAAGTGGCAGTGAAGACAGATCCGTGATGCTTTTCTAGTCCCACCTGCAGGGAGGCAGAGTCTCTGAGCAATTGTGCGCTACCTACAGCTGCTCTTTAATCCTCTTGTGGGCACCACCCTCCTTCCCAGCTAAGGTGAGCAGGAGAACACCACCAGAAAAAATAGAAGCATGGATAATTTTATTTTGGTTTTTTTGTCTATATCCTTTCTGCTTTGCATGGAAATTCAGCGAACACTAACTTGAATGGAAAGAGTTCAACCACTGAAGAAGACAGAAACAAGAGCAGACCTCTATGACTCCAGGGGAAAATTTCTGTTTATGTTTACCTAAATTGGGAGAAATCACTCACCAAGAGATTAAATGGTACCTGCAAATAATGTAAGAGCAAGGCAGATAAAGAAAATGTACATTTTCAGCCAGGAGGTGATGGATGGTTAAAAACAAAATCCATTCCTGTATGAAATGTCCTGAAATCCCTTAATAGCGGATCTGGGTGTGAACTTTGAATCTGGTGCTTCCATCTCCAGTGGTGTGAATTGAACTCTGCCTCTTCTGACCCATACAGGCACTTGCAGTTTGCCTAATTGAGAAAGGAACCATACAGAAGCCTCGGGATTTGCGTAACTGACTGGACATATTAAGGAAAGGTCTGGATTCAAACTCACTAACGCATAGCCTGTAAAATGCTAACAGCCCTAAAGGCAGGCCAGTAGTTTCAAGCTGTCTTTGAGAGGCAGAAGGTCCCTTCGGGTTGATTTCCCATTCCACTGAGGCCTCCATGGATGGTTCACCACCGTTTCACTCCCCAGGAGGAGGCAGCACCCTGCATTTCCTCGGGAGAGCACTGAAAACCGCAGCCCTGGGTTCTCCTAGGTGACTCAACCGCAGCTCCAGAAGCAGAGCCATAATCAGTTGTATTGCTCAAAGGCTGAAAAGGCCCCACCCTGGGTTTTTTTTCCCCACTAAAAATGTATTTAGATTAATGTTATTTAGCACAAACACAAGCTGAACTAATTTCATGCTCCCTCACAGCCTTCTTCAGGCCACAGCATAGCACTCCATGCTATCTGCTGTGACTCTCTCTTCATCAGGCTGGTCACTGAAAAAGAAAATAATGCTAAAATCAAAGTCACCCTAATGGAACTAGCAATTTTTTTTAGTCCCCTTCTGCAAAAAGCCAAACTTCTCATGCATTTGCACATTGTATTTTCACATGCAGCCTCAGACTGTAAGGGTTATAAAGGAGAAAACAATTTTTCCTTCTGCAACATAATGTTTGAGAAGGATACAATTATGCGATACTGAAAGTACCTCAGGAAAAAAACTGCATTTTTTATATAAAACATTACATAATAATTAGAAGCTAATGTTCTCTCCTATCAGAAGGGACTATTTAGCCTGACTTCTCTGTAGGCGGACTGGTAGGGTCAGATCAAAATATTTCATACCAAAACCTCTTGAAGTCAATTCTGCCCATTTTTTTCCTTAACCAAGTGTAACACACCAACACTTAGCAAGTCACCTGGACCATCTCTTAACATTTTCCAGTCTTTGAAGTTTTTAAAACTTGAATTTGGACATACCTCTTATTTCCTGGTCTGCTACGCTTTTCAGAGGGACATGACAATGATACATATATCCAAAAATACGATGGCAGGTTCATTCCATAAGTTGGGCAAAAATACAACCCTGAAATGCTTCTCCACAACCCAATAAAATAGCAAGAAGGAAAAAAAGACTTGTGCTGATTCTGTAGATGTTAGAATGGTGAAATTCATTACTGAATGTGAGGCTACACTTGAGGGTGCTCTGATTTGAGTTGAATATTTAGCTTACCTCTAAAGGTAGGCAATTCTAACTAATATCTTCATTATATCCATGCCCAGATGGACGCATTTCTTGGCTGATACATGTGATAGAAGTTGTCTTTTATCCCTGACGGTAAACCCTACAAGCATGCTTTGTTGTGTGCTGTCCCACAGCATCCTTTGCCTTTCCACATCCATAGCAAAGCTTCAGCAGGCTCGGCTTGTTTCCAAAAAAGCATTCTTTGTGACAGTTAAAAGAGAGAATTCAGAACACCATATAATAAAAGCAAACAAAATACAGCAGAAATAATGTCTTATCTCAGCCAGGAGCCGAAAATGAAAATAAATAAAGACCAAATGCTGCTTACTGAGCTTTCTTTGCAGGGTGCACAGAGCAGGAAATAAAATAATTTTGTTGTTTCTATTATCATTCTTGCAAGCACAACACAAAGCATTGCTGATATGGTACAGGTCCATCTGCCAACTGGGGGAGAAGAAAAGAAAAAGCAATTAAGAATATTATAATTTAGGTTTGTTGCTATAGGCTGGAAGGATCCAGTTAAACATGCTATGATTCTGAGCAGAGAAGAATAGGAGATGAACCAAGAAAGAATTTCTCTTGATATTATGACTTGACGTGTGTCCCCTGCCTTCCCCAACTCCCCAAACCAGGTATATATCTGTAGCCAAACCACCTCTGGCTCTCAAAGTCAGGTACTCCATGTATAAATATGCATTCTGAGGATGTGTGGGCTAAACACTAGCCTGGACAACTTACTCTGCCAGTCTGATCCTGTGATAGAAGACTTATCTGTGCACCTCAGTAAGGACACCCAGCCCTAATTTCCAGAGCAAGGAACCAGGTGGTCATTTCACCTTGCCTTCTTCCCGCTGCCATCACCTACCTAACCCAAATTTGTTTGATGCATGAAACTGAAGTAGCAAAAGTAATTCTTGCTCTATATAGGCAATGAGAAATTTGTACCTCCTCCAGGAAGAGGGCTCAGAATTAACAAGTCTTACAAGTGACCTTGCACATTTTGCACACTTGTCACATGTTTAACCAGCGTTGGTTTTGCATTTGGGGAAAATACTGGCAAAGAGCTGCTTTTGTTAGGCCTCTTGCACGTTTGTTTTGGCAGTGTCAGTATCCTTTCTTGGTGATTCTGCATAGCTGTCCCCTGGTATGCACATAAAACAGTCTCTGAGAAATTAATCTAGACCACATTACTCTTAAGTAAGCACATCAGGCAGCTGGTACAGGTCCAGCCAGACACAGTTCCCATGAACCTAAGCCTTATCTTTACGTTTCACTGTAATCTGAAGGAAATAAACACAGAGCCCTAATGTTATGTCTGTTTTACCGCATCTGTCCTTGCAAACTGAGGTTGTAGAATAGACCATTTCTCTGCTTTTTTTCTGGTTCCTTTGTTCCCAGGGCTACCGTGACTTGTTGCTCAGTGTGCATCTCTGAAGCACATGCTCATAAACCAGCTACAACTGCCTTAAATTATTGCTGTGCCATGTGGAGGTGACCCCTGAGCCTGCACGAGGTGAACTAAAGCCCCCATTATTTTTCTAGGCAGCATCCCTTGGTTTTTCCATCCCCTTCATGTCTGGCACCTGCTTGATGTGCAGCCAAGCTGCCTCCTGCCAGCAGTTCGCACATGGTCAGTCATCCCACACCAGGGAAGCAGATCAGCTGCGTCTGCCAGACTATCACCAGGCACAGCTGTCCCACTGCTGAGTCACAGTGTTAGACAGGAGCAAAGTGATCACTTGTTCATATTTAAATAGCTCTGGTCTCTGGAAAAATGTCAGACCACTGTGGGCTTCCTGGTGGTTTCATAGTTGGACTCTTGGGATCTAGCCTGGGCTGGCTGCTAAGTATTTCTTCTTTACATGTTTACATACAGGTTGCAGAGGGGCTGGCAGGGAGTTTACTTATGCCAACAGCAGTGGCCACACTGCAGTGTGGAGGTGCAGTAGCTTGGTGACCACCTCCATTGCCCATCAGCCACCTAAATCAGTGACTGCTTGGAGAACATCACAGGCTGGGGACTGAGGACTCATCTGTCAGCACCCAACAGAGCAGCTGCAGGCTGGGCATGGCCTTCAAGACAGATATTGCTGCCATCTGATGCAAAGATTGTGCCAGATTATCTCTGTTCATCAAGTAAGAGAATAGCAAAAATGGCCATTTTAATGAGGGCAGAATTAAACCTAAACACAGAAAAGAATGAAACTAGTTGTCTAAACAGAATAAAATTTTTATAGCTTTTGCAGTGGTTTATAAATTATCCCCAGCCAGTTCGTGTCTGAGTAGAACCTTTTTGTGGAAAGCTGTTCTTATCTTAATGCAAACATTTTGCTCCTGTTCTGTGGAAAAATGTTTGGCTCATTTTGTAGAAAGAGGTTAGAAATACAATCTTGTTGAGAAATGGTGGGGTTCTTGAGACAGTCCAGGAATAAAGAAAGCACAGAGGGATAAGGTGGAAAACATGGTATTAGCTCTCCAGTAAAGAATCAATTTACTCCATTTAAAAATGTTGCAGCTCTCTTCTTTTGTATGGCACTGGGGAAATCAGGATTGATTTTTAAATATAATGATGTAAGTTGGAAATAAATGTCAAAGGTAAACTTACAAGTGAATGTTTAAAAAGTAATGAAGTAATGTTATCCCTTTGTACTGATGAATTCAATTAAAAGACAGGTAGGTCCACCAGCGTTGTAAAGGAGCAAAGCCCAGGTGAGCATTTGTAATGCCTCTCAATTTTGGTTTATCCCTCGCATTAGAAATGAGTGAGCCTTTCTCATAAAAGGCTTGCTCCTACTCTCTCCTTTACTGAGCTGCCTATTTTCTTGGAGCTTGGGTATACCTAATTTAGCATTATAGAATTAAATCATTTTAAATGATACAAACAGAATTTTGACAGGATTTTATTTCATGGACTCTTTAGTAATTTTGCCTATTCATACAACTTGGAATTTAAAACCTGTTTAAACGCATCATTAAACATTTCAGTTTACTTAGGGATAGATACCATGATTTGTCATTTAGCAAATTAGTGAACTGAGGCATAGAGAAACAGGGTCAAATCACCACTAGCATGAATTTTCCCTTGTGTCACCTAGGACTGAGTTTAACCCATGCAATAGTGTGCAGCTGAGACAGGTGATACATCTAGTAAGTACAGAGTAACCTGGGATATTAGTTCTCGAGTGAGAAAGGACTTGACTTATGGCTGATGTGATGAGAATCACATTAAGGATGGGCCACAGGAGGAGGTGGGAATGATCTCAGGAGCTTAGGTGCTGGGTTAAGGGCTTGATCTGAAGGCAACTGAAGAGAACCCAAATATTCCACTGGCCTGAGTGAGTGTCTTGAGGTCCTCACAATTTCAGCCATTTCAGCAGTTCATAATTTAATATTTTCTAGTAGGTATCTGAATGGAATTAAAAGGCATCTCTTACAGCACAAACCCCTAAAATTATAACTTTTACAAATTAATGCTCCAGCTAGTTCAGCATCCAGTCTTGAATAACATTTCACCTGGAAGCAAATGAGATTATATTTCTGAAAGATTATTTGTATGGAAAAAACCTAGACTATTTAGGACAATATGAGTAAAAGAAAATTGTGTTAACTGATGCAAAGATGTAATTCTATCTTGAGATTGTGAAAATATTTCTTCTGTTATTTTATTAATTCTCATTAGATGTAAGTTTAAAATGTGGTGCTGATTTTTCTCATGGAATTCAGCCAAATGGAGCGGCAAAAAAAAAACCCTGTTCTGTTGTTTTCCATTTTAACATTCCATTGGTTATTTGAGAGTTTGTTGTTTGAACAGGCTGTTACAGTGCATCACTTCAGCTACCTTAATGTTTTGATTTTGCTGTGAATTACATTCCAAGAATGTTTCTGTTTTGCCCAAATCTGATAATTTTTAGCTTCCATTACATTCAAAATGGTCTCTCATTTGAACAAGAGATAGTGATTATACAGCAAATAAAAATCAGTTATTGAATGTATGTATTTTCACATCCATATTAAAGAGCTAAGAGTGTTATTTATTGTGTTTGTAACTGTCAGTTGTTTGAAAATCACTGTGAATATTGTGAGTAGCTACAGAATTTTTCGTTGTTTCTGGTTTTCATCTCAAATGATTATTTCAAACACCAGCTTCTTACCTACTTAATCCTTTTCCAAAATCCAATAACCAAAATAAAATTATAATCTAAAGTGATAGCAGAAATCAATGGCCAGGGATATTAGTGGATGCTTATTAACACAGACGATACTATTTTCATATTGCCATAATGTTGGTCCAGATGTGCAAGTGTCAGTTTTAGGCATTGAGTAGGTGGGTTTGGAAGCCTTAGCAGTCCAGAAGCAATTGCTTTTGGCAGGCTCTGGAGTGACTACAGATCCATGAGATCATTTATGACCTATAACTGCAGGTTTACTGTCTAGTGTATATTCCTACCATGCACAAAATCCTATCCCCACTTGTTATCTGAACATGATCCTTTGTACAAATGGACCATGTGGGCCTGATTAGGGATTTCCATGGAAGTATAGGAAGCCAAAAGTCCAGTGTCCTGTTTCCTAGCTATTCAATGTTTCTGAAGGAAGAAGAAAAGTAACATTGTTTGAAACTTTGCTTTCTGTTTATATATGACCTAATATAACAGATTGAGTGTATACAAGATTTTATTAAGTTCTGAATGATGCTTTCCATGGCTGGTAAATGGCTTTTGGTCAGAGTTGAGTGTATTAAAGTGCTTAGTTGATTTAGGATGTGGATGTAAATGGCAAAGCTCAGTTTATGAGCTTCATTATTTCTGGAGTGAGGCTTCCCATATAGTTCATTAATCTACCTGATTTTTATTATCTCTTTCTCAACAACAGCCACTTTCTTAATAGGTATTTTGACACTGAGGCTTAATGGCGTTTTAAAAGATGACAGACCATGTACAGAAGTTACAAGTCATATGTATTGAATTGTTCAGTCATGAGATCGTTCCATCCCAGAAATGGAATCTCTGGTGTTATTTTTTCATTTAGGTTTTAGGTTTTGCTCTGGTAGCTAGATCATAATAGTCTGTATGAATTAGTCAGTTTTGCTTTTCTTTTCAGGAAAGATTTTTTTTTTTGCTTTTGCTTTCGCTTTCAGGAAATACTTTCCTTTTCCCCTGCTTGTCCACATACTAGAAGAATAAGAGAGACAGAAACTAAAGGATCCCAAGCACACTCACATTTCTTGAGCACTTCCAAAATCAGTATAAATAAATTTAATAAAACAAAGTCCTCCAGAATAAATGCACCTAGTCTTACATTACTCTATGGACAGCTATTCCTTTATTTGTACAAGCAACTCTGCCTTTAGAATTACACTGTATCTGCATACTTGTTCATTTGTACAAGCTGAAGACGCTTTACCTTTGGAAATGCATTGCATCTCCATACCAGTATAAAATTTGAGTAGGTGGCCTTCCAATTCTGAGGCAAAACCAGGTCAGACTTCTCACTGACAAGATTCTAGGGGCTTCTGTCGTTCTTTGTCTCAGGAACCTGAGTCAGTAATTCAGGTAAAACTTTCTTCTGTGGATTTATAACAATATTTTATCTTTAAACTTGTTTTCAGTATTTCATTTGCAAACAGTTCTCTACCTTTTAAGTGTATGCATACATTTCAGTTGACATGAATTTTCATAATGAACATGAAAATGTAATGTACGTAGCCAGCTCAAGCTCATTAATGTGCTATGTTAATAAATTTCATAACCGTATTTGTGCTAAAATAAATAAGTTTTTTTTAAAAAAAAACCCAACATGCATTGCTTACAGACAACAATATGCTCTTGCTGTAAGCAGAGGAAGCACAATCTTTTCTGATGGCCTAGAAGCCTTTCACCCTGTAGATATGGTTGCAAAAAGGTTAGGGATGTAGTCCTGAAGAGAACATTGATTTTTCTGTCATGTACAGAGTAGTTTAAACTTCACTCATGTGTTCTCTTCTTGGAAATGTCTGTCTGGTTTAGCACATGTTTTTTAGCTCTGAAATGCAGCACTTCTGCAATATGTTCTCAACATAATTCTGGACGAGTGCCTGTGTGAATGGAGGTGCTTGCAGTGAAGGAGTAATGTGATCTTTGGAATAGATTAGTATGAATGGGAGCGCCTAGGCAGCAGAGATCAGACAGGCTTGTGTGGGATTTTCATTCCACTTGCAGGAATTGTTAGGAATTGTTGCTTGTAGTCATTACTCCTTTCCCAGCATGTTGTACCTCATAATGTAAAAACCTATCCTTGTGCTAGGGGACAGGCTGTGAGAGGATTTAGTCTTGTACTTATTAAGTAGCACACCTTCTTTTTTTCCCTGGTGGTTTTATGGTTGTCTCTAGGTTCTTATCATCTGGATAGATGAATATGGGCTGGCAAGTTGGCTTATTTCATTGTAAAGAAAGACATAGTTAAAGCAGTAAAGATAAAACATATTGATGTTTAGAGTAATGATTTCCTTTAGAAGTCCTAGCAAACTGCTACGCAAAGGGAAGTAGAATCACAGAATCAGACACTTTGGGGTGGACCTGAGGTACCCCTGATCCAAGCTAATCCAAGCTGAGACCTTACCAGGCTGCTCAGGGCTTTGTCCACTTGTGTCTTGAACTCTCCAAGGGTGGAGACTGCACAAGCTCTCCAGGCAGCCTGATCCAGTGCCTGACTGTCCTCAGTGATCTTCCTTCCTTATGTCCAGCTGGAATCTATTCTTTCAATTTATGACCCTGCCTCTCATTCTCCTGCTGTACATTGTTGTGAGGAATCCAGCTCACCCCCTCGATAACCCTGCATTCAGACAGGGCCAGGCTGCTGTGAGACTCTCCTGAAGTTTTCCTTCATCCAGGCTGAACAAGCCCAGCTCCCTCCACCTCTGCTTGCAGGGCAAGTGCTCCAGCCCTGACAATCCTGGTGGCCTCCACTGGACTTCCCCAAATTTGTCAATGTCTTAATATATCAGGCCTAGAGGTCTGCAGAAATAATTGCAGAAACAAGGTCTTAAACTTGTGTTTCTCTCTTGTACATTCTTATACTATTCCTTTCTCTTGCTATTCATAGAGCTAACCTCTCAGCACTGTTAAGAAAGCAAAATCTATTCTCACTCCCTAAGATGCATTGCTTGTAATAACTATCTTCTTGGATTTCATTAAGAACATTACACTTGTTTTTCCTGCAATGTGTTCTTTTCAGTTTCTTTTCTGAACTCCATGGATGGCAGACATTTTTCAGGATTAATGAATTCTTAAGTGATAACATCATTAGTCACTATCTGAAGATCCAATAATCCTTTAAAAGAGTGATGTGAAAGTCAATAGGTGCATGAAAAAAGGCTTTGAAATTGCTTCTTGTTTCTAGCAAGTCAATAAAGGCCCTCAGTGGGAGGCTGAACATCTCAGTACCCCAGTGCAGGTAAAGGCTTCTCAGGACAGGGCACAAGCATGCATGCAAGGCAGGAATGCTTAAAGCTACTTCCAGGCTCATCTGCAAAAGAAGTCTCTTCCTAAGGCCCTCAGGGTGGCAAGATGCATGAAAAGGATAGTGCCTTCTCTGTCTTTCATTTTTAAATGGCATCTGGAAAGTTATCTCAGAGGTCTACCTTACCCTCATCACTGAAGGAGGGAGGAATTGCAGATGATACCAAACTGGGAGGAGAAGTCTCTGCACTGGAGGATAGGGCTGCAGTTCGTAGAGACCTCAGCCAGCTGGAGAAGTGGGCTGTCAGGAACTTCATGGAGTCTAGGCAAGGCCTTTTGGTGATTCACTATCCCTGTTTGTCCCTTTCAAAAATGGGGTGAATGATATTCATCACTGTGGGAAGAAGAGTTGAGCTGGTAATAGGCAAAATGTTCCCCTCTCGTTCCAGCAGTATGCATCACCACCTTTCGTTGTGGTGTTACAAATGCTACGTCAAGTAGGGCTAAAACCTCGGAAAAACGTAGACTACCTTGAAGTCACAAAGAAATATTTCTGCTTGTTGAGAGTCAAGGAAGGCTTCTCACATGTGCCCGTTTCTCTGGGGCCTTCCCCTGACAGTTTGGAGAAGAGGAGTTCCATTATCCCATGGGCTGAGGGTGGCCCCAAATCACACCCAGGGCTGTCTCCTTGCAGGAAAAGCTGCCTTTTGATTTCTGTCTGTGCCTAAAGCGAGAAAAGTTCATTCATGACAGTCTCTTTTTCACAGATGACTGCAAGAGCTGAATTACCAGTGCAGCTTCTCAGGACATTTTTTCCCCTCATCTTCTCCCTTAGACTTTTTGTTTTGACTCAGTGTTTAGCTTTGCTGGAATTGCCCGGAAGTAACTATGGATCAGAAAAGCTGGGACATCCCTGAAGTCCAGATTGAAAGGCAATTTGTGTCAGTGCAGCTGGAACAAGAGCGGAATGGGGGGCTAAACCCTTAGCAGAGCAGAGCTCTCCTGGTGCCAGTCAGCAGGCTGGATATGGCTGGAACAACTCTCCTGGGCACATGCCTTTGCTTAGGGAGAGGAGATGAAAGACTTTTATGGTGGCTTATGTAGCCAAACAGCCACCTGCCATCTCCTTGGCTTGTGCAAGGCTGGGCACCAGTGCCGGGCACCAGCACCAGGCATCAGCACATGCATGCCCATGCCAGCACAGGGAGGGGAGAGCTTGGATTCCCCTTCCACCACCAGGACAGTCGGACACCAAAGCACTTCCAATGTTCCTTTGTGAAAATCCAGGCATGTTGTCTCCTTATATTAAAGACAGAAAGGTTGCACTTTCCTTCCAGGGAAAGCAATAATGTTTATATCTAACTTTTACTTAGCATTTCATCCATGCGTGTCAGAACACTTGGCATCAATAGCTTTTATATAACTGATAAAATAAGTGAACAGAGGTTCCTTTACATTTCACAGATCTTCAAAACAAATTATTAACTCTTTTTTCCAGCTGCTTAACTGTAAGATTGGAAGCCAGAGGTCAGTTCTTATCTCACAGAGGTTTTGAAGTGAAAATGTTTACTGTAGTGATTTATAATGCCACCTCTGACCTTGGATTACTTGGTAGGAATTAAACCAAGTGTTTAAGTTTCTGAAGAATTAGGAAATACATTAGATAGAATATCTTGTACAAAAATATTATTTTGACTCATAACCCACACCTTTGCTGCAGTTTCCTTGGTTTTCCTACACGTACCCATCAGAAGCCATCAGAGGAAGAGCACTATATCAATGAGAATAACAATGATTTTGTTTCATTAAAAATTATTCATGTATCCAGTTTCACTGAGACTTTTCCTGTAGGACTCACTAGAAAGAATTACCAACTGGAAATTAAAGGGATAAGACATATAGCCATTAATTTTCAGAAACATTCAATGTCTTTTTGTGCTGAAATTGTTCCAATTAAGTGAGTCAGTTCTGTGCTGGTTGTGGAAAAAGTAAAGTCCTGACAGGTTAATTCTGAGAGAAATGTGAATAGATTGAAGCTTGTTACTGAGTTGACTTCATAGCTTTCTTGTTGTCAGACTCGACTGTAAACGGGTGGCACTTTGCAGATGGACCTTTTCAGCAACACACAGAAAGTAACCATCAATAGAAAAAATATTTTGTACATAAACACAAAGGTGAAATATGTAAATATATGTTAACTTACAGGTGTGCCAATAGTGAATCTATTTATTACAAGATTATTCTGTATATAGCTGTAACAAACTTTTCTGAAAGTACTTACAAGTATTTTTTATTAATTATGCAAGGCTGTATTCATACATACGTATGTGTATATATGGACATACATAGGCTGTATGCATCATCACTGTTCCAACTGGATTTGCCTTTAGCAAATGACTGGCAGTGCTGAAAGTACTGAAGGGACTTTCATCATATTGAATTAAAGTTACTCAAAGGAAAGTGAAAAATGGAGCTTTGTGTGAAGACAGAACAGTATAAAAATGGAAATGGTCTCTCATCCCCTTCCCTTTCGCCTCTATTCTGCAGCGTTTCTCTCTGTACTGCTTTTCACTCTTCTGCTCCCTATTACACTTCTAAACCCTGTGCTACTCCTACCTGCTCTGTTCCTTTGCTTACATACTAACTAGCAATATGTCCTTTCATGTTCCTGTCGAGCCTGGCTGGGTAGCAATTGCTCTCTCTCTCATGCACATTAACTTGTCTTATTGTCCTTAGCTGTAAAGGTGCAACTGCACTGGCTCTTGAAGATGTTTTGTTTTAGATGGGATTTTTCAGGTTGATGAATCGGATTCATTTTTTTCTTCAGCCACTGTGCTGCAGCTTTGATGTTTCTGTTCTTCCCAGTAACATGCCAATGACGGTATCTTTTCTGCAACATAACACCATACCAGGCAGTCTGATGGAGGGATAAGTTCATGGCATTTTAGTACCCAACTACTAACAAGTGTTAATGCTATTTTGACAGTAGTAAAATCTGTGTCTGTCACTCCATCTGTAATAAACGGGAGATGAAGTCACACCATTTCTATGCAGGGGCACAGCGAGGACTAGAGAATATGATGCTAAACTTATGTGTGGCACTGAACGTCATGGAACTACACCATTACACGAGCTTCTTCTGATGCATCTTATGATAAAAAAATGAGCATGCAATAATGGAATAAGTGTTTGCAAATATTTTGCCACTGAATTTAAATAACAGATTTATTTCAATAATAAACATGGGAGTGCATCTTGATAGGTTGTTAGCTGAGCTGTGTGGGTAGTTAGTCTTTTATTTTTATTCAGATGATTCAGTGAAACCACATGATTTAGTTATTTTGTCTGTAGTAAGAATACTGAATTCAGTTGTCAGCTATACCAACTGATCTTCACTCCTATTGAAAACATAGCATAGTAACATTGGAATTAATGCGCAGTTTTGTTTGTTCAATTTGAATACGCATGAGAAGCTTTCCAGAGAATGCTAGACAAGACAGCACTTTTGTTAAGATGTTAAGGAAGAGGACTTTGTACTGTTAGAAGCAATCTTTAAGTATTGTAACAGAGTAAAATTTGGTGCTGAGTTAGTTTATGAAAATACCATTCATGCTTTATCATTCAGGAGTCAATATGAAAACCCGGAAGCTAGATCTTCTTTCAGACTGCAAAAAATGTTAACAATTTCTGAAAAGCTTGGTCTAGTCTCATCAGCTGGAAAGCATTAACCACACTGTTGTCAGTCATGGTGGAAAAAGCCTTGAATTTACATTTCCAAAATAAGAGGTGACAGCACAGTTTATAATGCCGTTTTCTTTCACATGAGGGACCGAGGATCTGAAGCTGCAGGCTCTTCAGGGTGGCAGAACAAAAAGGGGAGCTGTGCTGAGCAATGATCGCTTTGCCAGGATTACAGGCTGCATTCGAGGCTGGAGGAGCTGCCTGAGTGTCACTTCCATTTTGGAGAACGGCCACCATTCTGCTCCCATGGTTGTTTCTGTTTCAGTGCCAGAACGCATGGCCCATTTCTGATTTTTATCACATTTCCAACTGACACAACTGGCACAAGTCCTTTTTCGATCTGTGAGATCACAAACAGATGTTGGTATATTAGCTTGATGATCTGGGGACAGGATTTACAGGCTTGGCTCCAGCAGCCAGACCCAGGCAGCCCCTGATCTAATGGGGAAGCCTGAAAGGGCATGACATCATGTCTGTGTCACAGAACACGGGACCATCTGTTTAAATCACCTTTACTTGTACGTAATTTATTTTTTTTTAACCAAGCAGCAAGGGAGAAACTCATTCTATGGCTCTTTTGTAAAAGAAGACTATTCACCTGTGCGTTTTTTTGATAAAAGACGATTCACCAGCTGTGCCCTCAGCAAAGTCCTCTGTACCTCTCCACACGACTTACAAACTCGGGAAGCAGACAGGCAGGCAGACAGCAGAGGTAAGGGTTCAAGTCAGGGTTAAGACACCCCAGTACTGATGTCTATAAGTGTGCAACTGCCTCATTTCCCTCCAGTCAGTGGAGATCTGGTCGATGCCAACAGTGGAGCCTAGCATGCAACTTCAGTTGCATAGACCATCCTTAAGCAGACAGAAGAGGTGGGACTCAGTTGCCCAAACAGACAGCTGGTATCGTTTCAGGTGCTGTGAAGCACCTTTCTTGGCCTCTTGGAGGCACTTCAGAAAGATTCATGTGTTCGCTAGAGTATATATGCCATTTCTTGCAGATGTCTAAGACCCCTTATCCTGTCTGGATATGGTCCTGGACAACCTGCTCTGACTGACCCTTCTTGAGCAGAGAGACTGACTAGGTGATTTCAGGTCTCTTCCAACCTAAATGACACTGTTGTCTCAGCTGGCAATAGATGCCAGTGCGCTGGGCACCTGAAAGTTGCTACCCCACCAGAATGGCGGTAGGCTCCAGTGACAGTGCTGACTGTAGCTCCATTCACTTGAAGATTCTTGGGAGTCTGTTACCCCATGTGATGCCCTACATCTGCCTGGGACTGGCAGACACAGAGCAGCACTTATGGAAAATACACACCCTTTCTGTGCCAGGCCGGGCGGGACACCCTCATCATCTCAGGTACACTGCATACTAATGTTTGAGTGACTTACTCCTCCATGGTCGTGTCTTTTGGAATATTATGTAGCCAAGAGTCCAGATGGCAAAATCTGCCCATCCAAAATGAGTTGCTTCCATGGTAAAATGACTTGCTTTTATATTACACATCTCCTTTGAGTGTGCTACACTTCCACATTTTGTCCTTTTTTTCTGTTACATTAACAACCCCTCAGCTACCTGGAGCTTCCTTGCCATGCTAGTATCTGATCAAGCCATCTCTAAACTATATCTTGGTCAAACTAAAAAAAGACCGGTAATTTTATTTTTTTTTTTAATTTAACGCAGATTTTTCAGACATTAAATAATTCCTGCTCTATGACAGTTGTTGAGTCTCTAAAACCACACATGGTGATCCGCCTTTTCTTCACCCTGCTGCTTAGTGACTGTAGCATTGCAGCAGCCATCACGTACCACATTGTATGGGAATTGTCCTGCTTCAATTGTCCTGCCCTGTAACTTGTCTCACCTCTATGTGTCTTTCACTGTCACATATCCACGCTTTCATCCTATAAGCATAAACAGCCTGCGTGCAAAACTTGCATTCAAATGTGCTCAAATGGATGATGGTTAAATGAGACCAATTTGCCACACATTTGTTTCTTGCTCTGCCTTTATCAGTTTCCACCAGAAAATAATTTACTTTGAATTATGTTTGCATTTGTTTTGTAGTCTCTGCCAGCAGCAGTGATTTTTTTCCCCCAGCAAAATGGTATACACTGATTAGCAAAACATGACAGTGAAAAGCCTTGAAGTGTTTTAGCAGCATTTTGTGACCAAAAAAACCCTCAAAACCCAAACAGATTTGAGTTGCTTTTCATTTTTCTTTGAGTTACATTAAGGGATGCTTCATTAAACATGCATCACTAAAGATATGGAAGATCCCTCTCATGATAGAGGATGTGGCCCACTGGGATGGTGTGTGCCTTTTGTTACCTAGATCAGAATGAGGCAGATGAGTCGACAACTGAATGCTGGTGATCTTTCACTGAAGTAACTATTGTTTACCGTTAAATCATAGCAGTGCTATTGTCCAAACAGAAGAGGAAGCAATAGAATCAAATGAAGGATGAAAAGCGCTGTGTGATTTTAGTCTCTGTTTAAAAATGAACCTGTACCCAGAGACACTCATCCCAAATATCCAACACCCTCCCTATTTGGCTATTCAGTGGGAATCAATCACATTTTCACAAAACATTTTCTCACATACCCATAGCGCAGCACGGGGAAGCCCCTCATACATTCCCTGAGCAGAAGAAGCTGCAGCACTGGGCTGCAAGTGGGGGTCCTTGTGTAAAACCTCACTGTAAGGCATGTTTCCAGCCTACTGCCAAGGTCCTTTCCTTCCCACCGCAGCTGGAAATGGCTTCTTCCTATCACAGGACTGCTGTACAGACAGATCCGTCACGTTTTGTTGCAGCTGCCATTATTGCAGAATATGATGTGTCTTGGATTGGTATAACACTGAATTAGGTTGAAATTTGGGATTTTAGGTCAGTTTGTTGCACTCCACTTCTAATTGCGGACTGCCCAAGAATCAGCAGTGTTGGACTGCTCCATAATCTCTTTGCCTTGCTGCTCAAAATCCAGATTTTTGGTCTACAAAATGCACCAGTCTGCATGAGCAAGCTAACCCTAGAAACATCAGAAGGGAGCATACCATGCATTGGAACAGTAAGAAATGTAGAGGAATACAGTTAGCTTGCATTATGTCCCTTGGTGGATGTGACAGAGCTGTTTGTGACCTATTGAGGTACTCTAACTTACGTACAGATTTCAGCAGCCAGTTTGCTTACAAATAGTTGCAACTTCTTTAGTTCATGTTGAAAAAGACTTTACTATGTTCCTTCTAAAAATCCTGAACATTGAGAGCCATGAGCTTTTCAGGATGGCACATGTTATTAAACGACTGGCTTAGCATAGCCAAGTGTTAATGTTACATGCACTGACCTGACACTTCCAGGTCCCAGTCACAGACCCAAACATTGTCACACTGGAGCTATCTACAACACTACAATTGAAAAAGTATTCTTTTTCATAAAACCCTTTGGCAACCCTTGGGTTTAGCTAAGAGAAGGATGTTCTTGTCTTCTAGGCTGGTTTATTCACCTCCTACAATGTCTCTTGTACTTGGAGCCTCATGGTATTTGGGCAATGGTATTTTTCTGTACAGTGAGTAGGAAGGGACAGACCTCTTAGGGGAATGTCAGACACAACAACCCTTTGCCACCCACCTGCTTGCTCACCACAAGCTGATGCTTAGAGGGCAGCCAGATGCGTGGAGGGAAGAAGAGAGACTTGGGTGCCTCACCTGGCCACCCTTGGGTGGCTGAGCCAAGAACTGTTCCAGCAGCACACATACACTCCCCCCAGCCAGCCCCGATCTGCTCACTGTGGACCTTTATACTGCCTTTACATTTTTTTCCCCAACTCGGAAGCATTTTGCAGCCACTTTGCGCGGACAAGTCACATCATATATGGGAGCAGCTCATTTTAATGCATCTTTGAGTTGCTGAAGTCTCATGTGAACAGTCTTGATGGTAAGAGCCCCAACGTGAGGCAGACAATAACAACTGCAGAGTGCAAGGACAAAGTCCAGCTGGCAGCTGATGTTCACTCCTCCAGCCAAGGCAGTACGAATATGCCCTAGGCGAGTCACAACAGCGGTGATGTCGTACAGCAGCAATTAATTTGCTTCTAAGGTAAATGGGTCCAAATGGTAAAGGCTTTTGCAAATGAAATTTACTGTTCCAATACAAATAACTAACTGGCAAAAAATAACTACTCCAGCCTGAAAGCATGGCCAACAACTGGTTGACATTTGTGTTGCAGAGAGTTTACAGATTCCCCATGAGTTGGATAGGAGCTGTGTTTTGCAGCAGCATTATTACTGTGACAACCAGTAGAAATAGAGGGACCTGCTGGCAAGCGAGGGTGTGATTTGTTTCCTCTGCAAACAAGCGAGAGGTGTCCAGCTGGCCAGTGGCCATTCCCAAGCAAAAACCCAGGGGAGGATGCATGTTTTATCTCCTCTCTGCTTGAATTTTGCCTGCTAAATAGTGAAGGAATTAGGGGGTTTTGTATTGTACCAAAACACATTTGCATTTAGTAATGTTTCTACAAAGTCAAGGGGATGCAAAGGTCAGGCTGTCTTCTAGATATTTCATTTCTCAAGCAGTAGGATGACACTTTATCTGCTATTCATGAACAGAAAATCATTCTCATTTATAATGCAGCAGCCCCTGCAGGGACCAATCAAGGTCCCATTGTGCTGATGCCCAACTGGTGGTCGTGAGAAGAAAATTACTGGTGCCCGCTTGGATGCAGTTCAGAAACATCCATTTTTTGCCATGTAAGGTTTAACATGAGCACATCTGATCAGCAAAGCACATAAGCACGCATTTCAAGCAATCTCTCCCCAGCAAGATTGTTTCATAGTGTTCCAGTCCTCTCAAGGGGAGGGGAATTTAAACACGTGTGAAAATGTTCGGCTAAATCAGACGTGGCTGCTGCACACAGACCTTGCAACTTTTCAGCATTCCACATATAAGACAGAGTTTTATTTTGATGCATAAGTGGGGGTTTGGGGGCATGACTGGCCAACAATGAAGTCTTGAAGTGTTTTCTCTCCTAGGCATGTTCTCAGCCTGCCCCAGTGAACTGACACAGTGCAGAGAGCTGCAGCTAGTGGGAGTGCACTAGTCATCTGCAAGCGTACCATACCAGGGTGTGAGCAACAGGAGAGATGAATCATTTCCGTTTACTGAAACAAAATAATGAAGTGTAATAGACTGAAATTAAGGTATGAAAAACAAGGCTGAATGAAAAATATGTTAGTGACAACAGCTGTCCGATTATGGAGTAACCCTGACGGAACAAAAAGGGAAAAACAAAAATAGCATGTAGTATTTCATGGTGGTTAATCTGCTCTAGACTAGGATACAAGGGTTAATTCTTCACTGGTTGATAATGGACAAGCTGAGACTTCAGGGATATGAGAAGATAAAATCAATGTATGACAATGGATACCTCATTTATGTGAATATGGCAAAGAATATTTGCGGTGTATCATTTGCACTGTAAAACTAATTAAAAAAAAAATCAACATTGACCAACAGCTAGCTACAGCTACTTCATATTGTGGGTATTGCATAAAATTGCCATGGTTTACTATGCCTGTAAGCCTGGAAAACACTGACTTTGTAAAGCTGATAATGGTAATGCAGTGGAAACATTGTTTGGGATCAGCGGAGTGCATGGTAGTGATAAAGAATTTCCCTGTAACGCTGTTACAGTAATTGAAGCTGCAGTTTGTCTCATGCACAGCAAAGGAAGCTGAGGCTGCCAGAAGGTTTTCTAAAACTTCCTTTGCAGCATTGAGCCATTTGTTGCCTTTGTCCAGTGATTGCTTGCCTGAGTTTCCACCATTTTGTGAGCTCTAACACAGAATTTGTGAGCTCTAGCACAGGCTCTAATGAATACAGACAATTTTCATTTTTTAAGATGTTTAACCACTGCATAGCATACAGGTTATTCCGTTATAGCACAGGGAACCACAACATTTCATGCTTAAACCAAAAAGCAAAGCATTAGGGTCAGCCTCTGAGTGCTTCAGTATTCTTGTAGGCATATACAACATAGCACTCGCTCTTCCTTTCCATCTTGAGATTTTATTTTTAAAGGAATTCCTCTACTTAGATTCCTTTTAAGATTTCATTTCCTTTCTGCTTCTATTGTATATCTTTAACTGACCAGGATGATTTAGCAGTACTTGACTCTCAGCACAAAAAAAAAAAAAAAAAAGAAAAAAGATATTCAAGGCTCCCCTTACATGGGAAGACAAAAAGCAGCTTTCAGACACTGGCAGGTTTCTCATCTACATATGAAAGCAACAAGAAAAGAAACAATTAAATGGCACAGCTTTCCCTGGAGCTCTCAGACCTTTCTATGATTTTCCTCTTAGTGATATATGTGAACCTGCCTCGTGCATTAGCCTGGCTCACTTGGCTGCATCATTCCCTGTGATGTTCCTAAGCAAGCAAAGCTCCCACTACATTTAAGCCTAATATGGTTCATTGCTGGAAGAGAAACCAATTTTGGTTTTACTGGGATACCTATGGCTGAAGCAAGTATATTTAATATTCATTGCCCTGAGCTGTCTTTCACATTAGTGCTATGTTACTGCAACTCTTGGTGAAGTTTGATTTACACCAGGCAGCGCAGAACTTATTCCTCACATCACTAAGGATCTTCTCTCTCAAAGGGAAAGTGTCTCATGAAAGCTGGTGTGGAAGGAAATGTTGATATTCATAAATGGACAGCCTGTCATAAATGGACAGTCAAAATGCAGTGATATTTGAATGGACAGTGAGCCAAATCCTCAGAAACATGGATGGGTAGCAAATGCATTCTCCTGTGTGTGTGACCAGTAACTGTCCTACCTGTGTGACTAAGAAGTTGTGAGGTTCATCAGCGGATGTAGGACTGATGGCTGTGTTGACTTGGAGGAAGGAGGACACACTTCTGCCTAGCATAACTCACAGGACATACCATCCTATTTGTTTTAGCACATCTGGCAATGCAGATGTGGCTGGAAGAGGGTTGTGGAGATTGTTGAGTCTTTCAGTATGGTTAGTAGTTGATTAATCTCTCTTAAGCCTTACTTTTATGGACAATTGAATGCTCTGTTTTAACAAACACCTGTTTGTCACTCTTTCATTCAGTCTCAGGTGAGCTTTGGGGTAGTTATTTGAAAAATCAGTATAGATTGAGAGAATATCTGGGACTGAGAACGACATGGTCTTAGTTTCTCCTCTTAAGCCTTTTTATCAGGTAGATTCAAGCGGCCCATTAGGCAAAAAGATAGATGCCTAAAGGGTTACTGAAACAGCATCGCTGTCAGCTTCAGCTGCAAAAAGGACCTTAGCAATGAGTGCCCTTAGCAGAGCCAGGGACAGACGGGCTGTGCTGCATGGTTCTCACCCCTCCTTTTGTTTGAGAGGAGCTGGCTCTACCTCCACATGTTCACATTCCCCCCAACCCATGCACAGACCAGACAGGACATTTCAATTAACCAATTAACCCTGTGTGTCTGGTGCCATACCTGCAGCAAGGGGCAGCTCTCCTGCATGCACGACAGCAGACAGTAACGGTATTTTAGCATTTCCCAGAATTTTGATTTTTTTTTAATGTGTCTTCAAATCACATACATATATGGCAGTCCACCAATAAAAACCTAGCTGTAGATGGCTCTTTCTCCCTGAATGTGATGCTGTCTCCAAAGCCAAGGTGGCTGTAACACGCCATCCAGAGTGTGGTGTGAGCTGATGTGTTACGTGCCTATCACTTCCCTGAGACTAATGCTGTGTGTCACTAACTACTACAGCCGTCTCCCACACTTCTAAAAGCAATTTCCACTTTATTAAGTTCTACCCTTCATGGTATCCAGGAAGCTAGAAACAGGCTCCATTTCACCTACAGTCTTAGCAGTTGTCACCAATCTGCCCTTGAGTGGGTTATTAAATTAAGGCTATTGAATCAGATTCTGCAGGCAGCTATTCGGTGTTAAACCTGGACTAATCCCAGATTTACAGCTGAAGTTGCTGTTAGTAAGGAACTAGAAGTTGGTCCCTTCGAATTTTAACTCTGTACATTGCAGGCTGTATTAAAGATTCAAAGTTTTTTAGAAGCAGCCTGGGCTGGCTGCATAGGGCAGATGCCCTACGGGGTAACTTCTCAAGAGGATAGTTTGACCTGCTCACTGTGCTCTGAAATTTTCTGCACAGTGAACTGAGGAGATTCTGTGTGAGAAGGGGTCAACTAAAATTATAGCAACTCTTGTTTGTTTCTCCGTAATTCTTCTCAATGGGTTTCCTATAGAGGAGTACTACATTTTTGTCCCAGAGCTCCCAGCTTCTTATGGGAAGTGTAACCTGTTTCCTTCATACACCTAGGGGTCTGTAGTGGGTTTGCGTGGCAAGGCTTTTGGCAGCAGGGGGGTCACAGGGGTGGTTTCTGTAAGAAACTGTCAGAAGCTTCCCCCATGTCTGACAGAGCCAGCGCCAGCCGGCTCCGAGAGGGACCCGCCGCTGGCCAAGGCCCAGCCCGTCAGTGACGGTGGCAGCGCCCCTGGGGCAGCACAGTTAAGAAGGGAAAAAGAAATATCTATGCAACACGACTGTAATGGAAGAGAGGAGTGAGACTATGTGAGAGTAAGAGCTCTGCAGACGCCTGGGTCAGGGAAGGAGGGCAGGAGGTGCTCCGGGAAGAGATTCCCCTGCAGCCCATGGTGAAGACCATGGTGATGCAGGCTGTTCCCCTCAACCCATGGAGGTCCACAGTGGAGCAGATATCCATGCAGCCCATGGAAGACCCCACGCCAGAGCAGGTGGATGCCCAAAGGGGGCTGCAACCTCATGGGAAGGACCCACACTGGAGAAGTTCATGGAAAACTGTCTCCCATGGGAGGGACCCGAGGAGGAAGGAGCAGCAGAAACTTGTGATGAACTAATCGTAACCCCCACTCCCTGTTCCCCTGCACTGCTCAGGGGGAGGAGGAAGAGAGATCGGGAATTAAATTAAGCTTGTGAAGAAGGGAGGGGTGGGGGAAATGTGTTTTTCTGATTCAAATGGTAATAAATTAAACTAATTTCCCCAAGCTGAGTCTGTTTTGCCAGTAACGGTAAAAGTGATCTCTCCCTGCCCTTATCTTAACCCATGAGCCTTTTGTTATATTTTCTTCATCCTCTGCCTGGTTGAGGTGGCTTTGGTGGGCACCTGGCATTCAGCCAGGGTCAAACCACCAGAGTCCGAAGAGGAGTATTTGGGTAGCAGGGGTATCAGGAGAAATTCAGGCAGTTATGCAGATTTTTCTGCACTTGGACATTTTCAGACCATTCCAGTCCTGGTTCCAAGGTGAAGGGTATTAAACACCAGTTGTGTTACAGAGCTTCCTACGTGCTGCAGACATCAGGGAAGTTCAGTGCAGTGGCTGACACTGTTTCTGTGGGTCTAGAGATAGGTTCACTGGAAATGCCTTGCATTCATTAATTTAATTGTACAGACTCAGTCAAAGTGTTCACAAAGTGCTCGGGAAGTGCTGGACATGGGGAAGCTGCTGGTGGGTTGGGTGGGTGCAGCCTGTGCCCATCTCACCTAGCGTGCAGGAATGAGACCTGCACCAAGCACAGCGCAGTTCCCCCTTGACAAGACTCCAGGGCTTGTCCTAACTTTGGACATGAGAAAGTCCTGTGTCTAGGAGCGGGGGACCCCAACTCAGCCAGAGCCTTTAGAGGTGTCGCTTCCTCTCTGCAAAGCGACTACACCAACACTCCCCTCCCACCCCCAAGCCTTCTAGTCTTATAAGTCCTTTTCTTTTTTTTAGATTAACCTGTAATAAAGGAAAATCAGCTCTGAAAACACTGAAAACAAATATCCCCTAGTTCACTCCATCTTTTAAGAGGCAAAGCCTTCCCTCCAGCCCTGATTTCAAAGCCAGTGGTTTGTGCTAGATTCTTGGTCTGTGAAAAGTGTCTCCCCTGGGGCTCCCAAAAGCCTCCTGCTTTCTACCATTAGGGTTGCAGCTGTCTAGGACCACCCTTCTCCAACCCAGTCCTGCCATAAGCTGCAGGCTGCCGGCCTGCCTTGTCCCTCCATCACTGCCCACACCTCCCCTTGCTCCGGCAGGGTTCGCACCCCACAGGCAAGGCAAACAGGCAGGAATCTGTCCTGCCCACCCACAGCCTTTTAAGAACATATAACTTACAGCAGCGAATTCAACAAATAGGGTGCCCGCTGCAGTAAGCCAGATAGAGCCTGGCTTGAGACCAGCATGGGCTGGAGGCACCGAGGTTGTGTCCAAGCTCTTTCCATACTGATACAGCATAGGCAGACCCTCGTGCTGAAAGGCATAACTCATTGGAGAAATTAGCCCATAAAGTTATTTCTGATAAAAGAAGCTTATTTCTTATTTAATGTCACGTTAAATAAATCGCGAAGCGCAGCAGTGAGGATTTAGTACTTGCAGTGCTAACCGTATTACTTAGCATTTATACAGTGCTTCCCTCATTCAGGAAAGTGCTTTCGGTAACTTAATTCATCCCCAGCCACCCTCTACATGTCATGAGGGGAGTTAGGAACATTTAATCTCCCTGCTGATAGATAAGGTGTATGGCTGGGACTGGCACAGTTTTGTTACTTTCCCTTTTCTCCCACCCTTAGTATCCCACCCAAGTTGATTTTTGATGGCTGCAGCCTACACTTGTGTCCTGGAAGTCCTCAGCACTGCAAGGGTCAGGATCCTGTCCCTTTGGTGATAGCCAGCTATGGTCTGGCCAGGCAGCCAGCGGGAGCAAGGCTGAGACTGTGGCAAGCAGGGAACAAGTCTCAGCAGATGAGAAGGATTGAGAGAGCAGTTCTAGAGGCTGAGAGCTGGGTTGCAAGTGGGAGGATGAGGGTGAAAGGATGCTTGAGCTGAGGAGGCCACTTGTATGGGCTGTTGGCCTTAGGCAGGATAGAATTTGAGACTAAGGCTTGTGCAAAGATTCTGGTACAGAAAGGTTTAGAGGTTGATTTGAACTATCTTATTTGATGGGCTATGTAAGGCAGGACGTGATAACAGGGTTGGGGAAGAGGATGGTAGGTCTGGCACAGGGCTGGGGCACGGGGATATAGGGTAGGTGTTCCTGGAGGCGAACAACTCAGGATATGAAGGGTAGTGCTGTGAAAGGGCTTCAGCCTGGGGTTGATTTCCATGTCAGGACACCTGTAGAGTGGGCAGTGCTCCTGGGGAGCAGCTGCCCATCTCCACACAGCCTACCCAGCCCCTAACCACCACCAGTGCTCTCTGCTCCCAGCAGGACAGGGCTCTTCCCACCACTGGACGTACTCTTTTTCCAGGGGCCAGGGGCGAACAAAGTGCCAGGAGAGATCACAGAGCCTACCTTGCAGCTCTGTGCTCCTCCGGTCACTGCTGCTGTGGGGTGGATGCTGCAGCCCCATCGCTTGCCCACATCCTGGGAAAAGAGTACCAAGGACCTGTGTGGGGGTCTCAGGCATAAGGTGCCCAGGGACAGGTCATGGCTCGTGCTACTGCATTTCATCTGGGTGAGGGGCTGCTCAGCACAAAAGGGAACAAATAAGGACAGCTATTCTAGCCCTTTAATCATTTGGGATCCTACTTTTAATGTATGCAAATACATCTGTGTGCCAGTTCTCCCCTCCCCTTTGAGCTGGTTTAACTCCTAGTTTCAATGGATTTCTCTGGAAGAGAAGGGATCCGTATACTGCAGTTGTTACGTGAGCCAAATTGGTGCTCCCATAGATGCCATCATATGCCATCATAGAAGGCACTTGTTTTTAGAACGGACAGTAGCTACACACTGGTGTCGATGAATATGCTGATTAATGAATAAGATTCCAATTAGTGCTTACTACCTGTGTAAACTAACATTTAAAAAAAACATGCAGTTGTTGTAGGGGTGGGATGTGTTTTTTAAAAAATAACCTACTAATATGTTCATTCAGATATATATTTTTACCATAAATCAGTTGGAGATGATACTATTTTTATTGAAACTTTCTCTACACTTACTTTCAAAGAGTTAAAGTTTCTTGTTTAGTAGTACTCAGTTTAACTCCCCTGTAAACTTCTCTTGCTTTAATAGTGAAATAAAAATACTATGAGTTAACTTACAGTTTTAAAACCTACTTCATTATAAATCCTTCCTGCAAGATTATTATGTTGCAACCAAAAGCTAAAACAAGTATTTTTTCATTTGCTCCTTAAAATGCATTGATTCTGTCCTACATCCCTGCCCCCAAAAAGGCTTCATGTCCCATTGAAAATTACATTTTTTCCCGAAAAAGGAACAGATACCTATGCAAAAAGTTAACCCCAAATTACATTTTACAAAACCAAAATTATTCATTGACTCCAATATTCTGCACACAGTATATGCTCATACTTTCAGTACCTCTAGGCTGAAACTGCTCGTAAAACATTTTGTTGTAAACCTGAATCTAGTATGAGTGAGAGGCTGCTTTAATTTTTTCAGGAGCAATTCTAGCTGCAGAGGCATGGAACACAGCCTGGAAGACACAATCTGTGCGATGCTGCTCTTTATTGTCACAGATACAGAGTTCTGATGTGGTAATGCTGCACATTCAGGTCATCGAACATTTACCGATCAGGAAGGATTTTTCAATCTCTAAAATAGTTACAAATTATTTTTGTCAGAACGCACTCACTATAAGCAGTCTGATCTCAATGGAGTCCTACTACTTTATTTCGGGTAATAACGGCAAAGTCTTACCAACTGTTGATGGAGATACCATGGGGTTAATTTATATTCACGTCGGAAAAGCAAAGCAGAGTGCTCCCTCCCAACTCTGACAGATCCCACCAGTCTTTTCAATAGTTGATTGTCAGGTTGTCCTGATCTATAGCTTAGCGCTGACAACAGCTCACAGTTTATTTGCAGCTTTGAAGCCTGGTCCTATAGTGTTTCTCTTCTGACAGGAGATGAATAAAGGTGTCACTGTGGGAGACTTTTAGCCGGCTGCTATAAAAAGGACCCTCCTTGCCTTCCCTCGCAAGATCCTCTAGTTCACTTTTGGAGCTTGCAGCTTTCCCCTCAGCTGAGTTTAGCTCCATCAGCTCCAATTCGTGCTTGGCAGCTGTTTCTAAAACTCTCTGTTTGTTATAATACCTGACAAAGTTGTTAATGATGGGATGGATGGGAAGGGCGATCGCTATCACCCCGCAAAGAAAACTGATGGCAGCATTCAGTTTTCCAAGTGTTGTTTTAGGGTATATGTCTCCATATCCGACTGTGGTCATGGTAATGATTGCCCACCAAAATGACTGAGGTATGCTCTTAAATAAAGTTTCAGGGTGACTTTGCTCCATGGTATAACCCAGGGCAGAAAAGACAAAGATTCCAACAGCTAAGTACATGAGGAGCAGTCCGAGCTCCTTAAAGCTGCGCTTAAGGGCGTATGTTAGAGTCTGGAGCCCAGAGGAATGCCGTGCGAGCTTGAAAATCCTCGCGATCCTCATGATGCGCAGTGCCTGGACAGCCTGCTGGACATTGCTCAGCTCCATCAGCCTGGCTCCCAGGTGGGTCAAGGTCAGGCTGACATAGAAAGGCAGTATCGCTAGCACATCAACAATGTTCATGAAAGACAGGACAAAGTGGAGTTTGTTGGGAGAGGAGATCAGCCTCAGCACGTACTCGATGGTAAACCAGCCTATACAGGCTGTCTCTATGCTGTCCAGGGTCGGGTGCTCCACACGGTTCCCCTCTGCATCTACGACCTGCAGGTCTGGGATGGTCCCCACACACATCACGACAGAGGAGATCAAAATAAACAGAAAGGACAGAACAGCAATGACTCGAGCTGGGTAGGACGATTCTGGCTTCTCCAGAAATTTCCAGATGTATTTTTGGCACCTTTTCCAGCGACTTTCCGAGGCATCTACTCCCAAGTCATCCAGAATCAGTTGCACCCTTCTAGCTATTTCTTCCAGTTCCTCCTTTTTTTCACTTAGATGAGTTTTGCAGCAGTCATCCAAAAATTTCAGATCCACTTTCCAAAATTCCATTTCATTCTTGAAACATATGGGGCATATTCCTTTCTTCATGTGAATTTCCCCAAAGTAGTACACGTCAATAATGCATTTGAAAGCATCCGGATCTCTGTCAAAGTAAAACTCTCTCTTTCCAGGATCGTAGTCGTCACAGAGGGAGAATATGCTATCATATCCCCCCGCTAAACAGTTGATTAGCTCTGCCAGCCGTGTTTCTGGGTATTGATTCAGGTTATCTCCGTAGAACACCTGCCTCACCCCACCGACATTGACTACAATCTCCGTTTCTTCATTCTTTTCTGATCCGGCAGTGTCCACATCTGGAAACCTAGAGTCACCTGCCATTTTAATCGTATTGGGGTTTATTTGATTTTTAGCCTGCCGTTTGGTTTCAAAGCTTTGTGGGTTTAATTTCTCATGAAAGCAAATCACCACCGAGTCAGCTCTATTACAAATGTTACTGACCTGGAGTCGCTGTGGGAAAGGTTACAGAAATAACCCTGCGGCCAGGAAAGCCTCGTGAGGGATGCAACAAGCTGCGGGCAAACGACAAGTCACCGGGCTGCTGTGCCTGCAAGCAGGGCGTTGGAAAGCTCCAGCAGATTTCAAAGGGAAGAAACCATTTAATAAAACTCACCCCTCTGTTCAGTGCTCGAGAGTCTTTCCAGGTCCCATCCTCTCTCTAAAAGTGATATTTATTCAGAGGTTGGAAGTCACGGCAGAGAAATAGATCCTGAGCTCTGATTAGTGCATCGTGCAGTGAGTGACAGTTCTCAGACAGACCATCAGCAGGGTGAGCCCACAGAAAACTGTTGCCGTTCCTCTCTTCGATTCCACAGACCTCCCTAGAGAGCTGCTTTGGAATTTTGTTTCCCGTGCCGTTTTCTTTTTACTTTCAGGTCTTCCGGAGTTTATCTGCGGACTCTCGCACGCAGCCGGTGCAAGCATGCAGAGGAGAAACTTGCGCTTGTTTTCCCTTTGCTGTTTCCAAACACAATAGGGAGCCCAGGCTGCCAGGAGTCCTTTCCAGACTCTACCCTCTTCTGGTGAAAGCCAGCAAAGCACCAGCTACACAGAAAACACAGCTCAGCTATTTATACTCCTGCCTAGCTGTAAAATAATGTGTTTCAATACCGCCGTGCACGTCTAAAGATTTTTTTAAACTTTTTTTCTTTTTAAATGAAATAAATAATCGTGTATAAAGTCATTCAGAGCTGCAGAAGGACACCCAAACCTTTTCTTCTGATGTCAGAAACTAGCGGGAAAAATCCTGTGTTTTGGGATAAATGCACAACAAATCTTGCTCTCAGAGGGGCTGGAGCAAGTCTAGAGTAATTCTTTGTCAGGACATTGAGTTACTGTAGGTTTGCACTGGTGTCACTGAGAACCAAGCAGACAGCATAAAGTTTTTGCTGCAGCTGTGGAGCAAAACTTTCCCTGGACTCTGCACGTGTTTCCCAAAGCTCTGCATCCTCAGTGTTAGCTCTGTTTTCTCGCTCTGCAGGCAACCGACCCTGATGAGGGTTTGAGTGACTTACGTCTATGATGATTTCTCAGTGAACGCTACTTACCAACAGTAGTGCTTTGTACTACATCCAGCACTTAACAAGTAGCAAAACAAGCATCTCCTTTTAACTTTGTTTTCTCCGAATTCCAGGATTTGATTGACATTTTTTGCCCAGACCCTTACACGCAGGAAGGTCTATCATCATGCTCCTCAATTCTTAATTCTGACTATACGGTTCATCTTAGTGGGTCCTGAGGGCTCTGATCAGCAAAACCCACAGTCATTAAGTTAACAGTTTCTGGCCACAGCAGAAGGACCTGCACCAGCAGATTTTGATCTTTTCCAATTTACTGGCTTCTGAAAAGCGTCTGAGTGGAGGGGAATAGAGAGGGGCAAATCCAACTGACAGTTTGCTTCTCTAGGCTTGTGTCCATCCTGGGAAAAAGATGACAGCTGTGATGTGCCCAGTGTCCTCATGCTTGTGTCATCCACCAAGGGGACCCTGGTGAGTAGTACACTGCCCTCCATTTCCACTCCCTTGCCTGAAACTTGTGGGGGAGTAGTAAGAGGTTGTGCACCAGACCTCATCTTGACATGGAGGATGCACAAAACCTCACATACTTCATAAATACCCCTTGGAGGTAGATCATGATCTTTGGGGGTGCACAAGCCATGAGTTAAAATCACAGATGCAGCCCCTTCCCAGACCTTCCAATGACCTTCCTTGTCCCTCTTGCATGATGGAGGAGAGCGACAATATCAAAGAGGTGAATTCACAACAGAGGAAGACTTGCAGGAAACCTACAAAACAGAGGAACGCAATTCTTTCTCTTTCTAACACATCCACGCACACACTTATTATGCAAAAACTGAAACCAAGGGAAGTGGGTTCTTGCTGCTTTGGTTATAGTCAGCCAGTAAAGGTAACAGCCAGTCACACAGTCTCACAGGGAGGAATAAGCTGTGCATCAACCACAGCTCCACAATCTTCTTCAAATGCCTGGGTTGTGTCACTCATGTCCTTGCTGCAGAACAGTATGGAAGGCAAGGAACAAAAACTGCAGGGGTGGGTCACCTTATTCAAGTGACAGCCCTGGGAAAGGGGTAATATCTATTAGTATAAACCTGAGTCACGCTGTTAATCTCTGGATGGCCAGTGTCACCTTCCTGTGCTCCCGAGGGTACCGAATAGTGTGGGTGCAATACAAGATATCCCTTGAATTTTTTTCCAGGCACTTACAAGTTTGCTGAGACTTGCAGACTTCTTGGGACAAAAGAAATACCTTGTAAATGTGGAAAAACCCTAGGTTTTGTTGGTTCAGCAATAAATATTTACCCACCTGGGAATTCCTTGCCCACTACCTGAAATGGTTTGGTTTGATTTTAGCACAATAAATTTTAAGACAGCAATATCAGTGACATGCTTACGCAGGGGAAAATGTGAATGGGATTACTGACTACCAGTTCTTGCTAAACAAAACTGAGATCCAGGAAAGTTGGGTTTACAACCTTGTCAGACTCCATCAGCACAGGGGAACAGGTTCTTTAGGTTTAAAGGCTCTGATTTAACCATCTCAGACACCTCTCTTTGTTCAATGATTCATTCCAGTGACCTTTTGGCTTTTCTCCAGGTAATTATAAGAAATCAATGTACGGTCCAGCATGATTGACACAGAAAGCACCAACTTTGCTTCCTAAAAGGCTTTTCTCTCCCCCTGTAATTTTACAGAACACCTACAAAATAGGCACACAGGATTAGTACGTACATTGTTCAGTTTGAAAGGTGAAATCAGCTCCTCTCAAATGATAAATCTCAGCACATTCTCAAAAGGTTGGGAAGAAACTATTTTTGAAATGCCAGATCAGTCCCTATAAAGACTTTACTTAACGCGGCTGCTAAAATCCTTGTGCTTTATTCTCCTTCGTCTTGCACCTTTGCAGACTTCTTTACACCTTTCAGTGTGCCTGTCAAATGTTAGAGATCTGGTAGCATTTTAAATCCACTTTGACAAATGCAAACGATCCAAAGAAGGGTCAGGGAAAATTGTAATGAATTAAAACCTTGGTCTTGTAGCTGAAAAGAGTGAGGCAGGCTTACTTGATGAATGTTTTTTATCAGACATATTGCAGAGCAGCAAACAACAGGAGTAGAATGAATAATTGGCGGCAAATAATTTATTTCTCTAATTTCATTCATTTTTCATCCATGAAAAGAGAGCTTCTCTAATCTAAAAATTTCAACAGTTAATTATTGCTCTGTAACTTATTTATGAGTAGTTTGCTGCAATTATTAGGGCTCCTAAATTCAACTTCTGTTGATTTATCTGGGCTGGGCAAACAGGTCAAGCCATGTTCTGTGTCTGCTGGAAGCGATGCATGATGGCAATTGAATTCCAACGAAATGAATAAGAAACAGAGAGAAGATTTTGTGTGTGTGTGTGTTGGTGCTTTGGCTCAAGAGAACAACACGTGGATTTGAACTGACAGATGTGTTAAGTTTTGGCTGTGGTTCAGACCAGCTCCACCAGGGAGGAAGAGGAGGCTCAGCTGGACCTCCAGCCCTGCAGCCCCAGGGAAGGACTCTTGGGCTGCTGGGCACCTGCCTGGCCCCAGTCCCAGCAGGGAAGCCCAAGATCTCCCAAGGGGGCTGGGATCCCCACGGGGCTTGGTCCACAAGGTGCAGGTGGAGCTGGAATACAGCTCCCCAGTGGCACTGGGCCCCACAGCCCAGCACCTGGGGACGTGCAGTGACAGCAGTGCTCAGAGGATGCTGAAGTTGCAGGTTTGGTCCCTTCGTTGGTCCCTTCTTGGGACAGTAATTTCACCACTGGACGGCTTTGTGCCAGTTTGGGAAGAGAGATTGCTTCTCTTGAGTTGTAGGCTGGCTCACACCACACTGCTGAAGCCCAGCCCCTACCTCTGCCCTTCTGGCTGGTGCATCCAGCAGCTCCCCAGGGAGCTATGGGCAGCAGCCCTGGTGAGGTAAGATCGGACTCCATGTGGAGAGGGGTGTTTAATGCAGAGGCAGGAGTCAGGCAGCCTCTCCACAAGCAGGCTGCAGTACTGTCAGCCCCTTGCATTGAGCACAGCCCTCCCTGCTTTCAGTGCCCGGGACCATGGTGGCACTTTTGACCTCTCTCACCTCCTGGACGCTACAGTGTTTACTGCTGTGTCTACACATGCAAGCTCAAGAAAGTTTAGGGACCTGACACTGACAGTCCAAGCAAGAAACAGAGTATGTCTGGCATGGATCCGATTCACATTAACCAGCTAACATGGACATCTCCCAGCCATCATGTGGCCATCAGAAACCGTTGCCAACAGGCAGTTTGCAGGCAGCCACCTGTATGGGAGACTAAAAGGACCAAAGTCTAACTTCTTAGACCAGATGGAGACCAGCTGCCGGTTGGCCTCAGTGCCCAGAAACACCCTTGGACACACGTAAAACTGGTGTAGACCATACCAAGTTGTGCTGAGCCACCTCCTTCCACTGGGCACCTGCTTTTTAGGTACTATGATTTCTGTGTTGGACATTGCTCTGTGGCTCTCAGAGGCCACAGAACTAACAGCAGGTGTGGAGGGATGGTGGTTCCTACTCAGTATAACCCCCTCACACATCTCTCCTTCTGCTACGTCATGTCTGGTATTGAAATGACACTTGCAAGACCGAAACTGTGATGGATCCAGCAAGATAATGCAGCATCTAACAAACCTATTTTCAGCTCCATGCAAATTATGGAGAGCCACTCAAGACAAGAGCATGTGATGAAAATGTACTATAGAAAAGTCAATCAGAGACCTAAAGGAGGATGGGGAATGGAAGTATCTTTTTCCTCCTTCTTTCCTCGGGGTATTGTGGGGATAAAGCTTGCAGCCAGCTGCATGGGGACTGCTTCAGCAGCTGGTGGCACAAGGTTCTGTGTGGAGGAAACACCATATAATTACTTGGTGCCAATCACAAGAAATGGGAGGCAAATAATCTGAACAAAAGAGAAGCAATGAATGATGTCCTTGTGAGCTTCAGAAAGAGCAGATCATCCAGAGCAGCTACCCTGATTACTTTACCACAGCCAGCTTTAGTAAAAGGAGCAGGAGAGACTTTGCTGTAAGAATCTTTCAGGGTTTCCAAATCTAAGGTAGCTTGTAGTGATTTAGTGAGACAACCTCACATCCCCACCAGTACATCCAACATGCTCTCTTTGACAAATTAATCCAGCTACTGCAATGTGCTGGTTTACCCCTCATAGCCCAGTATTGCAAATCCATTTTAAAATCATAATTTCTTTTATCATTATAACTTGCTCTGCAATTAAGCCAGCTATTTTCACACTTTGGAAGAAAGCATGAGATTGTGTTCCTCTTGGTGCTGTGGTTCCCTGCCTGGCTGTGGGGCCACTGCTGTAGCACCAGCACCAACCCTGTGCGCTTCCCCACTGCATCTGAGGGGCAACAGTGCATGGCTTGCTCACATGGACTGTAGCACAGGGGGGGTGGGGGAGAGGTGTGTGTTGTGGGCACTCACTATCAACGGGAAGCCTTCCTGATGCACTTGGTAGCAGCTCATGGTTTCGGCATCGATTATGTCTTACATATGTAGCCATGAGCTAATGGAAGGAGTCTGAGCCTCAGCATGAAACGTTTTCATCGCCCATAGCTGTTATTTCAGACAATGGGTGAGTCTTTCAAAGCCTTTGATTTGGGAAAAGAAGGGTTCATCAAACACAAAGTGAGTGAAACAAAATCTCTACATTTTTAAATATACCTCCACGTCCTGTATGACATTTTCTCAATACATTAGACTTCCTGCAGACTGACATGTGAAAAGCAAGAGGTTATAAAAAGTCTGAACTGAGATGGGTATCTGTACTGTACCAGATCAACTTCATTTTGCTAATCTGGTTTTATGTGTCTCTGTCTCCAGCATATTTCATAGAATCATAGAATCATTTAGGTTGAAAAAGACCTTTAAGTTCATTGAGTCCAACCATTAAACTAGCACTGCGAATCACACCTCTAAACCATGTCCCTCAAAGTGCCACTTCTATTTATGTGCTTCTCCATGACTATTACTTCAGATCAAGTGAAAAATCTTTCCCAGTTTATTTTCTCCCCTCTTAGTTATGTTGGTTCTTTTTTCGAGTTCAAAATTTACACATACTCAGTCAATTTATTTTAACAGATCTTTTAATTAATTCCTTATTAAGAGACTAGTAATAGCTTGCTGTAAATTTTAATTGGTCTTGCTTTCCACTTGACATTAATGAGTCTATTTTTCCATACAATTAAACGTGCCTTAAGTGACCACTCAGGGGACCAGCCAAATCGCTGATTTAATGTAAATGGCTTCAAATAATAAGATGCAGCCTCCACTGTGAGCAGCTAACAGCTGGGTTCAAATTAAGCATATCAGTGAGTCATGAATAGGATGAGTTGAAGGTTCTGTAAAAGTTTTAAGGACCTTGTCTTGTATACAGTCACCATGTTTTGAGCAAGGACTAGAAGTCTTCTTCCTGCTCTTAAGTATTGTCATCAAAAGATTTCAGTCAATATTTCTCCCTTTGAATGTTGTTGCATGTACAAAGAAAAGAGAAAAACTAGGTGACAAAACTTCTTACAGTCACAGAGACAATGATTTAAAAATTAGGAATTGCACTGCTAAGATTTTGCTGACATTGAGTATAGCAACGGTCCAAAATATTGTGTGTGCGCTGGTATTTGGGGATGTATCACAACGAATGCACACAAGGTGGTCGATTGCAGTTTGCATGGGTGACCTCAGCTCTGGCATTTCCCAGCTTCTGATTGTCTGCCTCTGCAATCCCGCTGGTGACTTTCATATGACTTGGGGTTTATAATTACTCGCAGGAGCCCTGTCGCATTGGTGCTGCTGCCCAGCAGTATCCCTGGAGCAGCCTTACCAGCTCGAGTGAGGGAGTCCTGGAAAAGAGATGTCAATGGTACTAGGGTGAGTGTAAAAGGGCTTGTAGTGGTGGCACTGGTGAAGTAACTGGGCTGGCCTTCCCAAAGACGAACATTCCCATCTCTATCACATGGTATCATCACCACTACTTGACTCGAATGAAAGACCAAGACCGTGCCACGAGAGAGGGAGGTGGCGACAGGCAGACTGTTTGCTAAGTTTCAGCAGCCAAGACATGAAGCCAGTTTCTAAGCACGCTTGGGGAGAGCTTTTTAATGTGTTTTAATGAGTTTTCTTTTAAAAAAAATCTAACACTGCAGACCTCTGCTGTGCTTGGAGTTAGAAGAGTGATTAATAATACTCCATACAAGCTATTGTTCCTAATTCTGTGAAAGGAGAGCATGTGTAGCAATTTAGCATGTACCATTTCACAATAGCAGAGATTTTTATATGAATGAATATTTTTATTGTGGGCTATCAAACTAATGAATATAATCAAATAGTTCACAGTAAACATGGTCAAAAGCACTCCTGTATGTGCTCAAAGAAGAGGAAAAAATATGAAATATTTTCTAGTGTGAAATAGCTGTCAAGAAAACCAGCTGGAAAAAAACACAGAAAACATTGCATCAGTGTGCTGAAACAGTAATAAAAAATAAAATACTTTCATTGCTCCTAGAAAACATTGCAACACTGAGGAAAATACAGGTTTCAGTGGATCCTGCAATTCCCACAGGCTCTTGCAAGTATAGTTACAATTTTCCTTCTTTCAATGAGTGGTACAGAACAAAGGAGAGGAAGGTGTGTAGGCAGTAGCAGAGGCAGAGTTCATATCTTCACAAATATGAAATTACCCATGCTGTACCTACGGGGGAGTCCTGTGGACATCTGACTTCATTAAAACCTGCAGGACTGAGGGTTGTGGCATGATGCCCTGGAGCGCCTCACTGATGCCCTCCTCCCACAGCCTGCGGGCTCTGCACTTACTCCCTCCATCTCCCGCAGAGGGACAGGTGGTGGCTGCAGTCCTGCCTGTGGCCAGTTAGGGACTGGAGGAGCTGGTGTTCCATGGCCAGTATCCTGCTTCGCAGCTGGCATTGTGTGGATGCATTAAAGCATCCATTGGTGTTATTTTTAATCCGTGAGCCTTTGCACTATAGACCATGCAAAGAAAATCAAACTTGGTTTTCCTTTCCCGTGATGCCTTAATCACTGCTTTGAGAAGTGATGGGGATCATGTTCTTACTCTTGCTGCCTTCGAAAAAGAAGCCCAAACTCTGTGTGACCCTACCTTGAAAAACTGGTTTCTGCAGCTTCATTTTTTTCTGTGTTCTTCAGCTTTGCTTAGCAAAAAATGTTTGCTGAACTCAAGTGGAAGTTACAAGGAGATTTAAGTCAATCTAAACTACATTTTCTGGAGGATAATTGATGTGTCAGAAATAATTTCCTGGCCCTACTCTGGCTCTGTTGTCTGCCATTAGGCAAGTTGTTTACCTTCTTGCTACTTTTCTTAAGCTGTCTGTCAACACATGGTATTTCTTAATAGCTTACAAATGAGTCAAATCAAAAAAACATCTTTAACTTAGCAAACAGATTACAAATAAGCTTTTACATTATCTGAATGGCTTTAAAGCCAACCTACAGGTTTCTAAGTGATTTGTCTAGACAATGGGTGAGTCAAGCCTTTTATCCATTCTGTTTTATATAATAATCAGTTCTGCTCAGTTAAGATTTCATTTTACTTTACTAAATTGAATGCCTTTCATTACTATGTGCTGTTTAATTTAACACTGTATTGACATTTTGCATACTAATTCACTTTGCTCAGGGTAGAGTCATAAGCCTGTTCGAACAATGCAATATGTACAACACCGATTCATTGTAGGTGCTAACAGTGTCCTCAAAGATGAGATTACAAAATCCAAGATATCCCATTCAGGGAAAAAAAAAAAAAAAAAAAAGAAAAAAAGGCTAAGAATATGAAAGGAAATTCAGTGATGAATGGGAAATGCCGCTGCCAAGACCTTTCTTTATTACCATTCTGTGGCATTTTCAATTGTTCTGTCCCAGTGAGTAATGAGGGCTTCATCGCTTTTGCTAAGCTTCATTGCGAATCGCTGCTGCGGTTATAACAGGTTGATCTCAGGGCAGGCAGGGGCTCCTGGCTCTGGCAATGGGAGGATTTCAACCACCCTCTGCAGCTACAGGGACTTCTCTTGAGTGACCTTGAGAAAGGAGCCCCTGCTTATGCCAGCAACGATGTTAAAACTTCCCTTAATGGAAAACATCTCCCTCGTGCTCTAGAACCAGTTTTAACTGCTCAGTCCTCTCTAATCTTTTCTTTAGGTTTCTGTGCACAGTTAGTGAGACTACGCAGTGACAGAACCACTAGAAAGAGGAAACTTTCCCCTGGTCAGGATATCTGCACTTATGTTTTGCCATGAATCAATGGGACACACTCCACAAATCAGCACAAAAACTCCTAACCCAACAGAAAGCTTGTGATTACACTAAGGATCAGGGTAGAAACCGTGGTGCCTCCTGCTCTTGGGATCTAAAATTTTATCCCAATCATGCTAAATAGTAAATAATGTCTAAGCAATTTCTCCAGATTTTTAGTTTGCAGTAAGCATAGACGCCAACATGCATTTGAGGTCAGGTACCATTTGCAAACAACCCCATAAATGTGACCAGAATGCATAGTTATTAGTTCTTATGCATCCAAATGGTAAGGGAATTAATTACCTGTATTTGGAAATGGACTTTGTGGCCTATGGATGACGTTTTAAAAGCAGTTGGTGATGTCTCATCATAGGGAGCTTACCTTTGGCTTATTTGGGAACAGAGCTGGATACAGTAACATTAGCACCATGAACAGCTTAAATAATCTATCGATAATCAATACCTGGCAAGAATCTTCCCTCATATTGGTCTTAAACTGGTAGTGTATGGAAGGCAAAATCAATTACTGCATGTTTTATATATTTTGCAATAAATTCCTAATGTATATGCATGAAGAAATAAACGATCACACCACATAGCTGGGGATCTATAACCCTGCTCCCCAGCTTCATGGTCTGCCTGAGATTTCTGTTTCAGAGCTTGTGAAAATCATTAACTAATCAACCATTTTCTGCTTGTTCTTCACTTATTTCTTGAAGTCTAGTTTTTCCGTGATAGGATTGATTAATATTAATTAATTTTAACTAGACCTGTACAGAATACAGAATATTTTCTAGGAATTTCTTATATCCTGACATTTTGTTGAGATGCAGGAGGAAGAAAACAATAATCTGTATTTTTAAATTCTCACTGCAACAACATGTCAAACAAATCTGAACTAGGACATCCAAATCTTTACTCTAGCAACACTGACACTTTACAGTGTGAAAATATTGATACACTGTTTACTAAATATTGCATTCTAATATTGTGGTATAAATACAGTGCTATTACTGCAATGCAAGGCCAAAATAAAAAGAATTTAAATTAGAAACCACAATAAAACAGTCTAGCTACAGAGATAAATATATTTTGACACTATGAGAACAGTTTCTTTCAACATGAGGATATATCTCAATTAAATGTTTTTATTGTAAATTTTGGCAACTTTCAATTGAACTGAACTGCATTTATCTGACATCAGTCCCTCCTGTCAAAAAAATTATCAGTTGTATTTCTAGTGTACAACGCCAGTAATTCTAACACTCACAAGATACTACACATTTCTTTGCCAGACGCTTTCTTGGAAATTAGAAATGACAGATAGGATTTGTGAGAGAAAAGGATACTTTCTGTACACGCAGCCCAAGGGCAAGAGACAAAGACAACATCCTCTGCACAGATTTTTACTAGGTATTGCCTTTGTTTTCTCCGTAGCCCCTCTTGTCTTATTAAGCCTGAGTTCTCCTCAATTGCTCTCCATGCGTGCATTTTTCAAAAGGAAAGGATGTCCTTAATAAAACCTCTGGGAAGCCCAGGGGTGTAATGGAAGTGCTCTTTACATTAATCAAACAGTAACAAAGCCGATCCATCCACCATGCACAGACTCAGATCTCAAAAGCAGTTGAAAGTCTGTAAACCACTAATGAAAATAATTTATTTTGTGTCAGTATATGAGTGCAATGAAAAGTAGAATTAGAATCTTATGAAAAAATCTTTCTCTGGTTCAACCACAACTAGTTTCTAAATGCAGCACTGCAATATAAATACCTAATATTTACAGTATGTAAATATACAGTTGTAAGCCCAGAACAGAAACTGAGATGCCTCGCACATGGCACATCTCTATATGTTAAAACACCTTATACATTAATTTATTTTTTACGAGAACATCTGAATTTCATCATCTAGAAACTGACTTCTTCTGCCGCACCATAACAGAATGGTCCACCACCCCTGCGTATAGTTTAATAATGTGTATCAGGCTTGGAATATATTTAAAACTCCCTCGGCATCCATTCCTCAAGGTACACTTTGACTCTTAGTAATTTGAAAACTGCTGTTAATTCCTCAGGTTTTTTCTTTTCCAAATCCAACTGGGAAGAAGTTGGCACTTCTGGTTTTTTGGACTAAAATCTAACATTCCATCAAAATGGGTGATTTTTTACAAACTTGTAAAATATGTAATTGTTGCACACACAGTGGAAAATTTTATTCTTTAACTTAGTCATTATTTAAGTTAATGACGTTCCTGCTGTATTCCACAATAATTCTGTATTGGGTTGCTTGCTGATGATAGTAAGTTAGTTTTCAAAGGATGCCAAAGCTTCCAAATTGGCATTTCAAAATGCAGGTAAACGTTCTGTAGACTGTGAGGAATATAACCAGAAATGGGTCCAGATAGCAATTCACCTCAACTTGCTGCATATTTCAGATAACTAAGAAAATTATATTTCCTTGTTTGTTTACCATAAACTCATTACAAAGACTTCTCTCAACTTAAATACAGAAAATTATTGCAGTCATTTTGCTCTTTTTCCTGATCACAAATTGCTTGCAACCTGATCCTGGCCTTCTTCAAATGTGTTCAGTCTCTACTTATTATCTACTGGTATTGCAATTACCAACACAGGTACCATTGAATCCTTTTTTTATGTAGTTGGGAAATTGTTCCATCAATGAGCAAGAAACAGCCAAGGATGAATAGCAACCAAGAGCAGGGAACAGTCATTCATACACTAATACCTTTTATCCACGTGGTGGATGAATAAAAGTTCCTAAGCCCAGCACTGACACTACACATCCCAAAGTCATTGAGTCATTTGAAACTCCAGGTTATGAGGATGGGTGTGAAAATACCTGTCTGAAGTTGCCCCTGGGCCAGCACCGTACCGCTGAGGATGCAGCCTGCCCCACACTCCTTGCTGGGCTCATGCTCCAGTTCTGCAGGGTCCAGCTACACAACTCATGTTTTACCACTGTTCCCCACTTAAAAGGGATGTCTCGTTTCACTGTGACGGGGAAAAACTGGCATCAGGATGTATATTCTGCAGCACAATAATGCTGTGTCTCAGGTGCCACATCTGCTCTGCACCCTCATGGAACAACTCAGCCTCTGCCCTAGAAGGGAACAGAAATCACTGTTCTCCTCTTGCGGGTAGGAAGGATGGAGGCAGACAGGAGGCTCAGCCCAGTATTGTGCAGGTCCTTTGACCCCACCTAGAGTCCAAACCAGCTCTGCTGCTGAACTCACCACCACCCTCCCCATCCATCACTCAGGTGAGCATCACCTTTCTTCCCAACCTTCCCCAAAGGCTCTCAGCAAAAGTTGGCACAGGTGCCTGAGGAAGGAAAAATCACCAAAATGCACACTGCTTCCATACATCTCTCGTCTGTCTTCCCACAAGCAGTGGGCATTAGAGAAAGGATTTTTCTTTTGTTACATTTGGAAAGCTTTTTTCTTTATAAAAGTGTAAGGCTTGATATTTACTGTCAGCAGTGGGATGTTTCAGTTGAACAAAATAGTTTCTTTGTTGGGGGTCTATAGATAACCTTATTGATTAAGTGAAAAACATGAAGTACACATTTTTTTCCTTCAAAATACGCACACTTCCTACCATTAGGTGAAAATTCTACTCTATCTGGACATAGCAGTGCATTTCCTATTGGGTGTGTGATCTCTTGTGTAGAAAAAGAGAAAACAAAAGTTAGCTGGAAGAGAAGAGATTTATTTTTCCAGATTAAATTTGAAAAGTTTTTTTCCCCTAAGAATATAAATCTACTTATTTGGTAATTGCTTTATTTATTTTTCTCAGCCTATGTGTTCTAATCTGAGCAGTATTTTGGAGGGAAATCTGGTGGTGCACCAAAATTAGCGTAATCATGTAGCTTTGTTTCCTAAATCCTCTCTGAAAAGTCAGGTGTTACAGACTCAGCATTTCCACAGCATTACAAATTCTCCAAGCACGCCACCGGGTTTCATGTACCAACTCCTTGCTAGAAAAAGGACATTGAGTGTCAAGTGCTGAGGGCCGTCAGAAAGGTGCTGTGAGGTGAGACACTGCTTGCTAAAGCTCTTTTGGAAAAAAACCCTTATCATTAGTCTTTGCTAAATAAAACTCGCTGTTGTGGCCAGAGCCTCTCTCATTCACTTAATTTCTTTATCAGATCATAAAAGTTGATTATATTTATTGTATCTTGCCTTGGACCGTGGCACATGCTGTAAGTGGGAAAACATTGACTGTCCTTTGCAACTGTTAATGGAGCAGCAGCTTTAACTGTCCTGCCACTGTCAACATGTCTATCTATTCTTCTCCAGGGACACCTGCCAAAGCAGGAATGGAGTTGTGAAAATATGTCCCTTCTCCTCTTTCATGGTCTCTTGTTTTGCCCTCCTCAATCTGCTTCCCCCTGTCAAATAAACTTATACTGATTTAAAGCTAAGAGGATGCACTGAAGAAGAGTCCAGTTAATCAGCTGGACCACACTATGCGTTTTTACCACTTTCCTTTTCAGTTAGGAATTTTTTAGCAGCATTGATATCCTACCAACACTCCAAGTTTGAGCAGAGATCCTCCAATATAAAGCTGCTTATTACCAGGATGACTTCCCCTTCTCATACAGCAAATGTTCTTTTATATTAACACAGTTGCAGAAGGGGAGCAACAGTGTAATTGGTAATGCCAAGTTTTAATCTTGGAAAATGCTGCTTGATGACCAGTTACTAAATCTGTCTGTAATAAAGAAAAAACAATGCGATAGCACCTTAGTTTTTGACATGAATTGGCATTTTCTCCTAAGTCTTGGCACTTGGGCAGAGCATCTCCCCATTCACCCTTGGCACCACCACAGTGCTTGGTCGGAGTCAAGCACAATAACAGCTACTTACAGGAGCAGATGAGTTAAATACGTTGACTTTTTCTGGCTCACTCATGGGAGAATCTCCTTTTGGTAGTTTCCTAGCTCTCATTCCAGGTGGACCCAAATGGAGGTGGATGTACTAATCTGCACTCAGCCTTGTTCTCATTGCCTTCCTGCATGCCAAGGACGTGAGTTACCTTGGCAGACCTTCACCTCTGGCTTCAGCATCCTGCTCTATATTGCATGAAGGTGCCAAATTCGCATGCACTGGCTTGCAGACCAAGCCTTGCAAGTGATAGCAAAGTCCAATAGTTGAGGGAAGAGGATGGAAGGAACAAGAAGAGTGAGGAGCTGACAGCTGTCTGCAACCTCAGCATGCTGCTAGCATACACAAAAGCGCCCATTCATTTTGTCTTATCTGCCAGCCCCAGCTTGACAGTCTCCAGAAGCCAGCGGAAGGGATCAATAGACATTTGCTGACAACTGAGATTCTGTTTTAATCCACCAACAAATGTCTATGTTTTGGCAGCAGAGGTTTTTATATTGCTCTGAAATCATAAAGTAAGAGAAGGCCAGCTAGCCCTTTACAGGACTCGTGATTTAAACAGCAGAAATTCTGCTTGCTGCATAGCAGGCTTCCAGATTCCGCTGGCGAAGTCCACCCTGGTGACCTAGACACAACCGTCATGTTCAGGTTAAAATAAATTTATTCTGCAGGTAGTCTTGTAAACACAGGTAATGTCATTTATTACCACCAATTACACGCCTGAAGAAAACAAATATGTTTTCAAGGACATAAAATGCCTTCTCAACCTAGTCACCAGTGCATGATGAATTGTGTGTTTGTAAATACCATTTGCAGCCTGGATGTTGAAGTTGCTGTATAGAAATACCATCTAGTTTTAATAAGTTTATGGTTAAGCAGTATCCCAAAGGCAATGAATTCACATGAGTTCATCTCTATGCTGTGTTCATTTGGTTCTCTTTAAGGACAGGCTCACAGCAAATTTCCATTGATCCTACATCAGGAGGAAACTGCTAATAACTAAAGGAAAATCTTAACTTGAGAGAATTGTTGGCTATATGTGTCCAAATAATCTGACTATGTTCATGATAAAGAGATGAGGTTCCATCTCATGAGCAGAGAAAAAAACGCAAAACTATCTCAAGTCTTTAAACCAGTCCCTTAATGAATGTATCTCATCTCTTTTCTACATTAAATACTTTGAATCTTGCCAAAATGGCAAGCAAAGTCATAGTCATATGTCATGACTCAGAAACGTCATAGTCAACTCAGAAACTCAGATTCGCAGTCAAGCTACAGACAGCAATGTTTGCTGAAACCTTTTGAGATGCTCAACCAAACTGCTGGACCTGTTTCACTCAGCCATCTCTTACAGCTGTATTTTGTGCCTGTGTGTTTATAGGGCATCAGTCACTGTGATATTGTGGGCTAGCTGAAAAAAAAAGATGAAAAGTGTTTGAACTAGTATTTCCATTAAAATGAAAAGTTGTTTTATTTGTCCTCCCAGCTGTCTTTGAGGCTGCCTCAGCTGTAATACCTGTGCTTTACCTCCTGGGCTTCAGTTACATTATAGATTTTTTTTTTTTTTTTTTTTTTTTTTGCTAGACTTTTCAGGTTCCCAGGCATATTGCCATTTTCTGTTACTTACACACAAATGCCTCTATAAAAACCTTATTCTCAATCTTAACGCTCCTTCAGGCTGCATGAGAACTTTAATTCCAAATTTCTAATTTCAGTAAAAGTACTTCACAAAAGCTGTTGAATTATTCAGAACTATATGTAACTGGTATAAATTCTCTAGGGTCTGTCTAGTTTAATTAAAGGTAAATCCCAGCAGACATTGTAACTACAATGAGAGAGTAAACAGGAAGTTAAACAACCTGTAAATAGAAGATAAATTAGAAAAAACAACCTTCTGTAGGTAACTGTTCCCCTACATTTTTATCAAAGCATTCACTGCTGAGTTACCTAAATTCTTGCTGTTCATTTAGAGCAGCCTATGTCATGTCATGCAGGACCAATCTTTATGATGATACAGCAGGAGTAGATGGTTAATTCACAGCTAGCTTGTCAGAGTGAGAAATTCAGCAAGTTACTGTTTATCTGGTGCCTGATCTCCCTGTGGCATAAAAAAACTGGAAGTACCTGCCTTGGGAAGTATTCTCAATTTGGCTGTGTTGCAACTGGGGAAGAGGAACCTGCCTCAGGATTATAGCAATGACCCTGCCAGATCCACAACGTGTAGACATCTGAATTCGGGATGTTTTGTGTCAGACTGAATCCCACCACCTTTGCCAGTGTCAAGAGGAACATTCGTGTGTGATTGGCCAGGCACTGGGGGGAATATTTTATGTCCCAAAGCACAGAAGCCAGAGAAACGCATGAGGCACAGCTGGCCATGGAAAACAGCTACAAGTGTTATCATCAGAAAGCTCAACGGGACAAACAAAACTTCTAAGAACTGCCATGGACAGATGTTAGAAGCAGGATCTCTTGGAAAATGTAAAGCAAATGTTACCTACAGGTTCCTGACTGAAATGGAAAATATCTTTTCATGAGCACTCTTTGGCTAAGTCCACCATAAGATAGAGCTGGGTAACCACTGAGAGCAGTTACTCAGAAACCCTCCCCTTTTACCTTTGATAATGTCATTTCTGATCCTATTTCCTGGCATGTTGACATAAGAGATGGCTTATCAATTCCGCTCCTGTGCTGACCTGACCTAGACCAACAGAAAGGGTTGCCTTCTTCTAGTGTCATTTGTGCAGGTGTCAATAGGATGGAGAACTGACAAAGCACTCAGCCGCGGGTAGAACCAGGCTACCTCAATAAAATGAAATTAATTTGGGACTAGGCAGTGCCTTCTCACTCTGTCTTGAGAAGATGGCATAGGGGCCTCATGATCCCAAAGTAAACTGGGAAACCAATATTCATACCCTGTTTCGCTGCTGATGGGATGAGGGGATGGATTCGCTGTTGTTTTCTGTCCACAGCAAAGCACAGTGGTCTTCTTTTCTAAACCAGATGTCACACTCTGAAGGGAAGTTGGGTGAAGCTCTGCCAACTTGACTGACCATCTCTCACTGTACTGAGTTTCAGGCAGAAGGACTTGGTTCACTTGCCCGCATGTAGGCACCCGGAGCCATTTTAGATGCTTTGCTGTATCCTGCTTGACTTCCAGGTGGCAAAAAGGCACTGATCTCCCAGTAGGCCGTGTCATCTTAGCCGACTTCATACCAATATCTCAAATGTCCTTGGGCTTCTCTGTGCTGGCAGCAGAAGTGGCCCTCAGTTTAGAAAGGTTAGGTAGTCCCATAAGAGGACAGAAACACTACCGTGTAGCTTAAGTGATCTTTTATAAAGCTGCAATTCCAAATTCTTGATACTAGAAGCATAATCGGGAGCTAAAATGGATTTGCCCAAAATATTTATTAGATTATCTCAAATTCATAAACCATCTGTAATCTGTTTATGAGCAGTTTACAAGCAGAGTGAGGCATTCATTTCCTGATGCCTTGGAAAGAAGAGTACTCAGGAAAAGGAATGTAGAAGAGGAACAGAAACACCAGTCACATCTCAGTTGTTTGTGGGGGGAAAAAAAAATCGGGTGGTGTATTTCCTTCTTTTAAGGATGCTATTGCCCTACAAGGTGCAAGTTTTCATATGGCTTGCTAGGGAAGATTATTGCTAAAAGCTACAAACTTGTAATGCAGGAGAGAATTCCCCACGCACTGAAATTCTGGATGTGTGTTTGCGGCAGCTAGAGTGATAATGGATGTAAGCAAGATTTGGAATACAGTGAAAACTGAAATGAATGCAGAATGGATTTTTGCTGCCCGTTGACAATTTAGTTATAATTTAAGCAACTGGACAGGCAGGGATGAAGGGCAGGGCTGGAACTCAAGACTCCCTCTCCATACAGGGGAAATGTACCCACCATTTTGGAGCAATATTTGACAATACAAAATACATTTTTCTCAGGCTTCTTTCTCCTCACCTGAGGAATGAAGTGAACGGCATTTTCTTCATCTCAGCTGTTGCCTTAGAATGTGTCAGAGACAGGGTCCTTGGGACAAAGGCTAAAATTGTTGGAGTAATTTATTAGAGACTGGTTTTAGTGGTTTCTAGTTAGTTAAGAGTTAAAAATGCCATACTTTTTGAAGTGTGATTTTTTGGGAGTTAATGTTTACATTTGAAAGTCTTTAATTCTGCAATAACAACTATTTTTATCTGAATTAATGCTACAAGCCAGTCCAATTGGCCAGAGCTATGTACATATTACTAGCATTGAAATTCTAGCTATTATCACCCATACCAGTACTAGAATAGGCATGTGAACTCATATCCATCTGCATAGTAGTGACCCTTAACCATACAGTGTCGCACCATCGTGTTGAACCCAAACACAGCATTCGGTGTTTCCAAATACATGTATTTAAAGGTAGGTATCTAAAAAAGTTATCTAGACTGCCAAAATACAAGGTTAAGTGTTCCGTTTTGCATACTCGGGTATCAAGACTTCGGTGTCAGCAAGTCTTATTTCTTTCTATGCAAGTAAATAGCATTACCTCTTTTAGTAACTTCATGTAAGTATTAAGAGGTACAAGGAAAATAAAGGTGCAAAGATCTTGTTTAAAGAACTAGATGAGTAGCATGTCTATCCTGATAGCTTTTTAAAATCACATATAAACACTTCCTCATCCAGTTTTCCTATCTGCATTAGTATATTTGTGTTTAAATGTAAGTATCTTCATCTGTAAATACACATGTTCTCTCATCTTGTACAGTGCTGGAAATGCTCCCATACATTGCAGAGGAATACAGTATGTGGGTGGCAATTTTCTCCAAACATTTTATCAAGCAATTTTCAGCCAGCTTGGATTATGGATTTTCTTACCTAGCTAAAGAAGAACAACAGTAGTGCTATTAAAGCTATTAAAAGATAATGGCTGATACCTACAGAGCTAGAGAGAGCTGGGAAGGTGGGAGAAAAACTTCTGGTTTAGGCAGCTGAGCCTAATCCTGTAACACACTGAGCTACTGCAGATCTTATTTCGGTAGTGGAAAGAACTCAGCACCTTGCAGCCCAGACTGGCTGCTGAAAATGAGCGCAAATTTCAGTTACTGATACCTGATCACTAAGACATGGTCTAGGGAATGGCCCTGGGTTAATGGTCTCAGAAATCCAGGCATTATCTATACAAGGAAAGTAAGGAAGACCTGTTGGGTGCAGACAGGTTGGAGATGGCTGTCCCCACAGATCCATATCCCTGCGAGGACGGGCACAGAGTGATTCAGCTGGCTGCACGGCCTGAAACCACGCTGCATTAACCTGAACACTGAGCAGCTTTTGCATGAGCTGGTACATCTGCACAGCACAGCATGGATGTTCAGGTTGTGGTTCTCTGTGGCATTCTCCTCTCACACTGATCTACTGGCAGTAATTGAAATATAGATAAAAATTATTCACCCATGATCTCAAGGGAAAGTAGTCATGATCATACAAGAAAGTAAGGAGAACTAGATCCTGATCCCCCAGACCTCTGGCTTAACCAAGAGATGGCCCTATTTCTGACATGTTCTTGTTACTACTATTCATTAATATAGATATAGAAGATCCCTAGCTATCAGATGTATTAATGAAGAGTGAAGGAATTACAAATTTGTCAGTAAGGCTGGTATGAAAGAAACTGACATTGTTGGTGGTTTATCATAAAGGAATTATCTAACAGGTAAAAACAGTTTCCTGCATTTGATTATTAAAATAAGAACAGCACAGGTCTGAGGAAGTGGGACATGGATTGAAAATATTGACAGTGAATAGAACTCGATCAAGGGGGAAAGGAAAAAGCCCTGCTGTATTTTTCAGCCGATAGAGCCATTATACACTTCAGCCTAGAAATAGCTTGTACGTAGCTTCTGACATTCTGCAGTTAAAACTAGAAGCTTAGTGCAGTTTCTTGTATAAAGGCATCTAGTGTTCTTTGGGATGACCAAGAGTTATTGGTTCAGTCCAGAAGGATGTAGGTCTTGGGTCTCTGTCACACCTACAGCCCATGCACAGGTCTCAGACAGCCCCAGGCACCTCAAAGGGCACTAGATGCCAATGTCTGGCAGCCGAGTGTAGCCCTGAGAACGGACCAGGCAGATCCTTCTTTAAGCTCTGCTAAAAATTTCCTCTGAGATTTGGGTTAAACTCTTAAGTTAATTCCTATAAAGACACTCAATTTCAATTAACTTCTGTGGGAATGCTGATTGTCAAAGAAGAGGTGCCTATGATGGGATCCATCCAGCCCAATTTAGATACCTTATCTGTGCCTGCATTTTAGATGCCTAGTGAATAAGCCCTCCAGAAATCCAGGCAGACAGAATCTTCTTTTGAAGGCATCTCACCACTGACTGTATAGGAAATATCAGATCTTTTTTTAGGATAACTGGTTTGCTTTGGTATTTAAAATGTAGCACATTAGATGTCTGCAGTTAGATAGACTGGATTTCATAGTTTAAGTATGTGGATGTGAACTGTATAATTTAACTTTAAAAAAACCAAGATGCACATACTTTGTGGTTAACTTGTACATACATTTCTGAGCAGGCTGTATAGGAAGCTGTAAGTCCAAATGTCTGTTTGAGCAAATGCAGCCTTTTGGCAGTGCAGGTACCCAGATAACAGGAAAAAGGACTGTGTGTGGAATTCATGGCAGACCGTTGAAGCTGTTGGCATTAAGTTACGCAATCTGTTTAATTGATATGATAATATTCACATGATCTAATTGCAAAATAAACCAACATTTAGGAAATAAACAGATTTTAAGATGGAAAGTGAGCTATTATCTGCAAACTATTACTGTAATTTAAAAGCACCACCTGTCTTCATCAAACTGATTTTTTTTCTTCTACAATCCTAATTCAGAAAAACAGCAGACTAAGGAAGTGCAGCAGAAAGGATTCAGTGAATTAGACCAAATAACAAATACATCTCAGAGAACCAAGATCTTCTTCCTGGAACATACAGAAACAAAATGGGATTCAACAAATGAATTTCCCAGTGCAAACAGGTGTCCTAGCTGTACCTGAAAGTTCAAAAAAGAATAAAGTCTAAGCAATGTCACCTCACCAAAAAGTTCTCCAAACACTGCAGTAAGTACAGATGAAAGATTTGGACATTTTATTCTCCATTCTCATACTAAAAGTGGTTGCTCAGTCTATGCAAATGCACTACTCCTCAGAATTTGCAACTGGGATTCATCTAACCTAGCTTTAGACATTTGCAATCTCAACAGCTCCATCTGAGCCCATCGCCTTTGGCTCACTTCGTACTCAAAGGAGAGCAATAGGTAATCTAGGGTGCAATTCAGCTGTCCTATTTAGGAGGCCTAATTTAGGTTAAGATGAATCACATTCCAGAAGTGTCTACATCTCTCCATCAACTAGAAAGGGAGCTCAGATGTGAAATTTCTGCATCTTATTTTTTCTCAGTGAACACCGCTTTAGAAACTCTGAATCTTAATGCCCACAGACTTGATTTTATGCTGTGTAAAAAGGAAGAAAAATAAAGTAAAAATAAAAAAGAAATAAATCCTGAGGAGGCTGGAGCAACTTCAGAAGTCTGAAGGCAACTTTGAATCTGGATCAAAAGGTTAGCTGACGTTCAGCAGCACACTGACAGAAAAGGGATTTCCACCTGAAGAGCCCTTGAAGGGGATTAGTTTATGCAGAGGCTTCTCAGCCATCAGGGAGGCTACCCCCACTGCCACACCACTGCTTGCTGAGCCACCAGGGCTGCCAACAGCAGTTCTGGCTTCTTTCCACATCAGCGTTAGCGACAGGCGTGTTTCAGGCGAGGCATCAGCTGAACAGGAGAACAAAGGGCATAAACAATCAAAGCCCTTCAGGAGCTTGCATTACAAGTTTCCCGTAAATATTTTTTAAATTCTTCAGCCTAATTGAATTGCATCAGCCCAGTTTTTGCCCCCGAGTTGTTCCTTCCTTAAACACATATAAATAAGAGGAGAACTGGTCCTGTGCTGCTTAAGATTTTTCACGGATGAGTTTTGCATTGTATATGTTAAAAAACCCTACCTTTTTCCCTTCTTCAGGTACACATTACAGAGGAAAGTTCTCAGCAGAAGAAAAGGGCCGACCATGCTCCTGTGGTGCTGCACACTGTACCCACCTCTGTGCACAGAAGGTGGGGATGACAGATGATGCTCCATAGCTGGGACTGAGGGAGGACTAAGCACAGCAGAAGTACTGAGCATAGGGTCTCCTGTGGCCAAAACCTGCTGAAATGGAAGTCCTAATCAAACCCTTTTCTAGACAGGAATGAGGCTAAATAAAAGATGACTGTCCATGAGAAAAAACTGAAAACCCAGAAACTGCCATTATATTAAAAGTATCCTTACGCTCTCAGTAAGGAGCAGTAGTGTCCTGTTGCTGAGTGATTTGTTTCTAAGCGGCAGCCCCGCTCCTGTCTTTGCCAGGCTGTCCTTTTTATGACAAATGGGCAAATATGATTGAGTTTTATGAACCAAGGTGTGTATTTGCATTGGCTGTCAGCACTGCAGTTCTAGCTTTTCTGCCTGTAGCTGTTGAAAGCATGGCCTTGTGTGAAAAAAGGATACTGCAACCCCACCAAAGTCAGGGGAACTGAGTGTCTTGGAGCAGTAAGCCCAGCTCAAGGAACAAGCAAAGAAACATTTGCCCATCTCAACAAAGAAAACCCTGTCCCTGTGCTTTTCATTCTGCTTCAGCCAAAATATGTGAAATTTAGTTCTTCTGAAACAGTACAGCCATCGGTGATAAATGCCATTCCATCTATCTTCCTTCCATCTTATCCTCTGAATGATCTATTTTGTGACCCCCAATTACAAGTTCCTGTTATTCTTTGAAACGCTGTAAAACTGAACAGTCTCCGTATGTTCAGAGCAGCTTGCAATTAACACAGCCTGAACTTGGAAACGGCAGTCTATTAAAAATATGGACATATTAAAGCATAGCATCTGGAAACCTGCATATGCTTGTCTCGCACAGTGGGCATCAGATACCAGGGTCAGAGACTCCTAGCTATCCCAGAAAAGAGCCTATACGTGTTGCCACTCAGCTGCAGAACTTCAGAGAACTTATATACTTTCTTGGAAAATATTATATTACTTCACACTTACCTTTTATGTTGTTTTCATATAAAAAAAAATAAAGAAAACAAAAAGAAAGATAAGATTTGCTATGTTATAACCACTCAGCTGGATTTCCCCATTAGGCTTACAGCCACAGAACCAATAAAACTATGAAGATATGAATATGAAAGTTTTAATCCAAACTCAGATGTATTTTACTATGCCAATTGTCTCATTTTGTGAAGTTTCCATCAAACCAAGGGCCTGCTAGAGAGCCATTTCTGCTTAAATGCATTTTTGTTCTAGCCCATAAAAAGTTTAAGGAGTATTGCTTTCACAGGAATATGAGGTGGAGATGAAGACTGGGCTTAGACCTCTCCCAAGAATGAAAAGTCCTGAAATGGGCAACATAGTTTTCCTCGTTATATAGCTGTCAAGGCCAAAACAGGTCTCCATTTTATCCAGATTCCCATTTGAACGAATATGCTGCACTACCTGGTGGCTGGTTTCCATTTTAATAGCAAATATTCCATCAATAACAACCTTGTATATGAAACATAAAGAAGGAACATGAAAGACTGGAGGAAAGTAAATCATATAAAGACAGCAATGGAGATCTCTTTACCCTTTCTTAGAAAAAAAAATTATGTCAGGAGAAAAATGATGAAAGGGAGAAAATTTAAAACTAGAGCTGTTTTTTCCTGCAGTGTGTAATTGCCAAAAGATGCTCTTTACATGGTTTTCTGTGTTATCTGTTTGGTCCTCAATGAAGAGCTAGTTTCCTATCCTTTTGGGAAGTTGGTTGCATCCTGCAGGCACCCATTGCAAAAGATAATGAAAAAAAATGGGTTAGTTTGGTAATGTGGTTCAGAAAAAGAATCAGCAATAATAATAATAAAGAAGTTATTTCATCAGCAAACAGGAGAAAAAGCAGTAGGGACATCTTTACAAGTGTCTGGTGCTAACTGATGTGAGACATGATTTATACGACTGTATAAATAATACCTATGGTTTTGCTTCTTACTCCTGTTCACTGGCAGAACAGCCAGTGGCATGCCAAAGAAAAGGAAAGAAAAATCCACTTAGAAATGATTCTCTGGAGTCTGCAGCCATCCACTTCACTAAGGAATAACTCGTCTGAGAGTATAAAAGATTCCTTCTCCTTGCGGCATTGCTGCAGATACTAATGGAGTTATAAGTCTTTGCTACCTATCCATTTTCCAGTATAGGACTGTCGGTTTTTCTGGGCAGTGAAAATGTGTTTTAAAAAAAAGGAAAACATTTTCTTTTTTTACTGCTTGCTGAAAATGTAACAGAAGGCTAGATTTTGTGCTCACTTCTATAGGGAAGTAAGTTAAAAACAAAGTGCTTCTCCCCTGTATTTTCTGTACTAGCGATCAAGCTGCTGGGCAGTGAAACACAAAAATTTGCAAGGTTTCTGATGGCTTATGCATTCTTAGAATGGGAAAGAGGGTGCAATACAGAACGAGCCAAGCACTGGATCCGTGCTTTGACTCCTCACCCTAACACATGCACCAGCAAAAGCCAGATTTGTTTGCCGTGCACTATATTTATTCCCTCTGCCTCCTGTAACAGGAGGAATTATGATTTAATGCATCAAAGGGAATGACAGTAGCTCTGGGGCCATAGATCTGATGTTTTGCCCCTGCTCCATGCTACACCCAAATTCTGAATCTAGCTCATCATGATGGGTTTGCCATTGCCAGATACACTGAACATGCAGTGTCTCTATCTTCTGCCCACTTTTAGGAGCCATGTTTAAGCAATAAGAATATGAAGATGAAACAATTTATCCAAACAAATTAAGGGCTAAATATATGTACATATGAATCAGTGATGCTGGGTGTCACATTCTGTCCGTAACTTTTTACCTCAACCGGAAAATGATTGGTTGCAAAAACCCAGTTATAGAATTGCATTAATATCGCCAAGAAAAAAATAGATATATTCCGGAAATTTTAACAGTGAAACTTTTTAAACGGGAATAAATGAAACTAAAGGAATTTACAAAATTTTTGAGACAGGAACAAGCTTATGAGTTGACCCAAGATACCTAAATTTTGGACATATATTTACATTCACATATAGATACAGATGTAGAGCAAATTACCTGTGAGTATAAAATATTTTCCTATCTCCAATATGATGATGGGACAGATAAAGATAGATTTATATCCATGAGGTGGGAAGGCAGAGAAGGGTGATGAAACTGAGCACATGCAGTAAATATGTTATTCTTGTACTTAATATACAATACTAAAATACGGAGTCATATTTTATACCACATTCTGGAGGAAAACAATGCTGATGGACAGCAAAAAAATCCCAACCACAGGATTACTAAAAGACATGAACATTATGTCCTAAGAAATTAAAGAAAGAAATGAAAAAATTGCCTTGACTTGTTTTCATTTTCTTATTCTGTATTATTAACTAGTCACAAACAAGCATTAACTCACTGCTAACACAGATCAGAGCCAATGACTGCCATGTATTTGGTGCATCATACATATACGTTACGTGGACTGTGCCAGCCGAATGCACAGTGTTACAAAACCTAGAGAAAAAACTGTCTTTAGGTGGTGATGCTAGGAAAGGCTTCTGCAAGCAAACTAAGACTATCAAAATGATCTACCTCATCACAATCGATATTTCTATATTTAGATCTCTGAATCAATCTAATTTGTGCATTTGTTTAGCAAATCAATGGAGAGAATGATATGTTTTGAACCATAACAAAAAGTTCACCACTAGAGACAGTAGCCTAATCTTTAGGGTACAAAAATATCTCCTTTCACAAGAAAATCTAAATGAAATATATGGAACTACTTCCATAATTCCGATAGTTTTATGAGCCTGAACTCTTCCCTTCTTAAATGAGTCAAACAGCAACACTGCAGCTTCCCATAGTTACATCATGATGATGATGATTGTTTTGCTGTCACTGAAGATGCCTTTCAGCTGCACAAGCTACAGCAAAGACATAGTTTTGCTCCAGAAAGCTTGCCACGTCTAACACAAAGGCACAAAGACATGGAGAAGACACGATTTCCTGGAATCATCAAATAAGAAAAGCAGCTTGGCTTTTACTAAATAACTTATTGGGATGAAACACTAATTCATTGATCAAACCCCTCCTGATCTCAGCCTGTGGGACTACCAGAGCGTGGGGCTCCATGGTAATCTTCTCTACTGTCATGCCAGTATCAGCCTGTTGGAAAAAGGAGGGAGCCGGCGTGGGAGCTTCAATGCAAGAACTTTACAGAGATAGGGCTAAAATTAGTGACCAACCTTCCCAGCCCAGAGGGAAGCTCTCATGTCCCTGTTTCTTTTCGACATTTCTGAGCTGCCACCACTCACTGCTCTCCGACAGCGGTAAAGCTGAGCAGCTGTGACCTGCTGTGGACCCCCACCCAGCAGCATTGCACTGTCCTGCCCTCCGCTCCTCCGGGGCACTCCTGGCTCATCCATGCATCCTGGGGAAGGAGAATTTCCCACAACACAGTTTTGTCCAAAGCAATCCTGATGGAATGATCTCTCCAAAGGCATGAAGCAAACATTTACTGTTGGCATTGTGAACTGTAGCCAAGGAATATAGTGGAATGTACCAGAAACTACCGAGAACAATTTAAGGATTAGAGATTTATTAATGTTTTTTCCAGTATTTTGGCCATTAGGACTCATATTTTGAATTCTTCTCTGAAATCAATCAGCCTAGAAATTTCTTCTCCCCACCCCCCATGCCATACAAAAGCAAACATCTCTCACAATCCCCTAGCTCCTGAAACCAGGATTGAAAAATGCTACTTCTGACAGTCACATGGAAAAGCAGTAGCTAAAAAAAAAGAGCTAGTAGCAGTGTCGAAGCAGCTCTGGAGAAATTGATTCACCCTAAAATAAAGGTCCCAGCTAGATTGATGAGATTTTCTCCAAACGGAACCTCCACCAGCTCTACAGAGAACTCAGTAGATACTTGGCAGAGACCCCTAAGTTTTACAGGGACAAAGCTGGGTAGGAGCAATCCCACCTATCAATTTCACTAGAAAATATGCAAAATTTTTTGTACAACCCACAAGTATACACAAATAATGAGACCAGGTAAATGTTACCCCTTTGTACAATATTAACATGATTTTTTGACTTTTGCTTAAAAACAAGAATATTGCTTGAGCCTTTGCACCTGCCCACCCCATGCAGAGAAACACTCAGTCCCTAGTGTGCCATTACCACCACCGTTGTTTTTAATGGGAGCGCGTGGTAGGTCGGGAGGAACACAGCACACAACAGTGGTTATTCAGCTTTCTCTTTTTCCAAACATGTGCGAAATAAGGCATTCTTTTCAGAAGCCTATGCTGTGCCCTAATAAATACTATGCTATTTGAAATTTTAGCACTTATGCATGCAAAGGTTGGTTGAAGGAGATAGTCACATGTGGGGCTTGATTATAGTGTTTTATCACTCAGCTGAACATCTAATGTTTAGCACAGTAGTTGGAGTGCTTCTTTTCATGTCATAACAAAGGTTGCCCTCACATAGTAATTACAGTCTTCCTAATAAAAGGAAAGGCATTTTTGAACTGCCTGAAAAGTTCAGAAGCTAGAGACAAAGTTTGGAGAAAGAGTTTGCCATCACTTTGCACGTGGCAGGTAGTTTGCTGCCTGGGCTGCTGTGCAGCAAAGTGGCAGGTCTGCCTTGAAAACATTTCCTCAAAGCTGGAGACATTAAAAAAAAAAAACAAAAACAAAAACAAAAAAAAAAAACACCAAGACCTAGCTGGGAAAAAAGAAAGTCTCCAGGATTACAAAAAATCATGGCAAAGTTAATGTCTCTGTAAAAGTGTACAAAAACAGTTTGAAGAATCATTATACGGTCTTTTAAAAGCATAGAAAGGCACAGTGAAAAGGAGATGTGGAGCAGAGCATATTCAGCAAGTATATTCAGAGCAAAGCTGCCCCTAATGCATTCGGTGGTTAAAGCATTCATAGCTTTGCCCAGGAGCAGTATGTGCCAATATGGGTTGTATTTTTCAGTAACATTTCTGAATACTTATTATTGGAGCTCTCATGAACTGCTAATGTCCGTGCTTTTTTGTACTTATAGCATAGTAATCAGTTTGATCAAAATACTTTGGGGTTTGTTATGCAGTTTAGGGCACTAAACTACAGATCTGCATCTCGCTCTTCTGTCTTTGAAAATTCCAGGTGAATTTGATTTCTGATCTTCTGGATTTCTCTTTTTCTCTTCTGACTTTCAAAACTGTTTATCAGTGACCAGCAACCTTACGAATTGCAACGTATGGAACTGCTAGTTTTACCTTTGTAGCTTCCCAGGGATTCTCTTTTATTTTTAAACTAACAGCAGCATTAATAATTCTAAGGACCCAAACTTTATCATCTGCTTCACAGTTGGAAAGGACTGTCCATGTGTAGTGTTTTTTTTCAGTGTATTGGTAAGTACAATTTTTCCTATTTCCCTTAGCTGGATAATGACTTATTCTATTCTTTTGCTGCTTGTCTTCTTTCCCTATAAAGATTAAGTGACCAAACATGCTTTTCCAGACTCTATGTACTGTGCAGGCTCCTTTCTATTTTCCATGGTTATGCATCCATCTATTCCTCAATTGCAGCTGTGTCTTCAATTTAGGGTGTCAGATTTTGACATATTTCTATACAAATAAACAGGATTTCCTAAGCAGTGACATTGTGCCATGGCAGGCAGTACTTCATCATAAAACTGGAGCTTCCTACCCTTTCTGAAAACATGCCTTCCCTCATGCACAGCCTCCACATCTCTGGTTAAATAGATCTGTGTAGTTCTGCACTGAACCGGTAAGCCCTTACAACTGGATGCTGCATTTCATGCTTAAATAACCGCTACTTTGTTAATATGTGTGGTCACAGAGATATTTTGACACCCTTCAGGAAATCTGATGGTTGTCTGCTTTTTGCTGTGGAGGCTGAAATATTCACCCTTCTGTGGTTAGGTAGCAGATGAAAGGTACTTTCAGATGCTTTGAACCAGCCAAGAATGTACCATAGGAAACATCCACAGGGGAGGAATGGAGGAATATAGGCTGTCCCATCAGGACCAGGGCAAGATGAAGCCAGCTAGTGAGCAATGCACAACGTTTTTCTTGTACATCCTTGAGCCAACAACAGCTCTTGCGCGTCCTCTCAGCCACGCTGCTGGCCCATGTTCCCTGCTGCAGCACTGGGAGGGAAGGAAAGAAGAGCAATCAATACGTTGAATTTGTGCCATCTGGGAGAATAGGGATAAGCGGGAAGAGCAGAGCCTTCCTCCCAACCTTGCAGCACCCTGTTTTCAGGTGTTATCAGTGTTGTTGGTTGGGAAGCTCTGGCCTTCAGGTGCACACACATGCATTTATGTATGCATATCTGCATGTGTGAAGCCTCGGATGTACTCAGCTCAGGGGCTGATTGCTGTTTGGGGCTAGTGCAGGAGTCCATCCCCATCACCACCACCACTGTGTTCTTGAGGTCTCCAGAGGTGGGTTGACAAGTTCATGGGGAAAAAAAAAAAGAGTAGACTATGCAGCAGGTTGCTGCGGGCAGCTTACAACGTTACAGATGTGTGGTCTAGCAGAGGCTTTGTTTCTGCTGCACTGCAGTATGTATTGCTCATGTTCATACACAACCACTTGCCTTTAGTTGCCTGCACAGATCATTTGTGGGCTTCAAGCTTCTCACTGTAGAGATACCCTCTGTGCCTTGCTTGGTTTCTCAGCCTGGTGGCTGCCCCTGCCATCATCTCACAGGCTGAAAAGCAGCTGTCTGCTTGGTAGAGGTGGCCCATCCCTGCTCAGGTGACACACTGGCTGACATGGTACAGCCACAGTCCACTGTGCACTCTCTACCAGATCACAGGCATCATCCAAAGTACTGCTCTGCAGTCCTTTGCATTTTTAGAGGTTTTATTTTATATTATTCCATATGCTTCCTTGTAATCAATTGCATTTCTTGACAATTTGGAAATACATTCATGTGTGTGCATGCACATGTACGTTTGTGGATACCAAGCCTTGAGATACTCCTGGGAATCTCTTCACAGGCACTTCTCTACTGCAGATCTTCTGCCCCACAGCTGTGCTTCTTGATGAAGGCACATGACTGTATGGCAGGGTACTTGCACTCCTGCTGCTGGGAAGTTTTTTCTTACCTGTTCCTAAGCATCCATTCCCCATGGGCACCCAGGTCCTCAGGTGGTGCAGTGTTGCTCATCCTGGAGGTGGAACCTAGCAGTGACACACATATCTGGAGTGACTGTCTCATGCCAAGGTGGAGTGTGCTAACGTTAATTGGAGATAGATTGACATGATGCAGTGTCTGTTGGTGATGTGATTTGGTGATTGAGGAAATACCTCCACTTGTGTATTCCCACGTTAATATGGGAACTGGCTAATCCATAAGCATTGTCTGGTTTAGGAAGTCCTTTCATGCAGACTTCCTGGTCAGGACCACCATGTGAAAGGCTGGGCATCAGAAACCTAGCTGGCTTAGGGGCATCTTCACAGCGGTTACATCCATCACCTCCAACACCATTTCTGAGCAATGCATCGGGTTTTTTGGACAGCATAGACAGATACAAGAAGAGAGAAGAGGACCCAGTTATTCTAGCACTGTCCTTGTGCCTGATGAAATATCTCATGTGCAAGAGGTTATTTACCAGCGCAGTATATTTAGTCCTGCCTGGAACGACGGTCATCCAAACAGGATCATAAATAAGCCTTCTGTTTTTATAGCAAGGTCACATTGGTGGAGCTTTGCCATCTTGAACAAATTCAGCAGCTGTAGGAAGGTCTTTGCTGGGAAGCCCTGCAAACCTGTCTCAGCCAGTGGGCATCAAACTCCACTCTGTGGAAAAGAGCCACCTGAGAGACTCAGGATTTGCTGTGGGGCTGTCCCACATGCTTCACTCAGTCTCACGGAGTGCTTCTCAGGTGTTCAGGCTCACATTCATCCTCCCTGGCCACAGGTGCTAAGCCCTGGTACCTCAATGAGGAGCAGTCACCTCTGATGCTTCTGTGGTCAGTGGAAGGAGGTGGGTCCCCTGGGGACAGCACAGATCTCAGTGACTTCAGCCACCTTCTGGTGCTGCTGGTTCCCCTCTGCCCATTGTGAGGAAGCCCCTCCAGGGACAGATAGCTCGGCAAGGTGAGATGAATGCGGGACGAGGAGCACTCGGTGCTGATAATCCTGCTTCTCTATTCACACCAGAGGTCATCTCAACACCATACTGAAATGGCTTCTGAAATAAATCTGAGTGCATCATGGATAAGGGTGTTATGATAAGGAGCATTACAGAAGTGTTTTTCTATGAGCCCAATGTCTGGTTTTTACACTCCTCAGGAACTACGCAATTCAAGTCCAGAGTGACACTTGTGCTTATGGCAAGGGGTTATTAATACAAATCCTAATTTGTCCTCATATGGGCTGTGCCAGCCACCCTGGCACTCCCTGGCTCCGAGCCGCTGGGACATGGCATTAGCACCCCCATTAACAGACAAAGCGAGAGCGGCTGGGACCACCTGCCCCCCACCCACCTGTCCAAAGCCAGTTTTCTCAGCACTTGTTTCCTTCCCATTTCTTCCAATAAGTTAGTTTTATAATGGCACAGAAAACATGTATTATAATGCTTGGAAAGGTATATGCTTCTTTTAAAGCCTGTAGGCTTCAGGGCATTCTATTGCTATTAATATTTCCTATCTTTGACCAAAGATATTTCCGACGCATGTAGTGCAGCAGATACTCCGTGCACATGTGACAGGGATATGTGTGGAACAGTTGACAGAGACAAGGTGAGTCAGGTTTGTTTTATGGACCAGAAAAAAGGGGGCTGAACTCATGCTGTGTTGTCAATTCACTGTTGCGGAGACACTCCTGGAGGCCATCCAAGCCAGAGCAAAGGCCCTCGGGAAGGAAAGAAAATGGGCAGGTGCCAGAAGACAAACATTTTAAGCTCCCATTGCCTGGCCCAGTGCCAGCACAATGTCCCCATGTGAGTGTGACCACTGCTGGAGCTTGGGGCTGGGGAGCAGCACAGCTGCCACATCCCATCCAAGAGTTACAAACTGAAAACATGGAAAGCGTTAAAAGCCACAAACCAGGCTGGCTGTTGCCATGATGACCCAAAAGCATCTGTGGTGGTGCGGTCCCACATCTTCTCTGAGCTGTTCTGTGGCCCTGGGAGCTGCCAGCTAGGTCTCAGCACCTTGAGTGGTGAGTTGGATGGTTAAGCACCATCCGACCATAGCAGTAACTCTTACTCGGCTGCAGCGGCAAACGGCACTGTCCATGCTAGAGCTCCTGCTGACTGGTCAAAGCAGGGAACAGAATGGAGGCAATCAGTTATTCCCTGGCAATGCTCCTGCCCCAATCATAGCCCGAGTGGTAACCGAGAGGAACAATAGCATTGCTCTTGGAATTTTTGAAAAATTAAACAAGTCGGGTTGCAGCCAGGATGGAAACTTACAGATGACCAAAGCCAGTCATCTCACAGCCTTGAAAAGAGCAGTCCCAAAGCGAGACCCTTTTGAGTTCTCCAGGTCCACAGCGGGCTGTGACCAGCATCTCCCTCTGAGTGGGACGCTGGCCAGAGCTTGCAACCCCCCCAGTTTGCGATACTAGTGGGGACTGTCACCAAAAGCCGACAGTGGGGCCAGGGCTGATATCCCACCCCTCGAGGCTCAGCACTTTACCTGCCGAGGCATACAGAGGGCATTAGACATGAGTATTTCACTGAACTCAAGGGAAACTGTTCAAATAAGCATTGCAGGCTTGAAGCAGTAAGGTTATTTTGGTGATTTGAACAAAGTTTATTGATTTGCTTTGCTAATAAAATCCTATGGATAACCTTGAATTGTGCACAAACTCTCTTTCTTTCCATCCCCCAACAAGCGGTTGTCTAAGTCTGAGACTAAGATTGGACCTAGCCACACATGAACTCTGTGAGAGTTTAGAAAGCAAGGAGGTCCACTCTAAACCTCATACTCAATGAAAGGGTCTGCTTTACCTTCTTACACCTTTGATCTTTATAAACTATTTCCAGCTCTATTTTGATTCAATTCCAGTTTGATTAACCTCTGTGCATTTCCTCTATGCTATAAGTAATAGAGTGAACTTTGCCATCTAATCTTGTGCAGTTGCATTTCCACAAATTCATATTAAACCTATTTCGCTCAAACCCTTTGGTGATGATTCTTTAAGGGACCTGACATAAACCACTCTTTTTACAACAGCATCATGGTAAAAATCAGGACATTTTCCATCTGGAAAGAAGATCTTGACTTTTGTGAATGTATTAAGTTCTGAGTACCAGTTACTTGCTGCAGAAGGGAAGTATCTCGAAAGAATAAGCATGGGGAGCAGTTCTTCAGGAAAAGAGGGGCTGACACCCACCAGCAAAACTGTTTTCTACCAACAAGTCCCCCTTTTTAAGGTAAGCATTCAGTCAAAAAATTGTGGCCATAAGGAAGAGAAACGGCTGATGATACCTAGTGTAAATGTGATGTAAATGTAAAAAGTGATGACATCTACTAGTAAAACAGAAAAGCGTGGGCATGAAATTTACAGTAATTTATAAACAGCGTACACCACATCAGGAGAGGACCAGGAGGATGCTGTACATATAAAATAGAGGGCAAAGCTTCAGTACGTGGAAGAAAAAGATCCCTTAGAGACTTCATTTATCCTCTCTCTCCAGACTGTGTGGTACACGTAGAGTTGCCACCACTGACAAACCTTATGTTTCAGACTCAGGCGTGTGCTAGCAGCAATGCCCTTTACAATTAAAATAATGGGTTCAGACCCACCACGTGAATCCATTACAAAACAGAAAAGGGATTAGATAAACCTTGATTTGCTCTGGCAATAAATCCTGTGTTTCTACCAAATTGTCTCATCCTAATTTTTTTACTTATTCCTGTGGAATAGGTATTGACAAGCATACAAACCACAATATCTTATGCTTCCCACTTCTTACACAGCTGTCTTTTCAGGTATCTTAAGCCAGTGATCTCAGGAAATTTCAGTGTTCCTTGAAAAACATTGAATCTACAGATAAGAAGGGTGTTTTTTTTCCTCAGAGATTAGACAAGGCTGCCCCAATTATAACTGGATATTTTAGCAAATAACTTGGAAAAATATTTCCAGCCAGAGTGAGGTTCATTCACTTTTGTCAGCCTGACAATTCTGCATGACAGAGTGGAGGGTCTGGAAATCCACCGTATTTAAGCACCATAAACACCCCACCCACAGCATCAGGGTGCTACAGCTGCTGCTGAGAAGCAGCCCTGGAAGGGGGGTGCCCAAAGCCAGAGAGTGCCTTTTCCCACAAGGTTTTTGTGTCTCTTCTTTGCACATTACATAGACATAGGTGTCATTACCCATCCAGGTAATGATAAAAAGAGAAAACATGAAAGTGCACCTTTTAGAAGGTGAATTAAAACCTTGGGAAGAAATACTTCAAAAGCATCACTGTTTGCCTGGGTTTCATCTAAATTCCAGCATACATGCTGGTTTCCAGAAACAGCTTTTCCATGTTTATTGATTAATAACTGTCACTTTTTATAGCTTCTATCAGACAGGCATTGTATTGATCTGAAAGCTAGATTATAAGTCATATAAACATTTGCTTGATTTTATCCATCAGGATGCCTGTTGACAGTATAAACCTGGGGGATACTGCTTTAGAGTCTATTCACTTTCCACTATTTTGGTGGGGATGTTATAAAAGCTTGGAAACATTTAATGCAAATTTACTGGAACAAAAAACGAGCAGTGGTTTGGAAAGTGTGTTAGCACTGTTTGAGGGACTTTCAGATAAAGCCAATTTCACTTGTTTTAACCTTTGTATAGGTTCTGTCCCCCTTCCTGGGATCCTTGCTCCTGTCATTAGGATCTTCCAGTCATCCACAACCTTCTCTCTCATGGAGGCCATATGCTGAGGGCACAAAATCTTGGAGCATCTCAGGTAGCTGGTGACTGCACCGACTGCACCATCTTAGTATCTTGCTACAAAACAGAGTTGGAATAGCTCTGGAGAGCATTAAACCCAGGTTCCTGCCCACAGGAGAAGCAGCTATCCCCAATTCCCTTCTGACAGACACTAGTCCAACACATTTCTTAATCTCCAGTGAGGGGACACCACAGTGTCCCTAGCCAAACTGCTACCTCACTTAGCTCCTCTCACCACTGGAAAGTTTTTTCTAGTGTTTAGACTGTATGTCCCTTGCTGCAGTTTAAGCCCTTTACAAAGAATTTATAAGCAAATGGAAAGCATCTCATATTTTATCCTCTAGAGGATATAGCAATAAATTATTGGAAGCACCTTTAGGGCTTCTCTATTACATATACATGATCCCAGCCTCAGCTTGATGCTCAAGAACCACTCCAGTTTCCCATAGCCAGTCCTCCTGGCTCTGGAAATGCTGTAACACTGCTGCTTGCTGAACTCCTGAGGCAGCTCTAAGAATTTATAGGAGCCCATTGGAGCTCAGTGGGGGCAAGCAGGGCCCCTGGGCTGAGCTGGGGAGGTATCTAAGGCCACTGTGCCCAGCATACACTGAGGTAATTTACAAAAAGAAGAAAAAAAAAAAAGGTCAGAGTGGGACTCACAGCTGCATATGCTCTCCCTGTGGCTTCTCTGTATCATGATGCTGTGCCACAGCTCAGGGACCAGCTCACACCATCCATCCTCATGACACAAGCTGTCTGTAGCCCTTCTATCATGCCACACTCAGATTTTGCTTCCCTTCTCTGACACTGCCCTTTTCAGTCTTTTGTCTGGCCACCATCTCTCCCTCAGCAGCGCAGGAGAAGCTGGAGGTGCCGCAGAAGCCCTTAGCAGGAACATTTCTGCTGATCTCCTCAAGAGACATCTTACCGTGGCTCCTGTGCTTGAATGCAGGGAATACCCCTTCTTGCTCCAAGCCCATCCACCACACGCTGTCACCTCTGATGTTTTCCAGTGGGATCAAGCTGTGGGTTTCACTACTACAGTTCCCACAGTGAGGAACCCAGCAGGTGCTGAATCTGATTAAAAGCAAACCACCAGGCGAAAATCAGAAACAAATTCTTTCTTGTGACTAAAACCATGAATCAGGCTGACTGCTTTGGAATGACGAATTTTGGTGTCTTAGCACAGACACCTGGCTCCAGGGTGGTGGACGAAACAGGACACAGGGCTGGTCCCTGATGAAGGAGCTCTGAAGGAGAGTCAGATAAGCTGGTGCAAAGCTGACAGTGAAGGACTGACACAGGGGAACACGTGAATCAGGCCAAAGACCCATGAATTCTTGCCTGGTCCTACTGATTCAGAGCCCACGCTTGGTGTCTCCCATGCCTGTGGTGTGGAGGCACTCAGCCATGGCACCACTGGCTGCCTCGGCGTAACACCCCGGCAGGCAGCACACTCACATGGGTAATTAATAAGTTCGGCTGAATCTTACCCTGAAAGTCCCTGTTTTTCTCCAATTGCCTCCAGGAGGTGTTAGACTGCAGATCTCTGCAGGACTGAGAGACTTACACTTTCAGAGGTGATGGGACAGGGAGCACAAAAGGGCAAAAAATAGGCAATACTCTGCTGGAAGTTTTGCTGCTGCTGTGAATGTTGTGGTTTAACCCCGGCTGGCAACCCAGCACCACGCAGCTGCTTAGTGACTCCCCCTGCCCAGAGGGATGGGGGGAGAATCAGAAAGAATGTAAAACTCAAGGGTTGAGATAAGAACAACTTAACAGGTAAAGCAAAAGCCGTGCACACAAGCAAAGCAAAACAAGGAATTCATTCACCACTCCCCACGGGCAGGCAGGTGTTCGGCCATCCCCAGGAAAGCCGGGCTCCATCACACGTAACGGTTACTCGGGAAGACAAATGCCATCATGCCAGATGTCCCCCCCTTCCTTATTCTTCCCCCAGCTTATGTACACCCAGCATGACATTCTATGGTACGGAATATCCCTTTGGCTAGCTTGGGTCACCTGTCCTGGCTGTGTCCCCTCCCAGTTTTTTGTGCCCCCTCTCCCCAGCCCTCTGGCTGGCAGGGCCCAGGGAACTGAAAAGTCCTTGATTTAGTATAAACATCACCCAGCAACAACTAAAACCATCAGTGTGCTATCGACATTGTTCTCACATCAGAGCCAAAACACAGCACTAAGAAGAAAATTAACTATCCCAGCTGAAACCAGGACAGTGAATTACACCTGAAGTGCCTGTTTCACTTCTGCATACAAAAACTAAAGCAAAGCCCCAGCCATTGGCAGCCCTTGCTCCTCTTTTCTGGGCAATCCTACAGGACACAGGCACCACCTCTGGTCACCAGCAAAAGCAGTGGCCAAGACTGTAACCATAATAAGTTATCATCATCATTTTTGTGGTATAGGTTAAACCCTCTATAAATCCTTTTCATAATTAGGCCAAGGACTAAGGCTGCTGCTGAGCAGGAACAAGCCTCAGCTACTACATTTAGGAGGCACATCACCGGGCCCGGCACCTCTCTGCAGACAGCCTAGCCCAGTATTCCTCACTTGCATCAATCACGTGCTGAGTATTTTCTCGAAGTATTAGGATACCTTAAGGGTACTAGATACAAAGCACTTCTAAAAAGAGTAGTGGGATGGTTTGGTTTCCATGTGCAGTGGTGGCTGAACGTCAGGTATAGTGCGATCTAGTGCTTTTCCCTGAGGTAGGATAACATAATCTGTTCCATTTTGGAAAAACAAGATTAACTTGGAGGTTCTTTGTTAATTTGCAGGTGTTTAAGCAGCCAAAGGTCCTTCCTACAGGCTAAGTTGAATGTGCTTCTCTTTCTCCAGTGTTTGTTAGATCTGGAGTTGATGTTATAGCTGAAGCTGGACCTTAAACTACAGTACTAAGATGTGATTCTAGGTGCAGCTGGGGTCACAGTGCATCCCCCTGCTTAGGTGCTACCCAGCGGAACTTTGGCAGATTAGCAGGCCCATTTTCCACAGAGCCTGGTGTATCTGCTCTGCCAGGCACAAGAAGTGGATGAGGTCTCAGGGCAAAGATAGCATCTGCGAAGATGCATTGAACCAGACGTGCAGGTCACGGCATTTCTAGCAGACCAGCATCATCCCAGCATGATTATCCAGCATCTGCTCCTCTTTGTCTTGGAGTAACAGTGCTTCACCAGGTGAAAACTCAGACATCCAGTAAGTCCAAACCAGCCAGATGAAGAAATGAGTTTGGCTGTAGTGCATGATGTAGCAAATGCTCCTCAGACTGTCTCGCTCACCTATCCAGATTGTAAAAAATAGTATCAATTTTAGCTCTACCATTATGCTGCATTTATTGAGGATCTAGGACTTGTGGAAAACTTTTTGTTCTGTTTATTCCCATTTTCTCATTAAAAATTGAAGCAAGCTGCACACTAGAATTAAGTGCGTTGCTCTCAAAGGCCGAATCCTGCTGTCTTTTCTGGCAATGATGAAATTCCCATTAGTTTCATTGGCATCGCACTAAGCCCTAAAGCTAAAAGTAGCTCCACAAGTGACAGAACCATTGCATTTAAAATAAAATGCTCATCCTGTTGCAGAGCTGAGTTTCTTTCTTTGCTGTCATTTGTGAAAAAAAATGATGATCTCTGCAGATGCCATCTGCGTAGGTCTGTGCCTTCCCTCCAAACCCTCCTGTGACTTGGATGCTTGGCTACCACCACAGAAATGCCAATAAGCTGACAGTGGCACATCCAAGCCACAGGCAGTTGGGGTTACATGGGGAAGGAGGTGTGCTCAAGGTCAGCTCAGAGTCTGGGTGTGCAGGGAGAAAATATATCAAGGACTGCTCTTATCAGCACTCCTAGGACATGGAAGATCCATCTTTCAAATTGCAAGACAGGAAGATTTACAGTGTATTTTATGATTATTTCACGTTATTTTTCTTATGCCATCAGTTTCACCCACCCAGCTAAATCTTGAAGAAAGAAACATGTCATTTTCTTTCCAGTTGGACGGCTTGATCAGTTTGGGAAAAAAAAAAAAGTCATCACTCTGTAATGACTCTTACAAGTCTGTCATGTACCTTGTAATTAAGTGTCTCTCAGAAGGACCCAGATGATGAAATACAGAGACTACATTGGAATGACAGCTTGCATTTTAAAAGAATTTTTTTGGGGAAAAAAAAACTTTAAAATTACAAATAAAGTTTAAGCTTAAAGGTAGAAACCAAAAAGCTAAATAAAACAAATAGCAATAGACTATCTAAAAATTACCTCATGCTTTTTAAAATTGATTTTGGAGCCACAGGTGTTATGCAAATGTAATATTAATGGCATCTGCTTGTCAACAGCACCGGCTCTTTGTTAAACACTCATATATTCATGTGTTTCCCCCCTGGTAAATATGCAGACAGTGTAACGTGCTAAAAATAGCAATCCAAAGGTTTGTGTTACATGCTGCATTTAGCTGTGGCAGGACAGCTGACCGCACAGAAATTCCCGGACAACAAAGCCTGCTCCTTTTGAAGCTGACACCTTAGCACAGCTATTTTCATCTCCTTCCTGCAAAGCTTTTTGATGGCTGTAGCTCTTGGACCAGATGAGGGAGGGAGTAGTCAGACTCCTGTCCAGCACCCACCATGTTACTGGGGTACTCCTCCGCAGAGCCGTGGTGCAAATCTATGCCCAGGGACAATAGATCTCCCTCTCTTCCCTCACCCAGGGTGTTGGTTGGGCTCCAGACTAATCTGCAGACTAAGATTAGGTAGTCAAAACCTGCAGCTAGCACCTCACTCCTGTATGCAGACTGGTTTATGCCACGACTGTGCAAAGAACTACTTGAAACCTACTGGTCAGGTCTCGCCCTGGAGAAGGCTTTCAAACATCTAATTATCTCATTTAAACTTCCTTCAAAAATACTTATTTGTAAATTATGAAGAGGTTTAATAACAGCTTTCAGCTTCTGTTTCATACACCTGGAATTCAGAAAAAACCACAAAAATCATGTTTAATTGCTCAGCAGCGTTGTCTGACACAGGGTCGGGTTTACACCAGTGTGAAGCATTTCTGAAAAACTGAGTTTTTACAGTACAGCATAAAGCTTACATGAAGCCAAGGTCTAGTTTGTGAAAATACAGAAAACCGATCCCATGTTGTATTCCTCCTTTTCTGAAAAATTTCGCAGAGCAGCAATTCGGTAAAGAGTGCAGCGGTGCATTCAGCTAAGAGACAACCTTTCAGAACTGTGTGAAAACTGCAGCTTGGCAGTACTTCACCTGTCTCTCTCCAAGGTCAGAATTTGACATAATAGTCATGTTTTGTTAACTAACAGCTCTTCTTCAGACGTGGAAATAGCACGAGATGAGTTTGCATATTGCTTTAAGGCAGGAGCACAAGTGGTAGCCACATATGTGACTTCTAAAGCTTTTTGTTACTTTCCACCTCTCCTGCATTTTGAGATGTTCAGCACACTTTGGATTCCTTCTCAAATGATCTGCTTTACAGGCAGAAATCTGAACTTCTCATATTCAAAAGCCTCACTCCAGTCAACATGCATTTGGGGCGCTTGAGGAATGGAAAATGAGCAAATAACGTACTGCCAGCTACCATTTATTCAGACTGACCGAACAATTTAAGAACAGGGGTGACTTTCAAGGCCATCCAGCACAGTATTAATGTTGAGATTTTAAGACATTTTCTTTGACAAGAAAATGAAGATAAAAGTAGCAAGACATCAAAATGCATGAATTGTGAATTACCATTTAATATTCTGGTGAAGCGACATATGAATAAAGACAAGGGCGCCTTGCTGCTAAAAATAACCCCTTGTTTTTAATTTTGATCTGCAGCTGTAATGAGAGTGTTCAGCATTTTTCAAGTCTACCAATTTTTAAATCTAGCAGGTTATGTCAACTTGACAGAAGAAAAACTCACTCTGACTTTGAGACAAAGTGTATTTTTAATCTAACTTACTTCTGATTTTGGGAAAAAAGTCTATCCCCCAAATCAAAGGCAAACCAAAGGCAAGCTATCACCTTGGTATTATGCAAAGCATGAAATCTCATTGCAGTGAGGAGAGCCCCTAGGAGATAAAAAAGTATTTAGTGTCAGGACCACTTCAGTGTAGGATCATCATCCTGCTGTATTGTACCAGTGGGCTTTCACATGTAAAAGTGCAACGATTAAATTAATATTTGTGAGCTTAACTCTGATCCTTTCTCCTTTGCTTAATGACGGACTAATTCCACTGAAGCCAAAGGAACTGCTCTGTGTGACTGAATCCAGACTTAGGCTCCATACATGGCTTGGATGATTTTTATGGTTTGGGGGGCACTTTTGAGCCTGCACTCCCAAAGCCCCCTCCTTCTTCCACAGAAGCCCCTGACAACATTGATAAGGGGGCTTAAAGGAAATTTACATATGGGAAGCATGCATTTATACTCAGACTTCATGGGAGAAAGAGCCTCCTCACCAGGAGCAAAGGATATAGCAAATGTCATATTCTAACAGGACATTGCCACTTCATAAGTTTTCAGCACAAGTTTGCATAGTGTCCAAATACATTTGTCACTGATAAATAGCCTGTTTCAGAAGTTTAAAAAAAAAGGGAAAGATGCTGGGGAATGAAAAGAGAGTAATATAACTCAGAACAAGGGAAAAGTGAAAAGAAGGGAACTGCGATATTTTGTTTGAATGACAAGTAAACTTTCTGTGTCTTCACTGCAGGAGAAAAAAAGGGCTTGTTACTGAGAGGCATTTCAAAGGATGTGTCACAGCACAAAACCCTGGTAGAAACAAGGCACAAGTCTCTGGTATAGCTAGCTAAGGCAAGCTTCATATCTTTATCTCACAAGTTACAGTGAGATAAAAACCGCAGTACCTTGTTTCTGCAAAGGCTGTGCGTTGACATAGCTATCTTGATGTCAAAGAACATCTCAGTTTTGCATAAGAATAGCTATAAGCCAAGCACTTTCAAGCATTCAAGCAGAATATCCAGCTATGCAATTTTTATAGGTTCAGGACTGACCAAGCAGATACCTCAGAACATAAACTTGTCCTGCAGGGTAGGGGTGAAGTGGGGATTTTGTGGCAAGTTCGTATTTGTGCAGTTCTTGTCCTATCTTCTCCAGCCTGCAGCAACTGTTCGCAGCCCTAAAAGAGATGCAAGAAATTCACTGTCTTGCCAGTTAACTCTGATTCGTGCTTTTTGTTCTTTTTTCTTTACACCCTGCCACTTTCCCAGCACCCATGCTGTAGCTCTGTAAATAAACAACATGACAAAAAGGCTTTTATATCCAGGCCTAGAGAAATTAAATTAATAGATGTACTTCTATATAATTATACAAAATATTGAGTGGATTTAATTCCAGAGCATAGTGATATTAGAAAAAGAAGTTCTCTCCTTAGCCATATGACCAGTTCAAGAATGGAGACTCCACAAGTTCCCTGGACAACCTGTGCCAATGCTGGGTCACCCTCACAGTAATACGGAGATCGCTCTTTCTGGAGAAACACATATTGGTCCGGTGGTCAAAGGACCACTTCTGCTTCCAAAAGGCTATTCAGACCTGCTGGAACCACGATGACAGCTGCGATGGAGTTTTTTATGATGAGTAGGACTTATTTCTAATGTCCACTGGGAACTTATGGATCTGCAGGGGTCAAATTGGTCAGCAGACACCTAAGCAGGGAAACAAATGAAGCTTTTACCCTGTTTTCTATGTCCACAGCTATTACTGTGCGAGACTCCTAGCTGTCCTAGGGAATTTCAAATCCCCACAGCCTTAGACAGCTGGCCCCACTCCACTCTAGCTACTTCAGCTACAAAGGCTGCAAAGGCACTTCAGACCCCTGTAGCTACTAATGTGCAAACACATAAACAAGAGTTTCTCAGCCATGATCTGAATCCCATCCCATCTCTGTTCCCTCCTAAGTAAATGATTATTACTGACTACTCTGCACCTGGGTGACATATTTCTAGCACTGACATGAAAATAAAAAGCTACTGTTGAGAGTTTTTAAAGGAAACACATTTATCTTACTTTCAGCTCTTACCTCTGCTTATGATCAAATGAGGAACTTCAGGAAACTGAATGGCATTGGTGTGTTTTCTAGATACAAGTTCAGAGTAGACAGGGCTGCAGCTTAGGTAGTTATTAGCTTAGGTGATCCCTTGACACATGTTACTAATTACTGAAGGTGGAGTTGGCTGAAGTCCCCATATGCTACAAAGACCTCCTATGAATCCCATTCTGAGTTCTGTAGAGGATCCCCCGGGACAGGCAATTCAACGTTAAATGCTCCTGCATCGTTTGCTACTGGATCTAGAGTTACTCCTCCCAAAGCAGGGACTACTTTGGTAAAGCCACTGTGGACCACTGTAATATACCTTGTAATGACACATTTCATGACATTGACCCTACTGTTTGCTGAGACATAGCATGACACAGCTTAGTGAAGAACCAAACCATGGTGTCCATGACCTGCCCTGCAGGTTGTGAGGGATTTACATGAGGAACTTTGTAGCTATTGGAATGGTGGCAGTTGCTGAGCAGAAATGGAGGTACTACTTGCATGGGTTTTTGGAGAAATGGAGGTACGGAGCTCCTTTCATTACAGAAAAGCAGCTTTCATTACTGAAGAGCTAAGAAGGGGAGCCTGGCAATAACATTTGATAGGTGGTTTGGGGTAACACAAGCTGTGATTCCCTAGAAATTTCTGCTGCTGCTCAGCAGATGATGCTGGGCCAGGGGCCAGCAGGCAGCTTGTCCATCTGACACCTGACATTGTCACACAAACAGTGTTATACAAGGTCCAGCATGTCCCCTGTACTCATACTACAAGCAGACCCTTGCTTGTACCTGGACCACCCCTCTTCTCAAGCCCAATGGACGTGTGGGTGCAAAGGCCACGCTGGAGCTCAGCATGGGCCAGAGCCGGCACCAAAGGGCAGAGGAGATGCGCTCAGTGGGCTGATACTTCATCCCTCATCTCACCCTCAGAAACTTCATCCACTTAAACATTTCAGCAAAGTTCTGCCTTACTGTAATAAGCAGATGTCTTCAGTGTTTACCTCATGCCACTGCCAAAAGTCTTTAATACCATCTTTCCGCTTTAAGTGAGTTAAGGAGCTTATTTAGCCCTAATCAAACAACTGCACATTTCCCATACACAGAAAAGCTAAAATCCAGTGATTTCAGGCCATCTATAGAAACATCAACAAAATCTGAATTTCTTGTTATTGAAATAATTGATTTCATCTGAATGTCATTTCCCTGCATGTTAATTTTGACCTGGTTGGGAAAGTGAGCAGTTATTGAGGCTATTAAGCAAACATTCCCTGAATCAAAACAATAGGCTAATTACTTCTAGGAGCATATGGCTTTTATTATGCATGAATTAGTTACTAATTCACCCATCCTGAATTTTAATATTCAGCTAGCAAGCTCAGATTGGTTTTACAGAATCTTGTGTTTTCCCAGATTGAGACCTTTGCTACTTACTGAAGAGATCTAAACAGTAAATAAATATTTCATGAGATCTTGGGAAAAACATCCTATTATACACATTTTAAAGAAAACAGTTTCTTGAAGAGCAGAATAAAATCGGGAACTGAACCACATTCTCCTCAAGCCCAGCCTGGGGCCTAGGGAAAAAACGATGTTGCTTTAACACATAGCATAATTCGCTGGTGTTAGAAGTGGAAAGGCTGCAAGACCCTCAAGTCAGCTAACTCCAATTGCTTCCCCCTGGAAGGGCACACAATCGCTGGTGACTCAGAGGGTGCATGCAAAACAAATGAGCCATTTCTGTAACCAGGAGCAAGTGGGCAGGAGGTTAAGGGAAATCCTGTCTCCCTACATCCATGTGAGGAAAACAGAGCTACAGGGCTGCAAAAATCAAAGGGAGAAGCTGGGTCTGGTGAAGCAGAGTGGATGACTAGGAGTGACAATCCCTCTTTGCTTTCATATGAAGATACTGTGTTCATTGTTACAGCAAAGCAGCCATAAATTTTCTTGCCATTGTCACACAAAAGCATGACAACAGTGGTAAGGGACAAGTGATTAATAAACACTGACTTCTGGTAGGGAGTCACACTCCCCAAAACTTCCTGCTGTAGCTTCCTCACTGGAAAACAGGTTATTCCAGAAATAGTTCGGTAGCAACAGGAGAAAACGCAGGTACCTCTGGAAACTTACCAGGAATAAAAGGCAGAAGATGACAACACCCAGGGCCCAAGGACGGCTGGGTGGCACAAGTCGCAGCATGGGGCTGGCAACAGCACTTGTGTAGGGCATCCCGTCGTTCTCCATCATGGGGACATGGGGCATGGTCTTGCCCCAAAGCAGCCTTGCGGATGTGACCTGCTCCACCTGCGATGCTGACTACCAGTACATGGACCACCAATTCCACAGGCCATGGTCTCTCCAGAGCTCTGTTTGCTGCAGTCACCGGGCATTGGGGAACTGCCTTGGGCACTTGTTACAAAGGCAGAAGAATGAGATCTAATGAACCAAAATACAAAATTTAGGATACAGCCAGCTAACAACTTGGGAAACCTGACAATGATATTTTGTCCCTTTATTATGGGGCCTTGAAGATCATTTATTATTTTAGTTTTAATGTGTGTTCTTTGTACTATTCATTCCTCTCTCAGAGCTGATTTAAATCTTAGCAAATTTCCCTTTATTAATCGAAATCTTCTCAAGCCACTTTGCAAAGTTTCTGGTTACAGATTTTAGGGACTGCGAACATTGTGTTCCTGTGTCATCTCCTCAGAACAGGATGTTTGATAAATCACAACTGCAACTTTTTGTCTATTTTTTCCTGAAGCCTAATGGGATGTTGCAGAAGTCCCGGAAAGATTGCAGGCAGTGGGAGAGGCAAAGCATTTTGTCAGCAGAGCAGGCAGAGGTGGCTCAAGCACTCCCACTGCGCCTCAATCCATGATGGCTTCCCACAGGGCACAACATTCCCAATGTCATTTCTGGGTCTGGCCACCGCCAGCGCTTCTGATGTGCACCAGCTGCAGTCTAGGCAGAAGACAAGTGCTATATACCTGAACGGTGTGCTTAAAGTCACACAGGTGCTTATGGAATTACTCTGTCGAGACCTCTCCCTCGAGGGTACGGTGCCATGTGATGAGTCCTTCAGTGAAAGAGCCATTTCAGGGAAGCCCTGCCCAAACCCCAGCTGTGGCATCCTCTCATCCTCTCCGCCCCCTCTGTCAGAGGTTGCCCCCCTGGGTTTCACCAACCCAGCATTTGTGTGACCACGCTGTAAGTCAGATCTCTGAAACCATCCAGTTCTTCACAAGTGCTTTTAGGGTTGCCATCACCTCACAGATGTGGGCTGTCCAAATTATGGGCATCCCTTAACACAGCCACCCAAAACCCAGGGGTTTTGCAGATGCTGACACCGCAGCTCCTGCTTTCCAGTCAATGGCAAGGAGCAGCGCTTCTGGAGAGAGATCCAGCTCTGTGCCCTTGGACGAGTCAACCTCTGGAGGCGCCTGCTCCTCTCCACCAACATTCCCAGCATGACTGGTGCACACTGACATCAGACCAAGGCTGGGTGAGGTAACATCCACACAGACGTTTCTGGAGAGGGAACAGGGGGTGGAGCTGCACTCAGTAACAGGCTGTGAGCCACTGGCCTGGTGTTGGTGTAACTCCTCCTTCAGGAGATATCACAGGGATAGTGATGATCAGCTGTGGTGGCACGCAGAAGCTGGGTGCCTCACTGCACTCCACTGATGGTGCTGCCTCTGGGTCCCTCTCCTTCAGGTGAAGGTACCCAAAAATAGGAGTGTCTTTTCAGCAGAGGATGCCCCAATACTCACAAATTGTTTCACTTCAGAACAAGAGACAATATTTTGAAATTTCCCAAGAAAATAAGAAGTGAAAAATATATTTGGGATCAGCGAAAAACTATATTTTAAATATACCCCTGCAAATTTTTATATTGCAGGAAAAGTGCTACATACTTAATAGGGAATATGTGTATGCTATTAAAATGAACATTTCAATCTAGTAGTCTAAATGGCAGTCTAGTATCCTAGTGTATTAATAAAGTCACTTCTCCCTAATTGAAAATACTATAGAAATTTATTTGTACCCATAAAACATTGCTTCAATTAAACAGATTTTTTCATTGCAAGCTGGTTCTTCAAGAATTTTCAGGCATCTCTAGCTATGACAAGAAGGTTGTATGGATTACAGATGCTGCTGCTGGTCTGAATTTTTTCTCCTATATAAATATATTTCCTGTACCATGCTGCATTTACAGATAAATCTTTTTTCCCAATATAAAATAAGGGAGAAAAAAATTCAAATTAAGGGAGATGATTTTAATGTTAGAACTGTTAGAAAATAGATTGATGTGTTGTCAGAGTGAAAAAGAGACCCAGAGAGTGAAAGCTAGGGCTGAAAATGTCAGACTTAAAATAAATCTAGCCAGGCAAGTTGAATTTCAGATTGTTCCATAATGCTACAGTGACACTCTGAGCAATAATTACATTCTCTATTGTTTGCATTCAGTGAAGAATCTTTTAATATCCTGCAATTTATCATCCTAAAACTGAATAGCAACATAATTCTCTCCATTCTAAATAGAGCTGTAATTGTTGAAAAAATGGTAAAATGCGTCAGTAATTCACTTTGAACTGCTGGCATTGTTATTCTTGGGACGTGGTTTGGTAAACTGTTGATGAAATATTGAGATTATTCATTAAGAGGCAAAATCTGAACGATTGCTAAACGGTGAGCAGGTGTCAGAGACCCTCAGGACTCCTGATGATGAGGTTGGAGGTCTTTTTGCCCCATTTCCTTCCGACACAGGGTGTTTCAGGGTCAAGGTCTACTCTTGGCCACACGGGCAGATGACTATTTTAGTGTGGTTATCCCAAGGGCGTTCTGGTGTAGGCAGCAGCAGAACTGGGCCCTTGCAGCAGCACACTGACTGGTTGCATGTTGCTCACTGCTCATGGTTTGTGCTGTTTGGAGCTTGCTATCCACACTGCGCAGGTGAGACCGGTGACTCTCCATTGTCCTGAGGCAGCTGGTGGGATGAAGTTGACCTCACACAACTTCAGACACCTAAAGTTTTAAGTTTTAAATTTTAGGGTTTCCCCAAAGCTTACAACTTTCTTAGGTCTTAGGAATTGCTCCTACAGTGCTTCTTCAAAGCAACAGATTCTCAAGTTAAACAGCTGCTGACAATTCCTAATAATTCAGTTGTTTTGGACTAAGAGAGAAGGTCATCATCTCTAAGGCAAGCTGTCCTTCCACTGCTAGAATTCGTTCTCTCTTAATGAATACAGATGAGGCATGTCATTTTAAGCCTCCTCAGAGAAGCAAGTCTCCTTTGTCCCTCCTCTCTTCTGAGCTTCATCAGTTTCTGCTGCAGAGACCTCCTGGCAGCTTTTGTCATTGATCACCAGTGTCCAGTGCATCAGAAGGCACCTTCTAAGCTGTTCCTCTGGGATGCAGGCACTCTAGACATGAAAACCTTTAAGCTGAAAACTAAATGCATCACCTGCAGGATGGGCTAGTAAATGACCACATGATGACAATTATCCCAGCATAAGTATAAAAAAAAAAAAAAAGTGAGCTGCTGCCTCCCAGATGTAAAAGATGCAGGCAATCCACAGATGCACAAGGCAGGGGCTCCTCCCAAGCTCCTGCAGAATTACTTCTTCCTCGGAAAGTGGCTGCATGCAGGCAGGTGCCCACCACCCCATTTCACACCCTGGGCTGCTGAGCTGGAGGCTCTTCAAACACAGGTGAAAGCTGCAGGACCCCTGCGCTCAGGAGGGCCCCCACTGTGAAAGCTGCTGTCTGCACAGAGAGTGCATGGAGAAAGGGGAGCCTCAGTGCTGTCATCGCACAGCATGGGTGCACTGGTCCTCCTGGCCATGAAACGATCTGCCGGCAAACTTCCAATGAGCGTCTCAAGAGACATGGCCTTCAGAAAGGCCCTGTGTGTGGAGAGGTAGTGGAAGAGAGAAGTCATGGAGCAAGGAGTGGTAAGTAACCGAAACAGGCAGCTGCCAAAATCTGATGTCTGCAAAAACATTGACTATGGAGACATGGTTAAGATAAGCCATAATGTTGTTTAGCACAGGCTTCTTGGAGACAAGAACCTTTGCTTACCTCACTTGGGAAGGAGAACACAGAAGAACAGAACTTCTCACAACAAAGCAGCGAAGAATTACTTTGCCTTATTACCCTGTCACCTTCCTCAGCCCTCATGAGTCATCACTCATCCCAGCACCAGTCCCACAGGCCTACTGGTGGAAACCACCTTCTGCTCTTGGGGCAAGTCCAAGGCAGTGGTCCTCAATAGACCAAGTTCTCCTCTGAGCCAGGTAGGAAGAGCAGGGAATGAGCAAACAGCTCCAAGCACCCCTGGCTCTCCTCCTAGGCCCTGGTCTGGCATGGGGAAGGAAATGAGCAATAAGCAGGGAGAGAAACCAAGGGCAGCAGCTATCCAGGGTGGCTGCACTGCCAGGGTGCAGAAAAACCAAGGAAAGGCAGCTAACACTAAAGAAACTGTATGAGGATGAAGTTTCTTTTTTTCTCTAAACTCCCAGATATCCAGATGTTTTGGGCACTGTGCTTCCAAACTCAAGCTCTCATTTCTAGCCATTTTACTTATTTTTTATTTTTTAATTACAATTTTGTTTTCAGGAGGGAATCTGGTATTGTAGAAAAAAAAAAAAAAAAGAAAAAAAAAAGAAATGCTCCTAGAATTCTGGGTTCTTTCTCTTTAATTCCACATAATTAAATACCAGAGACATTTAATTAATGAGACCAGGAACTCTAATCTGTATTATTTTTCTTTCTCATTATTGTCTCTTAAAATATACAGTGCACCCATACTTATTACAAAACTTCAGCTGCTCCTAACTAACCATGCAGTTTAAGGACACAAGCAGCACAGATGGATAAGAAGCAATTACCCCCTATACATCTGCAGTACCGCAAGTTTCTGAATCTCAGCAGTATCAGAAAACTAAGTATTCTACGAGTTTCAAAAGCTCATTTACTACTGTCTCAGAAAGAGAAGCAGCATAGTTAAACATGCACAGTAATTTGCTGCTCTTACAATCAATCAACTACAGCCAGCACTGGCTGTTATATTGACAGGATAAAAACATGATCCTGCCCGCAGCACCAGCTCCAGGATTGCCTCCTGCCATCTCATCAGCGTGGAGACAAGCATGAATATTGCCAGCCGGTGTCCCCATGGAGTTTGCAAAGATCCAGCTAAAAGTGTCTGAGGCAAGCCAGAGGCAAGTGGAGAAGCATTTAACGCTTTCTTAATATCCTTCAGAGATGCTCAGATGAAGTGGAGGTTGAAAGCCTGCAAAAAAGGGCAGCTGTTAAGATGAGAAGAGATTGACTTCAGAGGGACCAAGGGAACTGTCTATGTTGTGACTTATGGAAGAAGCTGGGGAAAGGAGGCAGGTTTGCTGCTGTTCTTGTCCATCCCAGAGGGTTGAGTCAGTGCCGTTCAGCATTGTCCAGCCACCACCACTGTGAATCCCTGGTCTTCAGGGTCACAGAGACCACATTTCCCAGTTCCCCTTCATTCCAAGGGGACACCTGAAATAAGGGACCACCCTCATCATGGCTTTCTGCACGTGAAGGTACTAAGTTCTGTTAGCAGGAACAGTCACTTGGTATCTAACATGTCACAAATGTCATCAACCCTTGAGCCCAAACTGTAGAGTCAGACCACCTAAGAAAGATGACAGGCTGAAACCATGAAGATACTTTTAACCAGGACAGTCTGCCAGCTGTGATACACCACTTAGTACTGTTTCATAGCTGTCTTCTCTTAACCTGCTTTCCCAACAGACACTGTGAAGTCCTCTGCAAAATGTGGCCTGTTTTCTTTGACTTCATGTATATTGATGAACTAAACAACGTTAGAGCCCCTTTTCTACCCCTAAGGTCAACAGACACAGTTGGTTGGCATCCTTATTATTAAAAAAATGTGCTGTGACCACATGCCAGTAGCTTACTGGGAGAAGTCCCTGGCTCATGCTATTTTTCAGACCATGCCCAGGAATCCTTTGGAAGAGTTCTAGTTGGTCTGGGATTGAATCACGCCATGTTTTTCAGTATAAACCCATAAATGATCAAGTTTAAGGGCCTGTGCCTACTTAATTTAACAGCTTAAAGGTAGCCTTCTGTAATTCAGATAGTCAAATACCTTGTGTGCACCTGTGAAATCTTTGTGCTCAGTGGGAGTTTTGCTACAAAAGTACCAAGAACTACTCTGGTAAGGGATCATTTAGTGTTTTAGAAAGTTGCAAAAAATCCAAGATATAGAATGTAAAACCCTCCTCTACACTTCAAGTTTCCAATGTGAGCCTCATCAAATCTGTAGCAGTTACCCTATCCTTTACTCTGAAACGTGAATTACTATGAAATAATGGTCTTGAAGTCATCCTTCTGTGTTGTGAGAAGCCACTGAACACAGGAACACATGACTTTTCACAAACAGTCAAAACTAGCTAATGAGTTGTCCCTATACAGTCTAGGGACAATAGTCTCATACGGCAGCATTCCCCAAAGGTGAGGAAAACAAAAAAGAAAGAGAAAAGTTTAAATACTATTGTGCATTGTCAAGGAAATTTTAAAATATGGAAAATCTAAGGGAGGCATATTGTTGATTTTTCTTCGTTTAGTCTTTCACTGGTTTTACTGTAGTTATTGATTAATGCATAGTATTCTCTGCAGAGGTACCACAGCATCATGGTGATGGCTGTGACATAGAGGCCGAGATAAGGAAAATTAATTTGAGAATGTAGCAGACTGAAAGGTCTGTTAATCTGTAGGAAAATTATATCCTTGCTAAAGTATAACCATGACATCCTTGCTACAGGGATAACATGATCCATCCTTCCATGAACCTGTAGAGTAGTTAAAAACCTTCAGGCAGACATACTTCCCTGTCCAGCTCCAGCTTTTAGAATATTTGTGCATAATAACTGAACAGTTACAGGTGAACTCTCAACAAAATACCTAATCAGTGTCACAACTGCATTTGTATTATCTCAGAACAATCTCCCTGAAAGTGGATGTCCTCGTTTACAACTATAGGAGACGCTTCTCTAAACTGCAGCAACGTGAATGCATCATCTCATTCATCTCTGCATTTCTGATGAATTAAGTCTAGACTACCAGTCAGGGGGTGGGGGAGAATCTGCCTCATGCAATCATCCGTATTTAAAAAGTGAGTGAAGACATTGGGACTAAACAGCAGGAACAGGCTCTTACTCAGACTATGCAATAAAAGGCAATCACATTTGTGATTTGAGTTTCTTGTCTCTAACTTCATGAGTCAGCTTTGCCTAAGTATTACCAGGCAGACCAGTGGAAATATTTTGAGCAACTCACTTCTTCACTTTATGCTAAATTGGACCCCTCCAAAAGATGTATGCTTAATTTGATTGGACACCAAATGAGGTTCCAGGTTTTGCCCATGCAGGTGATATTACAGCCAGCTGACTGCTACATTAGTACAGCTAATGATGGATACGGTTTTCTTGGGAGCATTTGGATTTGCCACATGATCGTTGCTTCAGATTCAGCCAGGCTCAGTTTAGAGATTCTGCTTGTCCTTAGGAAAGTTACACTTATTGTGCTGAGCAAGAGGTCTGAATATTCAAAAAACATTTCACCCGGGTGCAAGTGAGGGGCTATTTGGCAGGTATGAAAGTGGCAGCTTGGGAGCCAAAGTCTGTAAAAGTTTTGAAGCTAAATGTTGTCTCAACCCTCTGATTTCCAGGAGTGCTTTCACACAGCCACAAATGGAAAATATTTTGCAAAGGAGTACAGGGACAGTGAAAAAAAATCCTACCACAGTGCTCATGCTACTTTTATTAAGTAGAAGTGTTACCCTGCAAGGACTGGATTCTGCTTTTATTCTTACTTAGCACCATGAAATGATATGACATCTGTGATGCTCTTCTTGACTTCCATGATGATCTCCACAACTTACATCCTGACCCAAGTTCCTCTGATTTAATAGGAATGTTTCCATTAACTTCAACGGAGCCATTACAGAGAGCATTACATGAAGTGAGACTTCAAAGTCTGTATTTAATTCAGTGTCTTAATAATTTTGCTTTGCTCTGGAAACTGAGGACAAAGATCTCGGTCTATTAAATAAAATAATTCTTTTACATTTCTATGCCAAATCAAAATCAAACACTTCAATTGAATCAATGAAAAGCAGACTGATGGGAGTGGTTAAAACAAGTAACTTACAGACATTCATCTTCTACAACTCATAGGAATGGAAAAGCATACAGTGTTAAGCGCGCAGCGAATGCTCTGGCAGATAGTCTGGAAGGAATAGTGAAGCAGGGCAGGAGACAGTAAAACATGCTACAAAACAAAATACCACATATACGTTTGGTGTTGCTCTTTACTTACACTGGAGCAGATCTTAAAACAGCTTCTTGACATCAATTTTATCTGAAAGTTTTTAGCACTTCCCACAACAGGTCTTTCGGGTTTTTTAATGCAGTTAAGTAACTATATTGCACAAATCCCTAGGAGAGCTGGAAAAAAGCAATGTCTGGACTGAATCATTAGAACTGTTTTCTTGTCTGTGCCTTGTGATGTCTTTCTGCTGGCCTGAAACGCCAGGTATATCAGCAGCTCAATCACAGCAGCTTTAAACAACATCTGCAAGCTGCTACAGGTGCCTTGGCTGCCCAGCAAGAAGTTGTGACTAAAGGAATTTGCTCCTGAGGAACTACAAGAGCCTATTGCACATGAGCTTAACTAAGGGTGCTAAAACCTGCTATGATGTAAAACAAAACACTTCCAGGCTCAGAGTAAATTGCACCGTCTACAAACAGCTGATAAACAGGCAGATTGCACAAAGTGCATGATCCCTACAGCAGATTGCTGTTAAAAATGGCACACCAAGTGCTGGCAGTTGTGTAAAGCACTGCACAGTGGGAATTAAGCAGGGAGAACGAGGTTGGCCTGGTTTGTGCCTTCTCCCAAGTTCTTTGAACTGCAGGAGCTGTCCCTGAGGGCCACCACAGCTAGAATATCACATTGTCTCACAAGATGGGAAAGTCACTTTTCGATGTTCCTTGGGAAAGAGACGTTTGATTCAAGTGACTAGAGGTACGTGCATTCCCAGATCACTCGGGACACAAATAATGTTCTTACATGCATTTTAGAGACATCCCATTTATGGGACAATCTGACAGAACTCTTTAATATGCTGTAAAATCCTTCACAGAAACCACCACTACCAGCTGTCAAAGGAGTGTTTGCTATCAGTCGCACCTCGGCCCCCACAGCTCCTGCAAGGATCTTAGCATAACCGAAAGGGTGGCCAGGAGAAGGCCTGGCAGCCTATGAATACTGCTGTTTTCACGCAAGGATGGAGGACAAGCATTTCCACCATTTCTCCACTTGCACAGCTGTGCAGGGATTGGTATACCTGGCCTCACATCTTGGAGCAAACTTCTTGCTCTTACATATGCCTTGAACAGAAACTATTTACACAAATCCAAAGGAAAAAAATTGGCCTTCTGTTTCCATGTATCTGTGAATAACAGAGGAGATCTATACACAGTATGGTTTGCCTGCTTCATATGTCATCCTACCACATGGCTGACTCAAAGACCTGGTCAGAAATAGAAGTGGAAAAAAAACCAGACAGGTATAAGACATCTCTAAATAAGTCACTCTGAGGCAGGGAACAGCAACCCGACCATTGGTTAGAAAGATACTATTTTCAGCTGCCAGCTATAATTAAACAACATGTTTTTCTAAGGCAGAAGATCACAAGCTTCCTCTACAGAAAAAGGGGTTTGTTTTTAATTAAGTTGCCAAGGAGCTGCTCTCACAGCCCAAGCCTGTGAGATAGTGAGCTTGTGGGGTCAGTCTGAGGCAGTTAGGTACTCCTGCATGTCATGAAAAAGCTATATACTTTAACGAAAACTGAAATGGGCAGCTTTTTAGACTTGCAACCTCTTTTCTCTTCCTGCTATGTATCTTTGGACAAATAAGCAGCATAGTTATTTGAGTGGAGATGCTCTGAGTTACCCCGGTGTGCCATCAGTCACTCTCTCCCAAGGGCATTTTCCCAGCGGTGAGGAGCTCACCAGAAACACAGGTGAGGGGCAGGACCCCAAGGTGGCCAGAGGGTCTGGGAGGAAAGAGAGACATAATTGCAGTCAGGGAGGAGCACAAATGGAGGTCCATCCATGGGAAGGGCCTCTCCACATTGCCTGTCCTGCTGGGACCAGCTCTCTCTCCTCTGCAGCATCTCCCACCACCTCCATCTCCTTGCCCATCCCCAAGAATCAGGCGCCCATGGACAACCTTGGACAAGCTGTAACATAAAGCAGGGCCATACCCCACACTGCTGCACTTGGGCAGGATACCGCAGGTGAACAGGGAGGGCAAAGGAAGGGAAAGAGATAAACATCGCTGCACAAATCCAGCATCATGTGTGTCTGCTGACGTAACAGTATTTTCTCTCTCTCTCTCCCCACTCTTACCCTTCATTATTTACTCTGATTTGATTGCTCAGATCTCTAATTGCACTATTCTCCAAAGCATTTGTCTAATAGTCAGTGAACTAAACAAAGCCATGCCATGCAGCATAGTACTGCTGCCTTGAGCAGAGCTCCACGGTGAGCTCAACAAGATGGGCTCTCTTATGCCCCAGCAAATCTCCCTTTTCCAGTAATGTTTAAAGTATATAATTACGTGCCAGATAACAAGTTACCTTATTTGACATTTGCGAAATGCCACTGTTATGCTTCCTCGCGTGCCCCGCAAGAAAGGCAGCATTTCTGTGAAAGCGGTATGCTGAAATGCAACTCGGTGTTGCTCCAGCCAAGGGGTGCTGCTGAGATCATCTCCAAACACTGCTCAAAGCCCTTATGCATGGCATGGAGGGCTGAGGGAAGAGTAGAATCATGTTTTGAAATTGTTGTGTAGGCTCTAATTGGTAAGAGTCAGATCGGAATGGCTTACGTACCTAGAGACTAGGTTTGCACAAGGTATGGAGAACATAACTAAATGAAACTGGGACATTTCTATTTGGAATTACTAAAAAATCTGGTTTTTTCTTAGGAGCAGACAGCATACTGCAGTTCCAGTAAGGGCAAATAGGTCTTCCCTAATTATTTTCAAGAACTCCCTTGTTTTTCCAAGGAAGAAAACAACATACCCTAAAAAATATGCTGCCTTCCAAACTCCAAATAAACCTTTACCCTTTACTCATAATCTAGTCAGTCCCTCTGTTTCGCTTATTATCCTTTTCCCCACTAACTCCTGCCACATCCCATCCAGTTCCTAGCGTCTTATAGCTACTACAGCTCAGATAGCGATGGCAACTAAGGTTGCCAAAAGCGATGACAGCAGTCAATGCTTCCAACGATCTGTATATGTCACAGTGGGAAAGGAGGACTACTTGTATTCTCCTTACCTTAGGTACCCTGAGCCCTCCATTGGGTCTACCTGTGGGCACCTCGTCACTGGGAAAATTCAACACTTGGACCTTGCAGGCAAGACATAATTATGAGGCTTTGTGTGATTTTGCTTGTATTAGAAACCTGAAACTCCAGAGAGAACACTTCTATCTCTTCAATTGCCTTTTTTATATCTTATCCCCATTATACATAGCTTTCTTTCTATGGCAGCAATGTTAATCACCAGGAAAAAAATTCTGCAGAAAGAAAAAAAATATTTATTTTCCTGTAAACCTTTTACAGACAACTCTCTCCCCCTTGGCACTCAATTGGGAAGTGGGACAGCTTGAGTTATCTAATAACCTAGTCTGTGCACTCCCTTGAGGTTGTGTATTTCTAATACTTTCTATCTCTAAATAAAACACCAAACAAACTCAGCATATAAAGTGCATCCAGTCACCACCTGATTTTTAATGTTCCATTTCTGAAAACGCTTTTCTGCCCCACAGATTTTCAAATATACATTGGTGTTGCATGTCTGGAAAAAGAGATGCCTCAGTGACAGCTAAAACCACTTAAGCAGACATTTGCCTCCAAAGACAGAAAGCTTGTGCAAAGCTTGCAAAGCATTGCTCTGTGCCTACCAAAAGCCGGGGAATTAAGCAGGTTTTCCCAACCTAGAGCCTATTTAGAAAGCACATTTATATCGTTAAAAATGAGGACTGCCTGGCTGTGATGCCCCCGTCACCCAGCAACTTGCCTCCAGGCAGACTATGAGTGGACAGGATTGAGGTGTGTATGTATGCATTTGATATTCTTGCAGAAGCTGTCAGGCAGATGTTTATGGACTTCCTGAGCCAGAGGCTACATTCAGACAACTATGTTTAATAGTTCCAGATGGAGCTGTCCTCCACAAATATGCATAATCCCTTTCTAAACCCATTTCTACTTGCTGTGCCCATGATGTCCTGCAGCAATGAGTTCCACAACTCTGACTGCTGCAGGAAGACACCTCTGTGCAAGCCATCTGACAAAGCCACAGGAATGACCGCTACCTTTTGTAGCATACCTCTCACCTCCCTTCACTTACATCTTTCTATTCTCTACTTCTGCTGTATCTTGTGATATTAAGGGAACATCTGATTCCATTGAGTGACACTGAGTGCAGCCAGTGTTTGAGATGCGGGGACACCACTGGCTCCTACAGCACCTAAATTATCATCTCTGGTTTGTTCTTAAGTTTTTTCTTAGTAATTCCTAATGTTCCTTTCGCCTTTGAAATTGAATATTAGCTCTTTCCTGAGTGCTAGTAGCTAAGTCAGGGTCCATGGCTGTGCGTGCTTTAGCTGGGGCTGTTTCCTCCCCTGGGCATTACTTGCAGTCACTGACACGTAATTTCACCTGCCATTTTCTTACCAGGTCAGCCAGCATCAGGAAGTCCTCATTGCAAGAAGAGCACTAGACATCAAATGAAAAATTATAGTTGAAAACAAACTGAATTTGTCAGCTGAAGTGGTGAAAATGAAAGAAATGATAGGGTGATTGCACATTGCTTTACAGTACCTCATCTCTGAAGAAGCTGCTGTTCAGCTGCCTGCTTGATAGCACAATTTTCAAACTCCTTTTTCTTACCAGAGGTGAAATTTTCCACCCTGCAAAGGATCTATGTTCATACACTTCTAAGGAGTGAATAGGGCTTAAGTAGTGCTTAAATTTTATACTGAGCTCAAGAGCGGGAGCATTCAGTAAGTCAATATTTGCTCAAGAAGCTAGAGACTTCTGGAAGAAACGCTTCTTGTACCCAGGATGGAGGACACCAGCCCCATGGAGGCTCTGGCTGACACACCATACGGTGCCCAGTTGCTCTAAGCGATGTCCGTACCTGCGACCTGGCAAATGGCTCGTGATGTCCTGCCAAGGGGATCATGCAGGAGCCCTAGGAGCTGAGCATAACCCTGTGCTTTCAAAGAAGTGAAATAAATACAAAAGCAGTCGTATTTTTGAGCCACCCCAGAAAAAAATAATAGCCAGATGAATTTTGTTTTGCATGTTAGTTAAATTGCTTAAAAAATTGACACTGAAAGATGTAACACTATACATAGCAGGACCAAAAGAAAGAAAGAAAATGTTTCTGTTAGCAAGTATAAATCCCAGGAACTACAGACTCTGGCAGCTGTAATGTAATTTTTAAGACGGCTGTAGAAGGTAGAGGCTCTACATGTGGAAGTAAGGCTCTATTTAATTATTAAGGTCTCTGTGGAGTAATAAGAAAATGGAGAGATCAACCAGATATTTAACAGTGCATAGGCACTGGGACATAAAACATACTCAATAAAATAAATCTAACCCTTCCTGTGCATGTGCATACTTATATGCATGCTCACATGCATTAGCAAGCCCATAAACAGTGTATGTTCACAGTCTATAAACAAAGCATTTAACTTTATAGCTTGTGCTGGCAATGTACTTTCCTATCATTACTGTTCAGCTCTCAGGCACTTCTGGCCAAGGAAATTAATAGTGAACGGATCATAGCCCATACCCAGGCACATAAATAAGCTTTATACTTTCCACACATAAGGAAACATTTGTTACAGAAAAATGTACTTAGTGTGAGCCACAGAAATTTAAATTTAACTACATTTGTATCTCGATGACCACTGGTAAATGTTTTTCTTCTATATAGTATAGAAAAGTATTAGAGATATTAAACATATCTCAGAATAATATTTGGTAATTGATCTACGTTACAGCTTTAGAAGGCAATTTTGTGCACATAGTTAAATATAAAAAGACTAAAACTATAATTTACTTAATATATAGGATTACATTTGCAGAAGCGTTTACCTGTACTGTATGAGTTTGTGTTTAATTTTTTGAGGTTGACAATGAAGGAATAAGTTTCATTTTGGTCAGAGGTGGAGTGCTGTAACCCACTTCTTTCTGCTTTTCCACAGCACTATTCCTCTGAACTTAAGCATTCTAAAATGTTTAATCTCATTATGACTAAACTGTAATGCTAAATAACATTATACAAATACTTACATGGAAAAGTTCAAAATGAGAATATGTAGAAAGACTGCTGTTGTTCAGAATTTAATTCAGTTTCTTTCCAGCAAAATAAAACAAAATTTTTCACTTTTCCTTAACTTTTCCTTTTTGTTTAGGTATTAGTCATTTCAGAATTTTTATTCAAAAACCTCTAGTTTCAGCACATTCTGGCTATTTTTAATACATCTTTTAATGTACATCTCATTTGACTAGATCTGAATAACCTGCTGAACTAACTAAAAGACCAGAGGTCTAAGGAAATTGTTTCACTCAATTTAATTAGACAGACAGGCTTCCTCTGGAAATCTTCAGAGACATCCTCCTCTCCACTATGTACTTTTTGGAGTGACTTCACTCAACTTCTATGTTTTAGGTGCAATTTCAATGACTAGATTATACAGGCCACTCAAAGTACATAATAATAGAGTCCCAGTTCTAATGACTGGAAAGTTATTGGGCAGTAGTTATTCCAGATGCTTGTAGAGAAATGCATTTTAAAAACCAGAAAAATAATATTTACCGATATTTCTTTTCAGTTATACCCAGAACCTGTTGCATCAGCTTAACAGCAATAAGCCCTTGGTAATTACCTATATCCCCTCCACACTACTATAAGAAGAGGATCACTGCAGTCTCTGAACAAATGGGTTTCAGCCATAACTTAAGACTACAGGTTTTACACCCAGGATATGGCTTAATATCTTCTGGTATGTCAGTCAGTTTTCCTATTTTAAGAGTGTGGGTTGTGTATATGCAAAGGTATTTTGGTGTTCATTGGAACTTCCAAAAGCATCTAAGTGCTTGAAATTGTGAAGAGTTTGTTCCTGGTACCCAACAGCTCCAAGCCAACCTTCATGACACCCATTTGCCTCATCAGGCACTTAAAACTGGCCCCACAACTTTAGTAATGGCAACTTTGGCCCAGAACTTGCTTCTCAGCCATTCAATCTAACATGATCATTTTCCCAGTATTGAAAAAAATAGCTGATCTACCTTCCAAAGTACTGCTAGAGGTGAGAATCCATTCTTGTGATGAGCTGCCAGCCCAAACACTGGAAGTGATGATGTAGCAGTAAAATAACTTCAAATGCTAGCCAGAAATAGCCCAAACCCTCTGGTGTTGGGCTAACCCTGAAATTTTTAACTACTGCTAAAATTGACTCTTCCCCCCTAAAGTGTACTGGGAGATATTATTTACCAAGGATGTTTTGGGGTTTTTTTCACTGCGTAGGAGTTTTGCCCCAGTGAGAGCACTGACAGCTCTCTCAGCAGTGAGGCATGAGCAAAGCATGAGGCTCTGACTTATATTTGCAGGTGGATTTAGCCAGGATGGTTGAAAGAGTCATTGCCCCACTGCTCCCAAGGGGCTGCTGCCCGCAGCGCCAGAGCAGCACCATGGCATGTGTGTCCCCTCTCATGCAGCACACCACAGAGCGTCACCCTGTGTATCGACACGATAGTGGAGGCAGTTTGCCTAGTACATCATGTGATTTGTGGCCTTTGGTGATGAGCAAGCATCCTGTTCAGCTTTTCCTTCTCTGGGGATACCAATCACTGCAAGAGGAGTGGTGAAACAGCAGGAACTGCTGCATTTACCCCCATAGCTCTGCCTGTTAACATGGGCAGTAAATGCAGCTGGAGCACAGGCATGCAGGGATGCAATGGCTACCAGACTTCAGAGATACAACTATGAGAAAGTTTTTAAAAGCAGAATTCATCAGAACAAGCAAAAAGTCCAGAATGGCAATGAGTCTTGTAAGTGGCACGGACCAGTTCCCTCTGCTAGTGCCCGCTGTGATGACAAGCTGGTGAGAAATAGCTGCCATCTGCAGCACTGAATGGAGTATGAGGAACTTCGTGGCTGTGGCTGCATTAATAAATTAAATGACGCCAGACACCAATGTCTGGCACCAAAACCAACTGGAATTGCGTTGCAATGTTGCCACTGTTCAACTGGATCAGGAGACATGCTAACAATTTAATTGCATAGATGCATGGGTTGCAGTGCTTGGGTCTGTGCCATAGCATTTTTTTATTTACTAGTAGGAACATGGCCTGCACGCAATCCTATACTGATATTCCTCAACAGGCACTGGTTCATAGGAATATTGCAGCTCCAATAACCCATTTTCCTCTTGGTTTGGGAACCGTCTCTGGTGTTTGCAATAGCTATACCTTCCTGGATGTTCATGAATTTCTGCAGAAATTCAGACTCAAGGTGCTGGCACCCTGTTGCTTGGCCTCTGGAAAAAGAAACTCAACAAACTACAACCCCCTCAACACAGCAGGGCCTGTCATTATTTTGCTAATCAAAGCAAGCAACGTCAAGGGACCTGCTGAAAAAACGCTCTCATATATATATATGTGTCAAGCTTGCACCAATTAAAGAATTGCTCATTGCCTAATTCATTAAACAGTAGGAAGCAGAAATGAAGCTTTAAATGTAGCCGAGATGCTACTGCTAATTATTAACCACAGTCTCTCATTAAGCAGCTGCCTGTCATTCTAATGAACAGGATGAACAAAAGAGGAAAAAATACAATCTACTCATCAAATTGTGATCTAATGATATCCAATCAAACAAGTATGTGGTCATTTTCTCAAAAGATCAACTGGCAGCTTTATCTTGCTATTGGTAATTAACTAGGGCTTCACTGCTTGAAAATAACATGGATTATTTCCATGTCACATTCCATACTGTCACAAAAAAAGATGGAAGAGTACTCAGCACTTGAACAAGAAGCACTGCCGCAGGATGTAACTGCTACCTTTGTACTTCTTTACATGATAAAGGACAATTATCTTCACAGGACAAAATCTCCCAATGTGACTCATGTTTGACTCCTTTCACAGCCAAAGGAGTTGCTCTGTGTAGATGTTACATGATGTACCACTCTGCGTGCTGGGTTCAAGAGCAAATCTGAGCAACTCTTCTCTTCTGTACTCATCAAATACAAAAGGCAGATCAATATCCAATTGCTCTGTTTAGGTAGTGAGCTAGTGGTTTCGAAATCACCCATCATGGCTGTGTTGAGGCCAGTGGTTTCTCCCTGTGGATGATGAAATTGTTAAGGTAAACGGTGCCTTTCCGAACCTTGGGATAATAGCTGAAGGCAATGTTTGCAGTTGTCACCCTTCCCAAGAAAATGTAGATTATAATGGCAGGGGTTTTTCTGTAAGACTTGAATCAAGCTGAATCCAACGGACCAGGTTTTTTCTGTGGCTTTTTCAGTTTTTCTACCTAGCTTTGCGAATCCGCAGTGAGTATGGGGAAAAGTTACTTAGGCTTTGTGATCTCTGTGATATCCTAGCATTGCCTCGGCTTAAGTCAAAGGATAACCTAGAAAAGAATATTCAGCTTACATCTAAAAATACACTAATGACCACTGGCTTCCTCTCAAATCCATTGACTTGTCTCCTGCCATTAAGGAACTCAATTACAGAGGATCCCTGTGTGACAAACCATGCAGGAGTGAAAATGGTGGGATTTAACTGATGTATTTGTAGATGTTATAAAGTCAGTTGTCTTTGTGTCAAACGCTCAGCCATAGTCACTTCACAGTTAAGAATTACAATTGCGCAATTACAGAGCACAATTCATTTGACCCATGTATGCAGCTACCTTAGCCTGAGAGAGACTGCCTCCTGGAAAAGCCTGGTTGTGTCCACTGACTACAAAGTGTCTCAGTTAATTAGCTTTGACTTAGCCACCTTTTAGACAGATATGAATGCCACCTTACATCTATCATTCATGACATATAGATACCTTCAGAAGTCCCTTCCAACCCATACTATTCTATGATAATATTATGTATTGATGTCATTTGCAGTACATAAGAAACCACAGGTTTGGGTTTCAAGTCTACACAATTCTTTTCTAGACTCCTTCTTCGTTCAGGACCTCAGCACTTGACAGGAAAAAACTTCACTCGATTCTCCTTTACTTTTCAGCATCACTGAAATACACCAATATTTGAATCTGCGTTTCATAATATTTGGGGGTTTTAAAGGCAGCTTTAAAAAAAACCTATCCTGCACCGCTTTGTTTTGCAGTTCTGAGCACACCATAATTCAACACTTGCTGGAGTTAATTAAGGGTTATCATTTCTCTTTCCTCCAGAGATTCATTTTAAGACAGACCCAAAAAATGGCTAAAAGTGCACTTGAAAACCGTCTTTTCTGAAACAGATTGTTAATTAACCTTCTCTTTTTCTGTGCTTGCTAAAACCTGCATTGGCCTTTTTGTTAATCTGTCATCTCTTAACCTGTCACTTAAGTCTGTGCCCTTGGCCTTCATATCCAAACTTTCATCCTTCTTTGGCTTGCAGGTGGGCCAATGGGATGGTCCTTTAGTCCTTTATAACCCACTCCCAGACTTGGCTACAAGGAAGGTTTTGAAAGCTTTTGTGAACTGTCAGCATTTTGCCTGGTTACTGTGGCTCTCCTTTATTATTAGTGAACTTCAAAGGGTTTTTTATTAGTGCAACTTCTTAATTTGTATTAGATTTTTGACTGTCTAATTAGCATTAGCAATTTAGTACAAAGGTGTTATCCAAAAGGTAACATTCATCTTGCCAGGACAGTTAAAGGACTGAAAATAAAACAATCTGTCTTCAATTGCCTATTACAGAAAGATTAGCTGTGGATGCTGCATTCCCAAATTAAGATATTCCTACTCCTTTCCTCTCGTGAGTTAGCAGTACAAAAGTTTTTCCTAGTTTCCCCAGTCTGTTTTAATAATTTTTTAATGTTTTCCTGGAACACATTGCAAACAACACGACCCAGTGTCCACCAGAAACATTCCTGTAGCTTTTGGCCACTATGTCCCTCTGCCAAGTACTCAGATTTGCTCCCCTTGCTGTCTGCTTCTTCATCTGGCACAGTTTAAGCCACAACCAGACTCATTGCTGCTAATCTCATCACACTCTGATCATGTTAGCTTGTGATTGACTTTACCATGCTGCCCACAGCACTGGCAAGTAGCTTTTTGTCTCCAAATTTCAATACATAATGGGATAATTGATTGTATTTTCCACTTAGCCTGAAAAGGCTACCACATGTTTTCAGCTCTAGTAACTTTGGAATAACAACCTATTTGGTTCTAGGGTGACCACACTGGCAAATAGCAGTGTTCGTGTATTAGGTCTGGAAAAAACATTAATAAAAGATGTCAATGGTAAGAAGACTGCACAGCTGGATTATAGAAACAAATCTAGGTATTAAGAAGTAGGACCTTTACCTTCTGAAGTGAGCAGGAGTGTCTGCATGGCTGTCAGTGCCTCTCTGTGCAGTAGGGACAAGATTCCAGGTCCACTTATATTCACACTCTGGTCCTGTCTTTCTCCTTAACGCTACAGACACTGGGTCTCTGCTCTTCAAGGGAAGGACTTGTCTGGGCTAATGCAGGTGGTCCAGCTGAATCAGTCACCTGTGCTGCCATCATCAATGGAAAGGCATGTAGAAGTTTTAGGCTGTGATTCATCTGATTTATTTACGTTAAGATGACATAAATCACATCTTAAAACTGCCTGTTTCTCACCACAGAGCTGAGAGTGACAGTGATTTAAATGCATACTACAAACAAACAAACCCCTGTAAAGGTAATATCTATGCTAATGTAAGCAGTATCGGGGCCAGCTGGCAGGAGCAGGCCAGGTAAACGCTCTCTCAGCCTCCAGGAAAGGGTGGCAATGTGCAGCTTGCTCACTGGGAAGAGTCCCTAGCCCGGGATTGTCCTCAGTTCTCACAACCACCTCGGGGGAGTGCTAGTTGAATGAGACCAAAACTATGTTAAGGACTTCTCTAGCAAGTTAACAATGTGGGCAACCAAGTTCCCAGTCCTTGGCCCAGGTCTTGGCATTCGTTGCTTTACTTAATGTATGTACCCAGAGTGCCACGGTTACTCTTTAAGAGAATCCTGATACTGTGTTTCTCCCTCAGCTTTAAGTGCTAAAATAGACTCATGATCAGGAAATTTTGGTAAATGTATTATTTCTCTCTTTTCTCAGGACATCAAGGAATTTTCAGAATCAACACCTTCTCATAGACTACATTGCTTTGTTGAACTGCTGTTGTTAGACAAATCACAGTTTAGCATCACATGCCATCAGCTGGTAATTTAAAGGACTGCACACATCTCCATCTGTTATTAAACGTTTCTTTATCCCTGGAGGGAATGAGGTGCCCACACACACATAGACAAAAGGCATTATTCTGTGATGCTGTTTCCATACAAGACCAAATCATTACAGAGCTCCCATCCACAGCAGATACTGTTCTTCAGAACTGGAACCAGAGCTTTCCTGCCTGCACTAACTTGCTGCTTGCTTACCCTGCCCACTTACCAATGAATCCTAGCCTCTTGTGCAAGGAGGAACAGCTTCAATAGAAGGGGTTCAACACCCTCTCTTTTTCATCCAAAACCACATCGTTCAATGCTTATTTTTCCTACATGAGATGTAGGTTTGAAGTTTCTCGGGCAAAGAAGATAACAGAATAAATAATCTCCCCATATCCTGTTTTATTGCTTTGGTTGGACTGAGCTCTGTAGGGCATCTGCCAAATCTGCAGAATTGTTGGGTCTTGGCAGGCCGTGGGTGTGAGATAAACAACTCCACACAGCCCTAGAGAAATCAAGGCATGCACAGGAGAAGTCCCAGCACTTGGTTACACTATCGTAGAGAACTGAGCTGCCTGCAAAGCTCAAGCATCTCTGGTAGCAACCACATGGGAGTTTTGAAGATTTAGATCTTTGATTCCCAAGATATAGTTTAAGTTGTTTTCATGCTCAAGGGTACAAGTCATTTGCCCACCACAAAAAATGTCATTTCCTCATGGTGGTGTGCAAGGCCCACAGCGACACCCTAAACCTTCAAGATATATTCATAACCGTGGGGTCTCTGTCTGCCAGCAAGTTTCTTGGCTATGCCTCGAGACTGGTTAGAAAGGTCCACGTCAGAACAGTCTTTACAATGAGGTTTTAATTTTTATAGTTTGCAAGTTTGCAAGCAAGATAATTTGAACATACCAGATATCTTGATGCAAAGACATATTTCATTTAAGGTTGAAAAAGAAACCAGTGCTCTTAAATCAAAACCATTCAATTTTCAAACCTTCCTACCCACACCGATACCTCTGGGTCTTGGCTCAGCTGTGGAGTATCAGCCACTAGTATGTGTCCTGGTAACCTCAGAGTTCTGTAGGGATAAAGTTATTGTGGTGTTTTCTACTAGTGGGCTCTTCTTGGTTGAGGGTTTTTTCTTCCTTTTTTTTTATGCTTTGTACTCTGCTTGTCGGTTAGTGCAAGTAGCATACTATATGCTACAAAGAGGTTTTCCTATTTTCCTTTAAACAAAGAAATTTCTACTTATGATGGATATTTGCCATGTGCAGTACAGACATAGTTTCCCCTCAAATGATGATAAACCCTGAGTTCAGAAACTATCTGTAAAGATAATTCACTGTTCTAAGTCCTAGGCTCCAGGGCTCAAGGAAAGGTCACTGTTGCATGTGTTCTAAAGCAGCACTGATGCAACCAAAGTGTTCATTAAAACCAGTACGTAAGCCATGTACCACAGTCTGGGTCGCAGTTGAAAAAATAAGAGGTATCTCCCATGCTTTCAAAAAATTTGTAGACTCTTTTGACATGAATTCTGATGCATTCTTATCCTAATGCTCAGCCAGTGCAGTGAAATATGGGAACGGTGCCAGAAACATCAACTTCACCATCACCTTTGCACAGTTTCTGCAGCTTCACTGTGCGTTTCAGAATGCAGCCAACTGACCTGAAAGACATATCCTCCAGATCACAGTCAGGATGTGAAGCAGGGCTGGAAAAAGCTGTACTGCTGCTTTGTTTTACTGCTTTGCTTTGTCTCGAAATTGTGAACTTTAATTAAATATTTTAAAAGATGTTCTGTTCCTACTCAGATTAGGTAAATCCTACCTGTGTTCAAATGGGCAAAGTGACTCAACTTTTATGCTGGTATGGCTGGGACTGTATTATAGCTATGTCATCTTCCAGATAACACAGTAAATGTGTTATGAAGCAGCAGACAGCTGCCAAAGTCATCAGGTCTGGAACAGGCACTAACAAGGAGATACCAGGACGCTCAATCCATCTATCTGGGTGTTTGCTTGTTGGCTGGGAGAGTATCCCTCCTCTCTCCCATCTTGATCCCCCTGATCACAGAGGCAGAACTGGCTGGTGTGATGTGGTCAGAGCAACGTGCCTGGTTTAACGTCCTGCTCCAGCTGTGGTCAGGCACAGGGCTGCCCATTGGGCACTCCCAGACAGCTCCACTCACAAGATTTGTGTCCCGTGTCAATCCTTTCCGCATTTTTTGACACTTCTTTTCACCACCATTGTATGTCCCTTTCTCTACCTCAGCCTTTTCTCAACAAAATCATCCCTAAATGCTTTCTTAGTGTCCCAGTTTTGCTGCATCTGCACCCAAATTTGGTATTTTGATACTATTGTTTAGGTCACCTTGAATGTACATAATGCTGTTGACGTGCTTCTCTAAGAACTGCTGGACTTGCAAGATTCTGCTCCCCAAGATGTCCCCAGTACTCCACAAAACTCCATTTATCTGTGAAGCTCGGCCATTCCTCACACAGCTCCCCCATAAGGACCTGTGATATCCAGCCTTGCCTCACAGTGCCAGCTGCAACTTTTGGCAGTCTCTCACACTGCTAACTGCCACATACAACGATTTCTCATGCCACATCCCACAGTCTTCCACACCCCACTCAGGCAGCCCCATCTCAGGCCAGTGTCCAGTCAGTGACCTCCAGTCCTAACAAAGTACATTACTCATAGAAATGCAGGTTCATCTCAGGCCAGGAGCAGCTGATAATTATTTATTGCATTATTTGGCTTTTATTGCCATTACTATGAAAGCCCAAGGCTATCTGTTCTAGGAAACAGTAATATTCTTCTCCAAATTATGTGAAGTCCTTTGTTAATTTAATAGATGTGCTTTGGCCCTGAAAGAATGAACGGTGTCATGGCTGAGGATGAAGGACCTGGTAGCAAAGTCAGAGCACATGTTTCACTGAAATATGTAATTAAAGCAGCGCTAAATCCCTTTAGTTCGTATTTTTATGATTAAATTTTGTCTCCATAACTCCTGCAGTAACTCTTCAGGGGACTATTAAATTGTCTGTAGCATATTTTTAGAAAAATATTCCCCCAACTATTGCTAGGGAACAATTTAAATTTCTCCATCCTGGATTTCAGTCTCAGCTTTAAGGATTTCTTCACATCATCTGCAGCCCAGCCTAGATGCATTTTTAGACCACTTCTTCAAATAAAGATCAGCTTAATACTCATCCACAAGAATGTGACCTCTGTATGTTTACCTGACATGAATACTAGACAAATTTTTCTCTGCCGGCAAAAGCTCACATTGGGGAATCATTGCCTTTCCGACAGAGCACAGCAGGAAGTTCATAGCTTTTGTTACTTTGACACCTCTCTATCCAGAAGTTCTCCTATGCTGCCCTCCTGCTTGGCCTCGGGGGATTTAGGAGTGAAAAGTCAGGATGTATCCTCTGCCTCACTAGAAACAACTTGTTCTCCTGCTTCTGTGGCTTATTCCAGGTGCAGCCTCAGCCTGTACCAGCATTCAAGACTTGCACTGACCTGTCCTAGGAGGTACGAACAAGAAACAGAAAATGAGACTAGAGCAGGGGGATGGAGACAGTGATTTCAGCCAAGCCACCATGCCGACTCCCATGCCCAGCTCCCTTTGCTCACCTGTCCCAGCTGTAGAGCTCTGCTCCCCAGCAACTCACAGCATGACAGGATGAAGTGATTTTGAATGACAGCTCTTTATTTCCTTGTCTTTAGAGTCTGCATTAATGAGATATGCAGATTAGCAAACCAAAGTTAATTATTTTTTGACACAAACTAGGGGAGATGAATCACTGATGATTAAAGCAAGTTTAAGGTCTCTTTTTGCACAGCTTATGTAAAACAAAGGGGAAAGCCGCAGCTCCGCACAGCTCTGGTGGTGCCTGCAACAGCCCTGAGGAAGCAGGGGTAGATGCTTCCACAAGCATGTTTCACAGCCACCAAAATCATTTGGGTTTTCTTCAACAGAAGGTTCCCAAAACAACTGAAGATTTTGCCATATGTGGGCAAAGTATCTGGAGGAACTAATATTAGCCCTAATGGGCAGGAATCCACTTGCTCATGTTTCATCTGTCTGAAGGTTAGATATTGCATTCACCCAGATTCTTGGTACAGTCCCTGGATAGAAATAAGCAGCTCACCTGACCTATCTTGATACCTGTTTTGGTATGAAATTAGTAGTTATCTCTCTTTCTTAACTACAAAGACAGCCTAAGATCCCTTCATCATCTGTGTAACTCTTTGACATGGAAGTCAAGCAGACAACTCCCATGCCAGATGCTTCTTTTTCTGCATTTCTCCCCTCAGCTTTTTTAATCAGAAAGAAACTCACTTAACAAACAGCTTTAAAAATATGAATTACTTGTTTTTAGTATAAAAGTTATTGGGTTTTGTGGAAGGAAAAGTCACATGGAAATTGTGCTTTGCCTCTTGTCTCCTGGCTCTAGAATTCATGTAGGACCTACTACTGTGAAAAAAACCCAGCTATGCTGAAACCTGTTTGATTGTATCAGTATACTAAGAAACTAAGCTACAGGTGTAGGCCTGGACACTTGATTTTCTAGGGTGCCTACATCATTAGAACAATCCATGGCACAATTTTGTCCCAGGCCACCTAGCACTTTCTACATAATCCTTGGGTACAGTTTTGGTGTTAATGCAAGCCGGGGATCAATCCAGATGCACACAATATTTTTCAGAAGCTAAAGAGCTCCATACAGTGGTAATGGTCAGACCGGGCCAATTAGCCTCAAGGCCAAAAAGGGACCCAGGTTTTGCTTAGTTTACCAGTAATGGTATAACTGCAGTATATCAATAGCCCAAAGCCATGAAGCCAAAAGAGTCATATTATCCCCTCAACAGTTCTGCTGGAATTACATTGAACTTGATCAATTCGGTGGCAAAAAGAAGTTGCCTTATATGTTTAAGGCTAAAAATATAACATAAAACTAACCATAAATTGTTCCCATTTGTGAAATCTAGATTCTGGATTTTGCATTCACTGTTGGTGTTACTGTTTCATATGCAGCAGTATAAGGAAAGCACCTGGGGTTTTTGAGGGGTTTAGCAGAAATATTCTGGTCAGGTTACTGCAAGAGCAAAGAGCCAAAGTGTAACACCAAAGCTGCACACATTCAAACTCATGTTCTAACAACAGTGATACTTGCCCAAATTATACCTTTCCTCCTAATAATGTGTACCTGCATACTGACCTTTCACTAATCACTCTGCCATATGTGACCAGCTGGTATGATCATACTGTTTGCTTCTCGTGAGGCACCTCCAGAGGCTAAGGACATAATTGTGGAAATAAGATGATAAAAGGCAGACGTTTAAATCTATCCAATCTGTCTACTGTATTGCTGTCCTGTCAGTATGATTTCAGAAGAAGCCTTAGTTATGCAAGAGCTGTGAAAAACAGGCCTCTCCCTGATGTACTGAAGCCTTGGCATCCGAGCCACCCCAACCTGAGCACAGTAGATCTGGTGGCACATAAAATCAGGCAGCCTTTCCTCCCCTGCCCTGTTGAAGGGCAGCATATTGGTGGCTGCTCACATGACAGCCCAATATAGTAGCTGCAAAGCTCTTTGAAGCCCAAAGGTGAATATGTGCCAATAAAACCAAAACCAGCATTTTGTGAACAACTGTGGCACTCAGGTCTCCAGGAGCAAAACATCTCGTAATTTTCTTTCAAGACTGTGCTTCAATCAGTATCGGGAAAAATCAAGTAAGTACATAAATATTGTCTACATCTCACATAGTAATTCTCATAACAGACGAAGAATGCTGTGTTCCTAAAACTTCGCATTTCACAATGGTAATACAGACCAATTTTGATAATTACACGTACATGAACCTTCCTAGATGGGTAGTGTTCCCTTTGAATAAAGTGAAGATGTGCTGAAGCACTCACTGATAAATACACTCAGTTTCATGAGTCTTCCCTTTGAATCTCTTAGCATCCATATGGGACTCTGCTCATTAAATAAATGTCCATCAGCATTCAAGAAACCACTTGTTGCAGCTTTTAGCAACATTGCAAGGACATGTTCTTGCATCCCCCTTCATTACCACATTATCAGCCTCCTAAATTAACATTTAAGATCTTATTTCCCCGTCATAGACTCACAGGAGAGCTCATGGTTTTTAATTTGAAACATTTCCCTGTTTCTGCAATTAAGTTTATTTCTCTAAGTTGTGTGAGAAGAAAAATGCCTTACTCTGGTACATTAATTTCCGTTACACCTGGTAACTGTGCTAACATTTGCCTGATTTAAATGGAGTGTCCCTATATGACATTGATGATAAGATTTGTAACAGAAGCTTCAGGAAGGGAAATGTCTGGATGTGAATGAATCAGAATGCATGGAAGAAATGGAGGTATAAGAATGGCATGTGCTGATGGCACATAGATTAGAACATCATCAAGATCATAGTATATCTACCAAGAGCTTCTGCATGCTTCACACTCAGGTTGGGGAAAAAAAGAGCATAAACCAAAGGACAGCCTACATCAAGACTAAAACAAAGACTCAAGACATTACAAGATGATGGTGAGAAAACGAGGAGAGGAAATTCCATTTAAACATAAGAAAAAGCTAAGCAATGTGCTTTGGTTTACCCTACTTTGAGCAGGGGTATTGGACTAGATGATCTTCAGAGGCCACTTTCAACCTCAGCTATTCTGTGATTCTAACAGGGCTGGATCCTTAAAATCCCCTCATAAGGAGACAAAGAACCATGACTACATTCTAATGAGTGAGATGCAAGGATGGTGAGGCAAAAGATCAAAGTCACCATCAGCTTCTGTGGGCACAAAAAAGCTTACCCCAAACTATCAAATGGTCATCAACCTAAGGAGAACCCAGAAGACATGATCAGTACTCAGTAATCAGAGTCCTTTGTACATATTTTCATCACAAGGAATATGGACCAGACCACTTTGTCCACCTGATCCACCAGATCACCTTCTAGATGCCTGAATGCTGGGCAAGATTCTTGGACAAACGTGTCTTGGTGCTTGAGATCATGCCGGTAAGAGGATGGGAGAAACTGGATTTTTTGTAAATAAAACAACCTTTCCCTCCATTTAACATCTGGCTTTGAGTTTTATAGCATTGTTTCTACAACGGTGCAGCATTATTTCCTACAACGGCGTGATGCAATATGAGGCAATGTGAGCTTTTTCCTCTACTGTAAAATTCAGTGCACAAAATGTAATGTATCATTTCCTCAGCTGAGATAAATTAATACCGATCTAACTCTCGACCTTTGTTCATTTTTAAACTGCAGTTGTCTGCTTGTCTAAAAGACATGGACTAGCTCAGACAAGAATTAATCTGGGGAAGTCCAAGGACCTTTGTTTTAACCAAGGTCAGTTCAGACTAGTGGAATGAACCCTTCTTGCCCAAAAGTTGACGGCTACATCAACTTATGAGTACTCAGTTAAAAAATATGACATAGTATGTCTAATTTTGCACATATGATTTTCAATTGTAATGTTAGCAAACAATGCAACTTGTCATGTTAATACAGTGGCTCCGACTAATCTTACTTGTGTTACTTTCAATCAAAATCTTAAAGACTGTAAGACTCACTCCTGTTCATTCCTTTTTACTCTTTTCCTCCCACCCTGATCTCCAGCATACAGCAGCTGTATGGACAAACTGTGTTGACATTACCAACAGTCAATGATAAAATGTGCTGTATATCAAAGGTAAGCAGCACCATCTGCCAGCCCTTTCAGAGCAGTGCAAGAAGCAGCAGGCTCAGACTGAACTTAGAATCACAGAATCGTTTAGGTTGGAACTTGAGCAATCCTGTGGTAGCAGTGGGTGAAAAAAGGAAAAATTATATTCCCCACACACTCCCTGATAATGGCCTATAGTAAAGATATCTGTACATGTGCCATCAATTTAATTCATGACTCAAACTAATAATTTTTCAAATGCATCAAACTACAACATACTTTTCAAAACATTTTGATTTCTTGCAATAAAAAAGCATTAAAATTAATATGTTAGTTTAATTTAAAGACTTGGGGGGGAAGTTTTCTAAGGTCCAAGATGGGTATCTGATAAGAGAGACCTTGCCTTTACCTGACTGCAGGCATTCACAGATAATCAATATTCTCTTATCCCAAACAATCCTGCAATTTTTCTCCCAGAGAATCTCTAAAATAGGGCAGGGGGGGTCTCTAGTCCATCCATGCCTATTCCTTCACTCCCTCCATTCACCCAGACACACTCCCTTCCAGATGTGTGAGAATCTGAATGAACATGCCTCCCTGCACAGGAACAGATGGCTAGAGACTTTCCAAATACACTTTTTAAAAACTTTTGAGAAGCAATTCATTTTCTGGTAGTACACAAGCAGGTTAGTTAGGAAAAGAGCCTCCTAGACCCCTCTGAGGACTTGTTCCAAGTCATCCTCCCTAATTAATAATATTTTTTTTCAAAAGGCAAAAGTGAGACAGTCCCCCAGACCTTTAGCTTCCAAAGAATAAATATGTGCCACAGCTTTGATCTCCTAGCAATACCCTTTCCTCCGCCAGCTCCTCTGTACAGTAGTGATAATTAGCTTTCTCATGGATGACATGTTTTAATTAGTTACAATAGCAGATTGAGTGAGAAGAAAAGTTAGTCTGCAGACTTGTAAATTCTGGCACAGAAAACATGTGGCACAGCAAGAACTAGAATCCAGCAGGATCCAAACATTAACACAAGCAAAACAGATGCCTTTTCAGATGCTTAATACAGATTTCACATACTTCTAAATGCCATCAGTTGAGTCCAGACAGAGTACCAGCTGGTGTCTGGAGATAAGGTGCTTTGATTTCTTGTTCGTCACTCATTTGTCAATCACTCAAATGAAAAAATGCAGAACTCACAAGACAACTGAACCAATATTTGAAAAATAAAGGGCATCACTCCAGAGAAAGTATGGATTCCACCTGTTAAACCAACAAGTGTAGGCAGAGGAGCAGCACTGAGTTAGGACCCCAGATGGTTCTAGTCATATAGCATACATCAAGTTACTGGAATACTAAATAAAACAGAGTAGCAAAAAATACACATAGGCATCTGGGATGACCAGCTTCTGGCTTGTTACACGACTGGCCTGGCCAGGCTGGCTAGCTGCCAGACAAAAGGGACGCCTGTAGCTTTCACGGTGGTTATACATTCTGTTGTAAATTTGCTCATGCTCAGCCTCTCTTTCCATGGGTCTTCTGCAAATTGCACTGTTTTTAACACTGAATTGACTATATTTAAAGGTTTTGTACTGGAAGGACTCCAGTGAAACTGGCTGCTTTTCATTTTAGCATCTTTCCTGAGAAATTCTGGATTTTTCACATCTTGTCTTTGTCACAGTATCAGACATACACGGAGCTGCCATACAGACATGTGCCTGCACTGGTAGCCTTCACTATCCATACACTTACAAAGATTTGCATCTGGCAAACAAGGCCAAGAGCAAAACAGAATGCATAGGAGAAAGTTACAAGACCCTTTAAAAGATAAAAGCCATTTTTTCTGTTTTCCAATGTATAACATTTACATACTCTTATTTTATTATTAGCTTGATAATGAGCAACCTGTACTGTTCAAGTGTTTGGGGTTGTTGGGGGGGTCTTTTTGCAAGTTTGTTATGTTTTTCAAATTCTCTGGAACTCAACAAACCTGCACACCCACACAAGTCTGTTACAAAGTTTTGTTGTCAGAGATCCACTAGCTGAAGCGAATTAGAGGTGCTGATTTCATCCCCATATCTAAGTGATTGTTGGCTGATGGCTCAGCCTGGTGTTGGGTGCTGAGAGACAGAGACAGCCCCAAGCTCAGCTGGGGTGGAGCTGGGCAGTGGCTGCCAAAGAAAGCTCGGAGCTGCAGAAAGATCTCTCCCATAGAAAATTTAGCTGGAAGAAAGGCTTGGGTACCTTGCCTAAGGTCCAGCCAAGGACTACAGTTCAGTTCAGAGCCAAGAGACAAACTCAAAGCTACAGTTGTTAGGGGCTGAAAAGTGTCTTTCCAAGTAAATTAAGGGCTGATGCCAGAAGTCACTTTGGAAGAAGGCCATCAGCCCTGCTCCTACAGCTCTGTGCTTTCTCTTTCACTCAGCCCAACACTGAAGTAAAGCATTGGCTTTACTAGAGCTCTTATCTGAGGAATAATTTGTCCCTGGATTGAGCAGCGTCTCTGGTCTATGGCTTAGCTTTTTGCTAGGGCCAGGATTAGGTCTGAGAGCAAGAGCAAAACCACCGTTGGAGCAGTGCTGGAAGAAGACAGAGAGGGCTGCAAAAAGTATCTTGCCTTGGACATGGTATAACTGGGAGAAGGTTTGGGGTGCCCTGTCAGATGGACACTCTAGGATTAAGCTTACAGTCAGGCCGAGAGAAAAAGCCAGCACAAAGCTACAGCTGTAGGGGGACAGGAAAGTATATTCAAAGCAAACAAAGGGCTAATCTCTAAGCAATATTTAGCCCAGAGGAAGCTCTTATCTTGGGGATAGTGTGGTTTATGCCCACCAGAACTTTCTACACCTCCTTAAAATCTCCTGATTTAATAGTAATTAAAGAGGTTGCATACAACAGCGCCAGTAACATCTCAAGGAGGTAACATGTCACAACAGAGGCAACATGAAACAATGTTAAATAGGTGACAATTTGCTGGAACACAGAAGTTGTCAACTATAGGAGGGTTTTTTTAATAATGCTTAGGTGCGTTATGGAGTTCTTGTACATCTGTGCTCCTATGCAGTAGCCCTGAGTGAGGATTTCACTGACTGTCCCCAAGCTTATGGGCACTGGCACATGGCAACTCAGGCTGAGCACAAATAAGAGCTTATAGAAAAATATTACAAACTTTTTATAAAGTAATGGCCACTTCTGCTTCCTGTTGTATAATAAGTAGTCTCATTAGCATTATCTCACTAATGAATAACCTATCCTGTTGTTTTCTATGACAGTGTTGTCATAAGTCTCTGTTGGATTATATGCACACAAAACCACTCATAACTTCAAATGTTCTGCTGTCAGCTAAAAACATCAGAGCTGCCACTGAAAGGAACATATTCTGCTCCAATCTGCAAAGGGCACATAGTCTTACACAGACTGAGAAGTGGCACAGTGGCATCTCATGGGTATTCATTGCATTAGCTGATACCTAGCAATAACTCATGATTCATTAGGGCCATACCCTGCACCAGTGGTGAGACAGAGGAGTATAAAAACAGCTAAAGGGCAAGGGAAATCCAGAGATCTGCCCTTCTGCCTCCCTCTTCACTGCAGAGAAAACCTCTGGCATCAGGGGCCACCCCCCAGACTTGGCTATTCTCAGTAACCCTTACAAAAAACACCTTTCGTGAACTCAACCTTAATTTCTTGCCACCTCTCCTTCTGCTTCCACATACTCTAGTAAAAAGCTTCCTTGATCACCTTGATATTTGTACTATACAGATATTTGTCATCTATTTTCATCTACCTACTCAGAATTTACTCATTACTTAGGAAATAGGTCATTCCAGTTCATCTTTATAAATCTCTGTCACCTTGATGACCTTTTCTAAAACAATTTCCATCTATTGGTGATTTATTTTAGCAAAACTGTTTCTTTTATATTTCTTTTATGGTGCAATAATTTTTTTCTTTTATGGTGCAAATAAACGCAGGCTTATATATTGTTCCGCTAATGGGGGAATTTCTGTAGCCCATTAGCAACTCACATTAAAAAACTACAGAAGAGCAAACAAGGCTGGTGGTAACTGCTCTACACAAGCTTTCTCCAACCCAATCCCCAAAGTAATCAGCTTCTTAATGAAAGATAGATAAGCATTTGACAACATAAAACAGCAATATGAGGCCAAGGAGTCATCCAGCACTGTACCTTGGAAGGAGCTAATAACAGCAAAACAAAAACCATCTCCCAGCACAGTGTCAGCTCCCACCTTTATGTGGCTAGCAGACTTCCCAAGACAAGGTTCATGGCTAACCAGCTATGAGTGGCTTTTCCTTCCATGATTTTGTCCAGTCACTTTTTTAATCCATTTAAATTTTTACTATTAAAAAAAAAAAAAAAAAAAGCAAGGACTTAAAGAGTTTAACTACCCACAGGAAAAAAGTATCTATATTTTTGGCTTTGAACCAAGCACCTATTATTTTCATTTCCATCCTTAATGACTAACTCTAGTTCTTGTACTACACAATAAGCAGCTGTTCCCATTCCACTGTCTCCATGTCACTCACAAATTAACTCCTTCACTTCTACTATAAGTTAAAATAAAACTTCACAAGGTTACACAGAACAGCTTCTTACCACCACATTAATATTTAATCTATCAACGTGTTGCTAGCGAGGCAGAAAATTACAACTTTCAATTACTTATTCCTCACCTCAGTCATATCTCCTTTGGAGTTACATGGGAACAGAAACTAGCTCAGCTTTTCCAATTCATAAAGTGCCTTTACCTTTGCTTTATGTCTGCCACTTACCAGAACTAACGGAATAAAAATCCTTCCTCTGTTGAAGCCATGGTCTGTAGATACCTCTAGGTATTTCTAGGCTTTGATGGCTCAGAGTGCCAGAGGTTCGAGCCAGTCTCCCAGGAAGACTGGCCTGCAGTTCTCCAGATTCAATCTCACTGATCTTGCTGATCATTCTCATAAGCCTTTGATCTACTTTGTACTTAGCAGCTTCTTCCAGAATAATACTGCCTGTGGATCTCACTGATGCACTTTCTTCCTTGAGTTCCTGATCCTGGTTCTAACAGGACATATTTTTATTTTATTGCAACCTTGCAATAAGGTCTACAGCCTGATGGCCCATATTCAGGCCATGCTTTCAAAATAATGTCTCACATAGTTTAGTCCTGATACCATGTTTTTGAGTCTGACTTTCCCTTCACTGTCTTTTATCATTTTTTACAGTGTCCTACAGGCATTCCTGCCGGTGCAGTAGATGAGCCATGTGGAAGAGCCTGTGCCTTCAGGACAAGACAACGCAGAGCAGTCGATCACAGTAAACACTCAGCCTGCTGACCAGCCAAAAATACAGCCCGCCATTGTGCAGAAATACTCTGGTGGAGTGTACTGTCATCCTGGACTGACCCAGCTGAAAGAAGAGGAGTAGGATGGGGCTATAGCACCCGCCTCATCAGCCAGCACCTCCAAAGATACTGGTACCATTAGGGCTAGCTGGGTGTGCAGGCTTAGCCTTCCCAGCCAGACTGGGCTTCTGTCCGCCCAACACAAACAGGCTTGTAGAAATCTACATCTGTAAAACCTCTGAGATACTCCCCTTCACTGCCATGTTTGATAGTTTCTCTTTTTTTTTTACAGTTTCCATTGATGTACATACACTGCTGTATTTTTCAACTCCCTCAGTATCTGCTTTCTCTTAGTCTTGTTCCACCCAGTTCTTTACTCTTCCCAATCAACCTTTAAAATCAACACTTCTGAAAGCTCCACTATAACACAGGCAAAGCCAGGCTGGCCTTGTGAGATGTGTTTATTGGGGTATAAGGTAAACTCTCCTGTTTAGGGGTAGAAGAGAATCAGTATAGCCCAGAAGAGCTGAAGGAATCAGGTTTCTATGTTGAATGACTTATTAAGCAAGACACCAAGAGGGGGAGCTGAGGCAGATTCCTCAGCTGCACATGAGAGTTCTGAGAATGCAGATTTCTGTGGAAATACATGTTTGTAACAAGATTTACGTGGCTTCAGCCCATCAGGGACAACTAGAAATCACTTCAATTTTTTAACGTACTTACATTCCATCTAATACAATCTGACAGGTATTTTAACTCAAGTCTGTTGTGCTGGCCCTTGGCTTTTCAATGGGCTGATGCTTTGACTTTACCGAGTGGAGATGTTAAGTGGCCATAGAGATGCTGTGCATACACATGCAGTGTTTGTCTAGCAGAGTTACAGTGATTAGATGTGTAGAATTATGTACAGCTATTAAGCAAAACCCCTTATAAAAACTTACCTTACCAGAAAGCTTTGCACAGAAACAGTTTGTTCACGCCAAAAAAAAAGCTTTAACTACGCTAGTAATGCTGTGTTCCCTGCATAGGGCAGATGGCAGGGATGTACCTTCTGAGAATTAGTTAGGACCACTGGAGGTGATCTTCAGAGCCAAAGTTAAGTCTGGTTGCTCAGGGTCACATTCAGCTGAGTTCTAATACCTACAGGGATGGACATTCCAAAATCTCTGTGCTCCAGTGCTCAGTCATTCTCAAAGTGAAAAATGTTTTCCCAACTTCTAACCAGATTTTCCTTTGTTGCAATTTTCTTTGGCTGCAATATTTCCCTTGGTTCTTTCTCAGGACAGGCAGAGTGGGAAATCAAGCTGCAGAACTGAGGTTCTCCTCACGGAGGAGAACAAGCTGTGCTCATGTGAGGCTTTTCTATACAACAGGTCAACCTATATGTGATGTGGTTTAACCCTGGCCGGCAACCCAGCACCATGCAGCCGCTTGCTCACTCCCCCCGACCCAGAGGGATGGGAAGGACGATCAGAAAGAATGTAAAACTCAAGGGTTGAGATAAGAACAATTTAATAGGTAAAGCAAAAGCCGTGCGCACTCAAGCAAAGCAAAACAAGGAATTCATTCACCACTCCCCACGGGCAGGCAGGTGTTCAGCCATCCCCAGGAAAGCCGGGCTCCATCACACGTAACGGTTACTCAGGACGACAAAGGCCATAATGCCAGATGTCCCCCCCTTCCTTATTCTTCCCCCAGTTTATATACTCAGCATGACGTCATATGGTATGGAACATCCCTTTGGCTAGCTTGGGTCACCTGTCCTGGCTCTGTCCCCTCCCAATTTTCTTTGCCCCCTCTCCCCAGCCCTCTGGCTGGCAGGGCCCAAGGAACTGAAAAGTCCTTGATTTAGTATAAACATCACCCAGCAACAACTAAAACCATCAGTGTGCTATCGACATTGTTCTCACATCAGAGCCAAAGTACAGCACTGTACTAACTACTAAGAAGAAAATTAACTCTATCCCAGCTGAAACCAGGACAGTGATACACTCAAATCAAACCTATTTTTTTCTGAAGACAGCTATGCTTGCTTTATTACAATACATTTTTCTTCTTGCCATAACAGTCAAACAAAAGAAGCCAGCCATTAAACCAAAAACGACAAGAAGCTTACTGGGCTTCCATAACATTAGGTATCTATTACACTTGACTTTTCTTGACAATCCCAAGGTGACTTGCAAAGCAACAGACAGTCTGGCCTTCTATACAACTATATATGATTTAGTCAGCCCTGAGATTCATGGAGACTGAGCTTCCATGTTTAGCACAAAAATTATGCCCAACTGCAGTAATGTTAATCACCTGGAGGTATTCCTAAAGGACCTAGTGGTCTGGAGTATGGTCTCCTGACCACCAAGCATCATGTTACTCTAAAAAACTTCCTAGTTTAGTTGAAATCGTTTAGTGTAATTTCTTCTTTTAGTCCAGAATGTTCTGGGCCATCTGTCAGGAAGAGGTTAAATGTTTTATTTAGCTGCTGAAAATGCTGTTTCTGTGCTGCCAAGTCTTGTTAGGTACTTCAAGCTAGAAGGTTTGAGACTTGCTGTATTTACAAGTAGCTTGGTCCAGCTGAAGAAAACAAAGAAATGGACCCAGAAGCACCTCCAATGTTTTTCAGCAAAACAATTTATTTTTCCATTCTTCTCCTACTCTCTGGAAATGCAAGCATGGGAAGCATTGTCATCATGTACTCTTCTGGACAAATTTTGGAAACTCTCATGTGTTAACTGACTGAATTTGAAAAGCTGTCATGCCTCTGATATTCCAAGCTGGATGTTCATCTTCTATAATCCTCTTCCTCTCGTAAGGACTTTGCAATAGAGAAGGGTTGCAACCTCTCTGATGTCCTGGTATCTGATCTGAGACCTCCCGCATCATCCACTCCCTTGCTGCTCACAAGTTTCCAATCAGCACAGAGGAATCCTCAACAAATTAGACCCTTATTACCCATTTTCTTTTTGCTGTTGAAATCTGAGGGTTCAGTCTATGGTATCTTAAGCCTGGAATATTTGTAGGGCTACATCTGCCAGTTAGTGAAGGCCTCTCAAAACTTTTTCTGCCTCCAAGTCTTCCCCTTCTTCTTCAAACACCGTAAGTTCTGGTCACATGTATCAAATGAGCTAGCAAAAGGCATTTTTACAGCTTCCACACCTTCACCCCAGTCTCATCCTAAGCAGATAATAAGCCTCATTAGGCAGAGAATAGCTTGTCTTAAGCTCCATCCATCATTCCTTCTGAAGCTGTGCAGCAGCTGGCTCCCCTCTGCTAGAAACAAAGCCAGTTGTTCCAGGGAGCAATCCTCATCCCCACCGCTTTTTACTGCCTCTGAGGCTTCCCCTGTTTTTTCTGTCTCCAGTAAAAGCTTCTGTCCACTACTTTCTGGTAATTACAGGCCACTAAGATGAAATGCACGTTAAAAACACAAATGAAAAGTGCTCCTTCAGGCAAAGCTTGCTTTACCATGAACTTGCATTCCAGGAACACCCAACCACATCTCAGTTTTGGAGCCAGAAAGTACCCAGAACTTGTAAAGCCAGAATCCCTGTGCGTTACACTCCTCCTACTCATCTGCCAGGGCGGGAACCAGGCAAGATCCCCGGAATACAAGAATAGTCCTTATATTTATAACATTAATCCTCTCGCTACCTGTACAAGCGTTCTTCAAACACTGCATTTCCTTCCTGTGGTAACTGATTTCAGCTTCTTTATCAGCCGTCTCACCTGCACGCATCCACGAGGTCTCACAGACTTATATGTGGAATGATATCTGCTGTATCAGTGTGCTGACCTCGGAAATCTGCAATGCCCCTTCTAATCCTGTCCCTGCAACTACGCACACATTTGTAAATATAGACTCAAGAACTTGTCTCATTAACCTCTGCAGACAAAGTATCTTTCCATTTTTCCCCTTTTTATGCAGCAATGAGTCACATGAGGTTTTTTGCCAGTGATATCACAGACATTCATGCTGCAATGGAGAAACAGCATCTAAGTCTCCTTCAGAGACTCCACTCAAGTACTGTCTTTGCTAACATAGTAATGCCACATGCGAACTTATTAAAACCCTTAACGTCTTTATCTGAAGGCAGTTCATTTATCAAATACCCTGTATCGTTTCCCTGTTTTTAATCACCCTTTATCACTGTTTTTATATTTGTCTTGGTGCAGGTTTTATCAGCGCTATCTTATGCGTATTTCCAGAACACACATGAAAATGTTGAATTGTTCCTGTGCAGAACTGCTTCCTGTAGAAACTCACTAGGAATTTACAGTACGTAAAGAGCTGTGTTAAAAGCTTCCTATTCAGCAATAAGTACTTCAACACATACTTCTTGGTGCTACAGAAATGCTAAACACAGCCATTCAACTTACTGTTGCATGGTACTGATGAAAAATAAAATACGCTACCTCTATGCAGCTCCTTCTATTAGCCAACCATGCCACCTCCCCCAAATTATCAAATTTCTCTGCTAATTTACGTGCCATAAAACTATCCTTTAATTACCTCTGGTTTTGAGGATTTTACCTGGAGCTAATGTCTAATGTCATGCTAACTGCTCAATAGTGCCCCAAGGTGTCATGTTTACTTTTTTCATCCTACTGGTGGAACTTAAAGAGAAATGCACATTCCCTTGGGAAAGATGGTCTGCAAAGCAGGTCCTGTTTGCTCTAGAAGTCAGTAAAATAAGAGGTGAGGTATGTTTCATCTTCAGATGTAGGAAGCACCACAAATTTGAACCTGCCTGCTCAGCAGGCTGCCCTTTTATGGATGGAAATGCCAAGATGCCAGTATTTTGTAGCCATCCTAATTAAAATTTTATTTCATGCATCCCTGTTCATTTCTGAAACAACTTGAGGGTGAAAAGGGCTGCCTGTTCTCACTACTGTGCTAACAATTTCATACTCTTAAAAAGCAGGACTTGATCACACTGAAAAGTTCTAGCTGTGAGCGGGAAGCAACACGTGTGTGGATGGGGGCGCAATTTAGACCACTTCAGATCCAGCTGCTGAAAAATGCTGTGTCAATAGTACATTAAGTCCAGCTACCGCTACTACCACTACACTAAAAATTTCACAGCTCACTTAAGTCGTTGAATCCTAGCTCTGCAAAAAACCTTTGTCTAGATCTACGCCCATCAACAGCAGAGTGCCGAGCTCTAGTACCCTCCTGCAGTGTGCAATCAATAGAAGGAGAAAAAAACCCCAGCTTTTTGAATCCATTTCCGAAGCTTTTGAATTGGAATGATTTTTCATGGGAAATCATGCTGCTGGACCCAAACTTTCCAAGTCTCTGTTGGATGAAAGCAGGTTATCCAGGTTTTAACTGCTTGTATGAGCATGCACCAGCCCTCCCCTGCCCCTACTTTTATTTCCTTGGCCACTTTTATTTCCTCGGCCTACAGCACATGCAGCTGGGCTACTTCCTACTTTTGCATGCAAGCTTGTGACTTGCAAACCATTTCTCTTCCAACTTAGATGCCTGCCTTGCTCTTCACTGTGACACCATTTCGACTGTCAAGTCCTTGAGGCTTATGTTTGCATTTAGAGGTGGTACAAGTGAAGCTCGGCCTGAACACTGGCACGCCTGCCTTCTCCTTGAAGGCCTGCGTGTGTTCCAGCCCAGGCCCAGAGTCCTGGGCCCCCAGGCCCCATCCAGCGCTGCAAGGCGGGAAGCGGCTGACGGCGCTCTGGCTGTAGCAGGATACTGGGAAGCTGCCAGAAGCAGGCTGGGACCACTTGTCCCCGCGGCACCCTGCTGACAGCGCTCCCCAAGGCCCCCCGCTGCCTCCTCCCTGCTTTCGGCGGCCGCCCAGGCCCAGCCCAAGCGCGGCCCGGCCCCACCGCCCACCTTCACCTCCTGCCCCGCCCCTCAGAGCCTCCTCCGGCCACCCGCGCCCCGCAGCGACTGACGCGGCTGCTCCCCATTGGCTGCGCTAGTGCGCCTGCGCCAGCTCCGCCAATGGGCGGCGGCCACGGCGGGGAACGCGCGGCGCGTGGGCGGCGGGGCGGGGCGGGCAGGCTCCATCGGCGGCGGCTGCGGGAGCTGGAGGCAGCCATGGGGGTGTGCGCAGCCGGCCGGCTCTGGTGGGGTAGGAGCCGTAGGGGCGCTGAGGGGGCGGATGGGCCGGCTGCGCCGCGGGGGCGGTGGGCCGGCAGGCCCGCAAGCAGAGGGAGCGGCGGGCCGCGGCTTCCTTCCTCCTGGGCCTGTCGGACCCCGCCGGGGGTGTGGGCCTGTCGCGGCAGGAGGGCGCCGGGGACGGGCTTGGAGCCGCCGTGCGCCCGTCTCCCGCTCGGGGAGCAGCGAGGGCCCTGGGCTGTGCGGGCCGCTCTCGGCGGGGCGGGAGACTTGTGGAGTGGGGGCAGCGCCCGCGGTGGCCGCGCCCGCGGTAGCGTCCGGGTCCTTGCCGGCCCGAGCCGCTGTGCCGCCCGCGGGGGAGCGGGGGACGCTCGGTGGGTTACCGGGTCGCGGGCAGATGGCCTGAAGATACCAGTAACAACAACAAAAAAGCCGGGACGGTGCTTATCTCTCCTTAACCGCTTTGATTTCCAGCAAGCGGTGAAGTTCCGCTTGCCTGGCTGCCCTCGCCTGCGATCCAGTGCTGTAAGGGCAGTAAGAAAGTAATAACTGATGATTAAAAGGGGAGCCCGTGGGGAACGGTACTTCCTCTTCCCCTCCCCCTGCTGCTGGGTCTTCCGTGCCGAATACATGGGTAAACCTCTTGGGTAGTGCCCCTCGGACCCCTTTATGGCAGTACCGAGGGTGCTGGTCGCGCTGCACAGGGCCGAGGGGCTCTCACCCAGCGCACGTGTGTGGGGGGTGAGCTTCTGTACGCCCAGCTTTGCTGCAGCAGGGGTGCGTGTGCTAAGGAGGAGGTCACAGAATCATCATCATCGTCCCATAGCAAAAGCTTTTTCCCCAGGTCTTCAGTTACAACTTGGTTTTTCGATGAGGGCTAGTAATACCAGTGTGGAGTTGCCTTAGTTGGTTTAACAATGCCTTTGTCTAGGTAACATGCTTACATCAGAAAACGACTTCTGAAATCAGTTTATCTGAGATTTTTCTTTTTTGCCTCAATATCAAGGATGGATCTGCATCTTCCTGGCTTAGATGCTTGTAGGAAATGGATCTTTTTGTATGATGAATTAAACCTTGAATATTTCACTATATGAAGGAATGCCGCCATTTCATGAGTCATAGTCTTGGGGGGGGGAAAGCAGTGATACGTGACTAGGTGGATTTAACCATGTTCTTTCGTATGTGAGTTCTCTTTAGCAGGTGTTTTTGCATAAGCTAGAACTTCTCTATTTGAAGTGGCAGAAATGGCTGAGTGAACTCTTCAGCTTCTGAATGTGTTCTGCCAGAGATGTCGTTAGGTTGTGCCAAAATATGCTGATTTCAACTTAATGGTCTCATTCTGTCTAGACAAGGCTTTTTTCTCTTGAGAGTGACTGTAAGGGTCAAGTAGCTTTTTCTATCCTTATTTTCTTACTCTGCCCCAGCAGCAGCTGCTACTGTAGGTCACTGTAACATGCTGTGACAGCTACGGATGGCCTTGGAAGTCAGTTGATCAGTGTGGACGAAGTTCTGTTTGCGTGTGGGCATACTGAAGGGAGAGTCGCTCTAAGGTGTAAGTCTGGTGGTGGAAACACCAGATTCTGGTGGTGATAACCCCAAAAGAAAAGGGTTGGGTCCTAGGGTTATAAGAAGCCATTAGGAGGGGGAGTGGTGTAGCAGATAGGGCGCTGTGTTGCAGCTTGGCAACTCAGTCCTGATCTCTGGTTGAATAACCTGGAAGATATTTCTGTCAGCTGCTCTCGTCTGCAGAATAGGTATAATGAAACTGGCTTTTCTTGAGTGGGACTGATAAAGTGTAGGTGATGCTGTGCAGTCTGTGTACCGTGTGCTGTGGTGTTTCTGCATCACTCAACTGTATCTTCCCGTCGCATTCAGTCTTGAGAATGTGCAGCTTCCTATGCAAGTTAACAGCTTCCTATGCAAGTTATTAACTAGTGACAGCAAAGCTGGGTTTTGCCTAATTGTGACTTCAGTGTCTGAGCTCTTATTCCCACCCCCACCACCACCCCCCGTCTTTGGTGGATTAAGAAGAGTCTTTTGCTATGTGATTTTTTTGTTAGAGATGCTTGTCATCTTTCATCAAGTTATCTCTCAGTCTCTGATGAGGTAGAAGAAAGGGTTCTGAGGTTTTATGTGCAAAGTCTCAGGCAATAGTAAAATCCAGAAGCATGAAGTCTGTCTTAAGAGAAAGCAATATCCTTGCAGCTTTTTAAATTTTTTTAGCTTTCTATGAGTGCTTGAGTTGTTAACCAGAGAGATTTAGCTATTGTTCTTCAGTCTGTTGCTGGAGAGATAAATCAATGGTAGACAAAGATCTTCATGAGTGAGAACGAAGGAGCTCCTTATACTACCAGTGTGTCAAATGCTGGTACTAAAATAAGTGTGACTGTACGAAGATTAGTTGGGGTGGTCCTGCATTATGTGCTTCTGTGAAAGATGTGTTTGAGCTCCTGCTGTGCAAGAGCTGTGAGCAGCTAACTTAGGAGTTTTTGTGAGAAGGACCTGAAATAAAATGTGGCTGATTGTGTAGAAGTTCTGTTGGTCTGGTACCACTAGTATTTAGGGTAAGGAGCTTTGACAAAATCCTCTCTGAAGGGCCATAGTAGGAGTGGCATAACTCCATCTAGCTTTAGGCATAGAGAATATATTGTATGATCCTGTGGAATCATGATTTAAGTGAGGAGGGAAATTTTATATCTTGCTGTAATTTCCCTCTTTTTTCCGGTCAAATAGAAATGCCTCCCACCAGTTGCAGGGAGTGGGGAGATGATTTAGCTATGGCAACAGGAAAATCATAAATGTTCTGCAGGAATGCTGATTTCTTTACTTTTTGTTCTAGGCATAGTGAGCTGCACGTTGTTCCTGGCAGTTAATGGTTTATATTCGGCCAGTGATGATGTGATAGAGCTAACACCAACTAACTTCAACAAAGAGGTCATTCAGAGTGAGAGCGTGTGGCTTGTGGAGTTCTACGCCCCATGGTAAGAATTACAGCTGCCTACTTGCTGCTGCTTGTCATGAAAGAGCAGCGTAGGAATCTGCTGTTCAGGGTTTCATTCAGTTGTTGGCAGTACAGTTCTGGTTTGATAGCCTCATGACTAGCAATATAGCTGTGGTTGGGATTCCTATTTTAAATATCCTCATGAGGGAAAAAGGCAGGAACTGGTTTCAAGTTGGCAAATAAGGTCTAATAAAAAAACCTTATATGCTATTTTACTACTTCAGTTTTTCCCCTGAAACTAGTATTAAAAATGACTGATTGAAGTGCAGTAGGAGAGTGAGAAGTCCCCTCACGTCTGTCTTAACTTGATTCTGAAGTGAAAGCACAAATCTAAATTCACACTTAGTATTTCCAATTTTCATTGAAAAATAATGGCTTTGTGAATCTTAATATAGCACCTCTGTCTCCTCTTCTGCTCGCATGCAGAGCATGGAGTGTCTTCCATGTAAATTCTTGTGATGTATATTCCATCTTTGCACAAATTCTCAATGCTATTGCTGTCCAAAGCTCCGCATTCTGGAGGAAGAGGCCTTTCATTGCAACAGCCTAGCTGGGTCCGAACTGAGAAGTTTAGGGGAAAGGATGCTGTGCTGCTTCTAGAGTTTTTGCAGCTTTATGGGGAATGGAAAGCTTTATTGAATAATGGCAATAGTGTGGAACAGGTGTAAGTAAATTGGCAGTTTCTTTCCCTACAGACCTGTGATGGTACACTAGTTGCCAGTCAACTGTTGCTTTTCTCGCCCAGACACCTCTAGGAAATCGTGTGCCACAAACTCTCGCTAATTAAGAAACCTCTAGAATATTTTTTTTCAGGCCTCATCACAGGCCCATTTTAGTTCACAACAGGCAGACTAGTGTGTGAATCTGGATTTTGGTGCTCGTGTTTGCTTCTGTGTTGGGGAAGCCAGGCAGCTTTTGAGATATGGGCATATGTGTATGCATTTGCATAATACTTGTGGGGGTTTTTCATCACTCATGTGATCATGGTGATCATGAAAGATGTGAAGAGGCTATGCCACAACATCCCCTCTTCATGAGTAGGTCTTAAGTCTCCTACAGCTTGCTGTGAGTTGACTGTTTTGTAATTGCAGACCCAAAAAGATCAGTGTTATTTGTGAAATAGTTGTCAGATCTGAATGACAGTTAATGGTTTGGTGGTTTTTCCTTTTTTCTTTCTAAAAGGTGTGGTCATTGTCAGAGACTAACCCCTGAGTGGAAGAAAGCAGCAACAGCATTAAAAGTAAGTTCAGTCTTTCAAATGTGCTTGTGGCAGTAGATGGAGGAGTTTGGCTGTTTGTCATCTGGCTTGGGAACATGAAGGTGGCATTTGGTCTCCAAAACTGTGTCGATTATATTTGTTCAGCCAGTCAAAGGCATTTAAAAAGTCAGGATTTTGTGTTTGTGTTGGTTTTTTTTAAAGAAGCCATTGAATTGTAGAGGAAGCAAATCAGTTCTGTCCCTGTGAATTCCAACTACTGTTTTCCAGGGCTGCTTTTAACAGCACCAGATGATGCTACAATCCAGCCATCCCCCAAAATAGCATGTTCCGCTTTTCTTCCTTGCTGTCCTGTTACCTGCCTCTGAAGTACAGGAACAGCAGGAACTGAATATTTGAAAACAGTTCTGTAAGCTGTTCATGATTAACATTTCTTTAATTACAGAAAACTTGGTCATGTGGCGATTTGCTGAACTATGTAAAATGTATTCCCCTTTAAAAAAAAAAACAAACCCCAAACTAAAACCCCAAACAAACTTTAGTTTGTCAGGGTGAAGAAAGATATGCTGGTCTGTAGTTCAGTGCTTCTGGGGGGATAACGCCTCTCTTGTGGTGACTTTTCTTACTCTTCTAATAACTCACTTTAGAATGCACAGAGTATAAAATGTATTAAAACACTGTAGAAGTCTTATCTTGGATCTTGTTTTTATTTCCACAGGGTGTAGTGAAAGTAGGTGCAGTAGATGCAGATAAACATCAATCCTTGGGTGGACAGTATGGAGTCAGAGGGTTTCCAACCATCAAGATATTTGGAGCCAACAAAAACAAAGCAGAGGATTATCAGGGTAAGCGTGATGCCCTTTCACATGTTGCATGCCTGAAAACTTCCCTGAATACAGTAATTATGGTGGCTGTTATGCTGTCTTGTGTGGTGTTTCTGTCTAGTGCATGTAGTAACTGAGACACAGATGGGTGGGACTGGTCTGACCAAATTTTGTGTCTTAGCATGGGCTAACAGTCCTATCTGCAGTCTGTACTGGGTGGAGGTTAATAGGCAGTTCCAAATTATTCCTCTCTTCTAATTACTGGGAGCTTAGCACAGCCACCACCATTGAATAAGGTGGGTAGTTAAAAAGTGAAGTCAGTCCTGCTGCTCGTGTTTTAAGTCAGTGATGTTCTACCACTAGTACCATATCACTCATAGCTTAGTTCTGCTTTTTCTGAAGAATCCTTAGGATGAGGGAGTATTAAGTTTGTAATTAGGTCAGGGGCCTACCTTAAACTGTCCTTTTGATGCTTTAATAACTCATTTTTCTATGTTGCAGGTGGCAGGACAAGTGATGCTATTGTTGATGCTGCTTTAAGTGCTGTTCGGTCCCTGGTGAAAGAGCGTCTTAGTGGCAGGAGTGGAGGATATAGTTCTGGCAAACAGGTATTTGAGTGAACGTGTGTGTTTTCAACTGGAGACTGTCTTGTACAGGAGATCAGAGTTTGTGTTGCTGACTTGGGTTACAGAATAGTTGAAGTTGGAAGGGACTTCTGGAGGTTGTCTAGTCCAGACCCCCTACTGGCTGCAGGATCAACTAGAGCAGATTGCTCAGGGCTGTGTCCCAGCAAGTTGTGAGTATCTGCAAAGACTGAGACTCCACATGGACTGTACTCTTAGGGCAACCTGTTCTGGTGTTTGACTGCCCTCGCAGTAGAAAAGATTTCTCTTACTTTTCAGTTGAAATACATGAATTTAATTTATGTCCTCTTTGTCCTGTCACTGGGTGTTGCAGAGAAGAGTCTGCCTTTGGTTTTTTGTCACCTCCACCCAGGTATTCATATACATGAATAGGATCCATGCTGAGCCTTCTTTTTCCAGCTGAGCAATTGCAATTTTCTCAACATACATGTCAGATGCTCAGAGCCCTTAATCAGCTTTGACCCTTGGCTGGACTTTCACCAGTGTTTGCATGTCTCTTATACTGGGGAGTGCCAGCACTCCAGGTGTTTCACAGTGCTGAGCAGAGGGGAAAGATCGCCTCCTCAGACCTGCTGGCAACTCTGCCTAGTGCAGCTCAGGAGGCTGTTGGCTGCCTTTGCCACAGGGGTGCATTGCTGGCTCATGTCCAACTTGTCCACCAGGTCCCCCAAGGTTCCCTCTGTAAAGCTGATTTCTGGCTAGTCAGTCCTCGGCATGTACTAGTACATGGGGTTTTTATTCCCCAGGTGTGTGTCCCTTTGAACTCTGAGGTCCCCGTTAGCCCCGTTCTCCAGCTGGTTGAAGTACCGTTTGCCTAGTCTAAGGTAGATGGATGAAGGTTTTTTTTTTAATTTGGTAGTGTTCTTCTGAAGTTGGCTTGCTGGAGTTCTCCCTGAAGTTAAATAGAGAAGCTTCTAGCTCCTACTGCTGTTTCTAAATAAGGGAGCAAGTACTCTGACGTCCTCAGGTTGGCCAGATGGAAGACCTGCGTGGACAGTACCCTGTAGTGTGTATTGCACTCTCATGTTTCTTTTGCCTGGAAACCAGGGCACAGTAGATTTTGAGGGTTGGAGAGCACTTTGTTCTTGGATAGATAGAGCATGAAGAACTGGGGAAGTGTTCCTGTATCTTCTTGTTTGTCAGTTTGACCTGATTTCCCTTTAAGAGAAGGTTCACTTGCTGTTTTCTGAAAGTGCTGTGGGAGTAGACAGTGTGTAATGTCAGTTCTGAAATGGAAAAGTTGTATGACCTAATACTGCCTGGTTTGTATCTTATTCAAATAAAAGCCATTTGGTATGACGTGACACACAAGCGAGCTTATTTTTGGTTACTTATGTGAGGGTCTGTTTGTTTCTTGCAGAGCCGAGAGAGTGGAGGTGGAGATAAGAAGGATGTGATTGAGTTGACTGATGACAGCTTTGATAAGAACGTCATAAATAGCGATGATGTGTGGATGGTGGAGTTTTATGCCCCGTGGTGTGGGCACTGCAAAAAGTAAATGAGGCTTTTCTTTGGCAGTTCAGTTCCCATTAATGCTTGTGTTTGTGCAATAGCCTTAATCCCCTAAAAGACACCTTGCATCTCTGGTATATCAGAAGTGGGGTTTTCAAAAATACATGGGCTTCTGCTCGGGGCACCTTGGTGCTGCTCTGGCTGCATTCTTCCGTACTAAAATTCCTAGTTACCAATGGAAATAAGAACCAGAAGTTATATTAACCTTTTCATTCCTTCAGATGGAGGTTTTCAGTCTCATTTGGAATAACCCTCCCAGCTGTCATTCTTTACAGAGATTTTATTTTTTTCCTGAGTGGAGTATGCTACATAATGTTGGCATGTGTTATGCATTTGCTAGCTCGGAGAGAGCTCAGAGTGCTCATACTCTTTGTTTTTTTCAGTCTGGAGCCAGAATGGGCAGCTGCTGCCACTGAGGTGAAGGAACAAACAAAGGGAAAAGTAAAGCTGGCTGCAGTAGATGCAACAGTCAATCAGATGCTGGCAAGCCGATACGGGGTGAGTGTGCTCTGCAGTGGTTGCAGTTTCCCTTCCATCTCTAGTAAGTCGTATTTCCCTTTAATTACTGAACTGTTCCTTAATGTAGTACCACTTAACGTTACTTTTAGCACAAAACACTTACGTGACACATACCATTTTTCCACAAATCAATCATTCCTGAATGTTAGTAACAATATAAATGGTAAGAGAAAAGAAATAAATCTGGATAATGCTGATTAAAAAGGCTGTTTATTTCATAAGATCTTGTATGGCTTTATCATCTGAAGTGAGAGGTGTCTCCTTTCAGACTGCTGGTATGCTGGCTGGGCATCTGCAGAACCCACGCATACCTGTACATCTGGGAGCCAGTTATTTGGGATCGTTCCAACAATATTAGCTGCCCAGGTCAGCTATGCTGCGTGCCCAAAGTGAACAGATACTCTGTAATACAGTAAGGGAGCTGAAGGTGTGCTGACCACCCCTACACACACCCCAAATGGGGAAACTAATGTCTAATAAATACAAAGTACGAAGATAGTCCTCATGGTACTTAAACCTGCAGTGTTTGGTGGACCTAAACCGAGATGAGACCATGGCTGATTCATCAGGCCTGAAACTTGAAACAGTGTTTCAGCATGTTAACCTTGTTTTGAATTGTTTGCACAAGTTGGAAGCTACAAAATGTTCAAGTTATGTCATAAGGCTATGTGAGTCTTCACGTAGATGTTAAATGTCTTCCCTCTCTTTCAATCTAGAACATGTCAGAGTAGCAGATAACTTCTGTCATAAATATTCAGATTTATTTGAGCTGATGACTTAAAATTGCCTTGCAGATTCGTGGATTTCCTACCATTAAAATCTTCCAGAAAGGAGAAGACCCTGTTGATTATGATGGTGGAAGAACTAGATCTGATATCATTGCTCGTGCTCTGGATCTGTTTTCTGATAATGCACCACCACCTGAGCTCCTGGAGGTACCTCTACATCATTCTCTCAAACTGCTTTTCTTTCCATCATGTCCTTTGAAGCAGTTTTTACAGGACTGTTAACTGTAAATAAAACAGCCTAGGTGTGGTGCTTGTGCACTGTTTTACAGCAGAAAGTCAAGGATGACGAGTCTGATCATTCAGCTTTCTGTTGTCTAACTTTTACTGTGAATTTGTGATTATCAATTCTGATCATCTTTCAGTCACAGTGAAGGCACTGACAGGGTGGTACGGTACCAGGGATTCTCTCTTGAGGAATAAGTGAAAAAGTAGGATTCTGTGCCCCATCCTTTTTTCTTACAAGAGGGCAGGGTGTTGTCATTTGAAGCCATCATTGGGAGGTGCTTGTGGTCCAAAAACTGCACCCTCTCTATGGTGACTTCTAGTCTCAGGTTGATGTTGGTAGGTTTAAAATGGTGATCAGTTGTCCACAAAGTGGGGTGCATGCAAGACAGCCCACTGAGGTGCAGGAGGAAGAAAATGTTTGCCTATTAATGAACTTACAGATATTTTAAAATGGTGTTTATTTCATATGGCATAATTTTAAAATTTCTTCTGTATTCTTTATAATGTACATAATGTTAGTACAGTAGTACTTGTATACAACTGATATATTGGGGCTGCCTGCTTTGAAATTTTTACTGGCAGGGGTACACAAATTTTGCAGATGACTGATGTTAATAAACAGGTTGATCATTTTTTAAGGTAGATAACACAAAACTGTTACTGATCTATTAATGGTGATGAAGTGTCCCGATCTTCAGCAAATGCTACGCCGTGCTGGCTGACCTCAGGCTAGCAGTGCCATGAATGAAACCTACAGGCACATGCATAGGTCTGTGTGCTGTTTCTAGCCCTGGTCCACAGATGGTGTGATTTTGAGCAAGAAATGGCATCTTACTGTGCTCTCTCTAAGCTGTATTTGGTACTGCTTGCTTACTTGTTGCTGCAAGTCTTAACAGAAGACGTTGTGAACTTTCTAATTAGTTTTGTGTTTTGAGGGGGGACGAGTGAAGTGGGAGAGGCTTGTAAGCTTCTGTGTCAAATTGCTTCAGCACTTACTGCCTTCTAGGATGAAGTTGATAGGCTGTCGGAGGGAACTGCAGTCATAGCTGGTTAACCAGGTCTTAGTCTCATTGACTTTCTGCTACTTTCTTCTAGATAATTAGTGAAGATGTTCTGAAGAGTACCTGTGATGCTCATCAGCTCTGCATCATTTCTGTTCTGCCTCATATTCTTGACACAGGTAGACATGCAAGCCAGCAGACAGACTTCTATATGAATTTGTCACTTAGAGCATGTAGTTGTGTGTTTTAACTTGTCCAATTGTCTAACAAACAGGAGCTTCGGGGAGGAATTCTTACCTGGATGTCATGTTAAAAATGGCTGAAAAATACAAAAAGAAGATGTGGGGGTAAGTGTCATTGCAGAGTGGTTGTCTTAGGAAAGATGTGAGCATGTTTAGAGGTAACAGGATGGAATTTGTATGATAACGATTTAACTGCAGATAAGAGCTGTTCCTTGTTCACGTTAGTGTATCTTGGTATTTCACTAACTGTGCTGTGGGAGGGGGTGCTGTGGTTTTATAATAAACTGTTGATTTGTTTTCTTTTCATCCACCTTTCAAATCATGCATTTACAAGTGATAACTAAGCATTAATGAGGTCAGATTAACAGTCTTTTGTCCTGAATGCTAAAATATTTTAAGGCAGTGTTTATCCAGTTTTTTTAGAGCCTTGCTGGTAGGTGGGTCTGCCATTATGACTGAATTCTCGGGGGGGGGGGGACGACACCTACATGCAGTTTATTAACAAGTTTCATGCTGTCAAAGAAACAGGCCAGCAGGCTTTGCCTCTTCTCCCCCTCCACTCAAGTATTGAGGTTAGGATCTCTGGGAAGTAAAAGCTGTTCTGACACACTGCTGTGAAAAGGGGTCAAAATGGCATGAAAGCCTGCCGGGAGTGGGGGGAAGCTATGAGACTGGCTGATTCCAGAGGTTCCTCAGGGGACTTTCTAAGCATTAGAGGAACTGAGACCTGACCAATGAGGAACAAATACAGAGTGAAATACAGGTCTTGCAGTCTTAGGCCAGGAATCCTCTACAGTGGGATTTGGGCAGTACTTTGTCATGTTCAGTTCTGTGACTTTAAGCAAGGTTTAAAATGGCTGATATAGGCATAAGTGTAGCAATTTGTTCAGATTGGTAACTTCTTCCCCTGGACTGTCTTCCATGGCTGTTCTTCTGATCCAGCTTTCAGTGGCTGTGGGGCTGGCCTAGAGGTGCTGTTGAGGGAGGGGCTTTCTTCTGTTGAATTGTTCAAGATTGAGACTCCGCTGCTATTCCCTGCTGGCTTCAGTAACTGTTGACACAGTCAAGGGCAGTTCAGAGCCCAACTTGACCTCTGCAGAATTGCAGGGTATGTGTGACTTCAAATGATTGTAGTGTGTATCCTAATTATGCATTTTCTATTTTGTCTTTTCCTCAAGGTGGCTGTGGGCAGAAGCAGGTGCTCAGTCAGATCTTGAGAGCTCTTTAGGGATTGGAGGCTTTGGCTATCCAGCAATGGCAGCTGTTAATGCTCGGAAGATGAAATTTGCCCTTCTGAAAGGATCATTCAGCGAGCAAGGGATTAATGAGTTTCTCAGGTATGAAATTTAAGTGACTTAAACCTTTCTGTAACAGGGGCTGTGAACTCTCTAGACCAAAATCAGGCTCTCCTGGAGCAGGCAAAACTTGCACAGGTAAGAGAACTGGAGTAATGGAATGATTTCAGTGGGAATTGCAACTAGTAAAGCAGCTGCTGCTTTTTTGTGGTGGACAGAATTAAAAAGTTGGCCGTTTAGACTTAACATGGTAGTTTCAGCACAAGCCTTTTAAAACCGCTTTGAAACAGAAGTAGTTTTGATCTTGAGAAATTCTGGTTCTGGTAGCCTAAGAAATTAATGGGACTTGGTAATCAATACTAAATTCAAATGGTGCATTCTAATTAGTAATTGGAAAGTTCCCAGTTTGGGAATCTTAAGCGGGTGCTGCTTAAGGTTCTTGAGGTTCTGTATGTTGCTGTTCATTTTTCTGGTTTGGTCTGATTCTGCCTTCCCCATTCCATGGCATCTGAAACTAAGTGGGGGAAGCTGAAGCAATCAATCTAAGCTACTGACTTCTTAGCGCAGGTTCCCTGAAACTGCCTCTCGTGTAGTTGGGCAAGAGCCAGTGCTGAGAAGAACTGAGTGGTGAAAGGCAACAAAGAGGAGGAGGAGGGAAGGCAGCAACAACACTGAAACAGTAGCTAAGCTTAACTGTTACATAAGCATGGTCAAAGTGAAGTGGGAATTCTGCTTCTATAGGTAAAACACTAAACTGCGTAAGCTACGTGAGAGCCTCTGAGAGCTTACATTAGCAGCTATTTCCATGTCCTTGCCTGGAGAATGGCAGACAGTCAGAATTGCAAGTCTTTCCCCACCTTGCCGTAAGAAGCACATTAACTGAACCTTGTTCCAGCTGGACTAGTGGAACAGTACTACATTCTCTTAACCTGTGTAAGTGACCAGGCTTTCTTAATGTCAAAAAGGGAACGTTCTTAGAGGATCAAGTAAAAATTAGGATTTGGGTGCAGGAAGAGTAATACCAAACAGTCTGTATTAACGCATGTGAAAGAAATGTCTGCCCCTCGTGTGGCAAATTCTCAGTCTATAAAATCCATCTTGGTGAAGCCTCTCCTGGTGAGTGTGGATGGTGCTTCCAGGATACAACAGCTGACTTAACCAATTACTTAATGCAATATAAGCTGTTACGTATTGTCTTACTGCAGAGCAATACTTGTTACAATAATCTCTTGACGCTTCGGCTCAGCTGTACTGCCTAGAGAAAGCAATACAATCACAGTTGGTGTAGCTGGCTGTTAACTCATCTTGCTGTGTGCAGCTTTTGTAATCTAATAGGCAGTCTCAACAGTGTTGACAAAAAGTAAGGAAATAGGGAGAATAGCATAGGAACTGTATATTCCACCCAGGGAGGAATGCTTATTCAGTCTTGTCTCTGAAAGAATGCAAAGGGATTAGCTCTTCAGGATTTTAATGTTAGGCTCTTTGAGCAAACCAGCAGAAGCTGGTTACCTTATACCCATTGTAACCCATGGAGGCTCAGTCTCCACTAAAAAAAAGATTACTACTGATTTCAAGTACCAGTTACAGGTGACTTTCAAAGGTAGGATTATAGACTCCTGGAGTTGCCTTAAGTGATAAACAGCATAATGTTAAAGGCCTGTGTTTGTCCATGGTTGTTAATGCTGCTGAAATACGGAAGTGTAGCTCACTTACTTGTTCTCCTTGGATCTAATTGTAAATTAGTAATGCTGCTTTAAGGGCTTTGGAAACAAAAGCTTTTCAAATTGAGAAGCAGAAAGTGATAGACAGTTTAGATTTGTTTCAAGTGATGAAGATCTCAAAGTTGACTTGCTTTTTTCTGAAGCAGGCACTGTTCCAGGTGGATGGAAACTGGAGAAACTTCTTAAATTTAACTTGGTTTTTCACAGGGAACTATCTGTTGGTCGTGGCTCTACAGCACCAGTGGGCGGTGGAGCTTTTCCTAAAATTCATTCAGTTGAACCTTGGGATGGCAAAGATGGTGAGGTAAGAGGTGCTCCATCTCTTAAAAGTGCTGATTTGCTGGGTTCAGAAGTGACTGGATAGAGTAACTAAGAACTGGCAGTGTGAAAAGTCTTCTCCAAAGACTGGCAAGTTGTGCTGATGGTTGCCCACTGTAAATCCTGTCACCAGATCGAACACCAGATTCATAGTCTGACACTGTGGGCAGATATTCCTGCCTCACTGTTAGGATGTAATCTGAAAGTTGAACCCCTTTGAGGCTAAATCGTGTGTTTACCTATGATGAGTAAAGGGAGGTGGTAGTGTACATGTTCAAGATCTGAATGTTGTGGAGGCTTGGGTTCTGCAATATGCTGACCTTACCATCAAAGTTTGTAAGGTAGAGCCTGTGTAACCAACAACACTGTGACTAAGCGTGTTCTTAAGGTTCAACATCGCTGTAAAAAAACAAAGTTACTGCAATCCTTTGATCTACTTCAGGTGGAATTAAAATGCAGAATATGGTAGTATTTTTGCTGCATAGTTTGTCTGGACTGTTTTTATTAGTAGGAAACATCCTTGTAATCTAAACTTCGAGTGCTTGTGCTGTGCTTAATACACAGATTTTTATGAATGAAAGAGAGGACAGGAGGGAGCTTTACTCTCAGGGAGGAGTAAGCATCTTTCGAAGTCTGTGATAATGTCCTGGTATTAAGCGCTTCTAAACATGCTCAAAACATTCCCTTTTTCACAGCTTCCAGTTGAAGATGATATTGATCTCAGCGATGTGGATCTGGATGACTGGGATAAAGATGAGCTGTGAGATCTTCAGGAAACTTCTTTTCTTGGGACAGTTTGTGCAGCAGTTTGCAACCTGGATCACAATCAGATGGATATTCCAGTGGCCTTTTTACGGAGACACAGCACATGACACACTGTGCTATTTGATGCACTGCAGCAGTGAACTGTACGCATCTCAAGAAAACATTGCAGAAATTCTATGAATTGTCATAACCAGTAAACTTGATTGTATTGTGTAACAAATATTTTGAGGACAACATGGATATCTTTGGAACATCTTGGTTTTCATTTTGTTGATAGTGTACTGCTTGAGTGTTATACTGGAGGCTGTTAGTGTAACCAATTTTAAATGTGATTTATTTTTTTTTTCATGGAGGTGGAACCTGGTCAGCTTCTGTTTCAATTAAAGAATAAAACAATATTTTTGACACACAGTGTTAGTCTTGTATAGAGTAACAAAGGTGCACATGAGAAAAGCTGTCCCTTTTTGGATGACTCTTGAAAAAAGAACTGTAGAATAGAGAGGCTGGTGTAGAGCGGAGTCCTAAATCACCCCCTTGCTGCGAACAGTCTTGACAGTTGGCCTAAAGCCTAATTAGACGGACAATCTCATTTTAAATGCTCTTTCAGTCTTCCTTTTCCTACTCCTTCTCAGGGGCTTTCTCTTTCTTTGTGCCAGACTTGGTGAGATCATTAATAACAATGGAAGTGGGGTTGCTGCTGCAGTGGGAGACACTGGGAGCTGTTGGTCTCTTCCCCAGGATTAGTGGTGTAGCTAATCCCCGTTTTTGGGGCTTGAGGATTTCCAGGTGCTAACAGGAAAAACACCATGGTGCTGTCTCCAGTTTGATTTGAAATTACTGTTTCCTTGGAAGAGGAGTCAGAACTGGGAATGGGCTACTACTGCTGCTTTTTTAATAGAAATACTACTATATTCTGTTGCTTTCTATGTCTTGTGTATTTGGTGTCTAGTGAAGTGACCCTGATGTGATCAGCTTGTTTCTAGGTAAGGAACTGTAAGAGCTGAAAGTTTCCCTCCTTTCAAGGAAATAACTTACTATGGATATTTGTCATCTAGTGTCTGTAAGAGATTGCCTGTAGCTCACCCCTCTGAAGGGCAGTGTTAATAACGACAGGTGGCCCCAGTAACCTGACCACTGCTCTGGTGTGGGAAATGTGCTCCAGCTCTAAGCCATCCCCGCAGATGAAATCTAATGGAACTGTTCGAACTGAAATGCCTTGGCAAAAACTAAACTTGTGAGTGCCTGGGGCTGTAAGTCATGCTACAGTAAGTTCCATAGCAATTTTGAGGATCTTTCTTCTTAAGCGTTTTTTAAATTAAAAAAAAATTTAGGTTTTGTTCTGATGCTTTCTACTTTTTCTGAGGTTTTTGTTTGGTTGGGATTTTTTTGCTTTGTTAGAAAAACAGGACTGTATACATCTAGTAGATCCATTAGCCACCATACTTTTTAAATTGCTTTATTTCAAGTCCAGTAGATATTCCATCTTTGTAATTTACAAAAAAAAAATAAATACTACTATAGTACCTCCTGCCTCTGAAATGTTTTTGTAAAACTATGAAAAAGATATTTATATAGAAGCCACCACAGAAATTACTGAAAGCGGTAGGAAGATCTTAAGCAATTACCCTGCTACAGGATCTGCGTTTTAATTTGACTTTCAGTAGCTAAAGATTGTTTTACTGTAACATAAGGGTCTTGAAAACTAATAGATAAAGCTCGAGCAATTTTTCTTTTAACTGCAGTCAAGAAGACTAAGGTCGATCTTGAAATAGACATAAGGATAGTATTCTTGATTACTCAGTTGTAAACCAGGGATGTCCATGCCAGGCTGCAAAAGAAAACAATATGACTTTAGTACAGGTAAACAAACTGTTGCACAGTGCCAAGCTACAGTGGACTGCTCTTGCACTCTTCTTCCACAGGTGGAATAGAGTTTTGTATTTGCTCTGCTTAGGATAGGGGACTCACCACTGAGAATGTGGTGTTTGGTGCTTTCAGGCTGCCTCATGCAGTTAACATTGAGATGTCATGCTTGGCTGCAACTTTATGAGCACGTATTGTAGCGTTCTTGTGTGCTTCAGCTCTAGAGCATCTCATTTATTTCCTCCTCCCTTTGTTCACTGGGAATCTTTACACTTGCTAGTTTTAGGCTACTTTAACACCCTACTGGTTTATCATGATTATCCTAAATTGTTTGTGCACTCAAGATACGGGGAGGGAGAAAGCAAGTACTGCTGCCTGCTGAAGTCAGTGACGCTTTTTTAAGGGGGACAGAGGCATCCCAGTCCTAGCATTTAGTTCTGAAGTCAATTTCCTTGTGTGTATCTGAACATTTATAGAACTGAAGCTTTTTACCTAGAGGAACTGCCATAATTGAGCAGACCTGTTTCAGTCTGATAGCTGCAAGCATCAGCTCCCTTCAACAGAAAACATAAGCCATCTTTATGCATCTCCATCATGATCTGAGCCTGACTGTTACCCTAATCCAACCCCTAACCTCCAGCGATTAGCGCTGCATCCAGGGCTCCTAGCACTGCAAGGTGTGAGGAGATGCGTGCTCTAGCACCTGGGTGCTGGAAGTGCCCACGTGGCTAAGTGGAGACAGGCTACAGCATGTGCAGTCCAAATACATACATCCATTATACTTGCTGCTGCAACTTCATCCAGGTGTTTGAAGACCACATTGAGGACGTCCCTGAGGCGTTTTACAGACTTCCTATTTGGCTGCAGCAGCATCGCTTGGAAATTCACTGGGAGGCCATACCTTGAAATACATCAACGTACACGATCATCTGCTGGGAAGGGACACACCTTTCTACTCCTGCCCCTCTCCCTCTTCAGTCTTCTGGCATGCTAGCTGGCGGTGTGTTTGCAGAAACAGTTGCAGCGGTGGTGTGCTGCCTCATCTGAAAGCATTTTCTTTTTGAAGCTGAAAGTCAACTAAACAGCATCTTTCTTTCCCACGTCCCCATAAGTTTCCCCAAAGAACTGGTTTTCATCAGCTTTTTGTGTCACCTCTTTTATGATCATCAGAATTGTCTCCCATGAGCTCCTGGAACGAGGTGTGTAAGGGATGTTCCACAAAGTAACTGCCACAGGAAGAGCTCTGTACATTTTGACTTCTGCAGGTGTCTGACAGCACTGCGTGTTTAGCCACTTACCTCAGAACAGATTCAACAAAAACTCTCAAGGCTTTTACATGGATCCAAGCCACAAATGCTTCACTGAAGTTCACCTTCAGCCAGCGCAGTAACGGGCCCTAGGAGAGGAGACACCCCATCGTTGTGATCCGCTCCCGGTGCGAAGCAGTTCTGCAGCTAGCACCACTGAGGCCATCACAGGCTGCTGAGATAATTCTCAGGCAGCCTGTTAGTGGCTCCCAGTTTATCAGAAACTCGAGCGACCTTGGAAAAATTGTGTTCTCTATCCAGTGCCTGTGTTTTCTGGGCTAAATGGTCTGTTGGAACCATAAGGCTATGAGTGAGAGGTGCTTAGGCATGCCAGTAGCAAAGGCTGTCACTGTGTGGGCCATCAACTTTACGTGCTACTTACGTATTGTTGTTTCTTATCGGAAGCTAGTTTCATCAGCTCTTCCTTTTCACATTTCAGTTCCTTCTCATCAAAATAAAATTCTCGAACCATGAACCTACAATTGAATGACATTTGCTCTCAAAAGCTGCAGTCCAAGCAATATGCATGCTTATTTCTTTTGCCTCTGAAGAAGCAGGTACAGGATGTTTCAAAGTTGCTAGCCGTTTAACCAACTAAAGTATGTGGAGGGTGGGAGTTGAAGTCACCCCCAGAAAGCACAAGAGCAGGAGGAACAATTCCAGAATCTGTAGTTTGGTGCTTAAAGAACAAGATCACTGCATCTGCTGCCAGAGCTCCTTCCCACCCTGCCTTCTCAGTGGCTTAAGGGCAAGCAGCAGCCGGAACAGTGAAGTCCTAAAAACCAGTGATGGATGCAACTGTACAGCCTGCAACAAGCCTCACCTTATCATCTGCTTGCTGGCTCACCCCACCTAGCAATCTGCTTCTTACCTGTTCTCTCTGGCTTTAGCCTTGAAGTCATCCATCACTTTCCTAAATAGGGTCACAGTGAAGAGTCCTCCCTCTGCATCCTCAGCAATCATTCTGTGGGAGAGAAATCCACTGCTGTGATTTGACATGGCAAATCCCTCATGCCTTCTTTACGTTCCTCTTTTGCAATTCTTTTTTTTTTTTTCATTCACGATACTGAACAACATCCTGCTTTTCAAGAACTGCTGTGACTGAAATGGGAAACCAAGACTTTACTAGCACTGGCCACGCTATCTCCAATGTAAAACTCCCATGAGTTAAGTTCCTGAACGCATCCTAGTACACACACGTTCTGCCTGCCTGCTTTTTCTGTGATTCCTGGTAATATTCCCCCACTTGCCATGCACTTGTGTTTTGGTGACGGGCAGCAGCAAACAGCTTGCTTCTTTCTCTGTGCTTTCCACTTCTTCCATTTCAGGTAACAGCGCTGTCACCTCTTGTGCCCTGGAATGGACCCCATGGTCTGTGTGAGCTGAACAGTGAGATATTTAATTCCTAGGAAGGATTTTCTTACTCCAGGCAAAAAGACAATTTAATACAGCATTTTCTAATGCAAATGACAGTACGCTGAAATATCCTATTCTACAGCAGAAAGCAATTAAAGATGCAAAGACAGCATTTGATCTTTGTAAAAAGTAGTTTCCGTGAAGTTGTATGTGACTGCACGTGTCTGAATTATGCCTGAATAACTGTAAAAAATTGTATGTTTTACACAAAAAGCAAAGGGCCTTGTTGAAAGCAGAAACAACTAGATAAAGAGAACAACAAGCTACCTGTAAAAAAAGACTAATATTTTTTTTTTCTTTCATCTGCACTTCTCTTCAACAGAGTAACTTCTGATTTCAGTTGAGAATGAGATTGGGTAAATCTGTATGTCAACAAGGAGCCCATGCATTAGGCAAGTGATTCCTTTCAGGATCCAGCCGTTTGAGGGGCTGAAATACGGCAGGGATGTCTGAAACATACAGGGAGCCTAATTTGGGATTTCACTTACTTGGTGGAGCGAGGCACTACCATATCGGAGAGGGATTCATAGGTCTTCTGCCACTGTACGTAGCTTGACCTTTAAGCAACACAAGACAAAGCACAGTAAATAAATACTATATCTTAGAAGCGAATGTGTTGATAAATACAGTTAAGCTAATGGCTTAGGGTAGAAAGGTTAGAGCCCTTCATGCTGGGTTATATGACTGAGGTATTTTAAGCCTCTCCTGACCTTTCCTCTCCTAGTCACCAGCCAGGGAGACACTTCCCGCAACGATGCACCCTCAGTCCTCACTTTGGGTCTTGGCATGAGGAAGGAGCCAGAGCAGGAAGCTGATGGTGGTAAGAGCGTGGCTTTTGGCACATACTTCCAGGCTGCCACACAGCATCCCATGCTCCAGGAGCCTGCACAAGCTGCCCCCGATCCACAGGGTACATCTGCTGTGTGCAACATCAGAGCTGATCTGGTGCTACACTGCAAACACCGCAACTGCCACCGCTGGGGAGAGGGGCCAGGGGGATGGTAAGAGTTTGCAAAGTGAGAACACTGTTTACAAGGGGAATCTGAAAGAATGTAGATAACAAACTCAACAAACTCACCTCAGATAGCTTTTTGTAACATGGTTTTCATAGACAGGAAAGTGATGGTACATACTGCATGTGTGTGTTGGGACAGGGCTATAGGGAGAGGAAAAGTTTTGTGGGGGCTTCTGAGAAAGACATCGTGTGACTTCTGTGCAGGCACTTACAAATACACAGCCAGCAAAGGCCTTCTGAGTTTGACAGGTCTAATCCCTTTTATAAACTGGCTAAGGTTCATCAAGAATCTATTTTTCTCTTTTTTTTTAACTTGTACTAATCCTATCAAGAGGCTGTTTGAGAACCCACTCTGTAGCCATTAAAAACCTACATCCCACTTCTATCCTGGTCCGAGTTTGGAGCAGTCTGTCTCTTGCTTTTATGCCAGGACCACCCTTGGCAGAAACCGTGCTTTCCCCCTCGCTAACAGCTCCACCCATGCCCCAGCCACGGTGCTGATGAGCTGCCCCAACCTGACCCAGCACCACCTGGATCCGGTGCTCGGGCCTGAAACTCCACGCCACGCTGAGCGCATGTGCACGCACTATCGCCTTACTTTGGCACCACGACGAGCAGCGTGATAAGATACTCGGAATTCAGAACAAAGTCTTCTTTATGCACAATGTCTGCTAGGGTCCGGGTCAGCAGATTTCCCCTGTGGTGAAGAAGTCAAAGAATAATATGACACTAGCAGGAAGCTAGCAGCGGCACATGAGAGGTATTGTGCTGCAGGTATAGCTGCTAATAGCATATACTGGGGTAAAAGCAGGCTAGGAAAGAGATTTCTAAAGGACACACCTATACTTCTAAAATGGCCATTTAGTTATTTTTACTGCAACTAAAAAGAATAAAAAACCAATACTAACGGCAGGATATTGGTGACTAGCATTAGGCTAGTTTATGCCCTTTATGTGAAATCGCACCATTCTGCTGCTATTGTTTCTACACTGAGGGTACAGATCCTTGGGAACTGCACATCTGAGGTTACCAGCCCGCTCCCAGTCCTTGCTGCACCTTGTGGGAGGCACCTGCTTTCTCAGGCTGCCTGTTGAGCTGCCTGTGGGACCATGCTTCAGTCCATGTAAGCAATGTTAGTATGGACCTAAGCCATCAAAGCAACCCTGGCACACCTGGACTGCCGTGCACAAGCACACGGAGACACCTCCAGCTGAAGGACAGCGGGAGCAGTGTTCATATGCAGGTGGGACCTGTCGGGGGGGGGGGTCTTTTCACAGCCTAAGCCCACTTGATCACATTGAGTCCCACTCGTGCCGCACACCTAGGAAGTATAGATGGCTGGGACTGGCCGGGCACGGCTGGGAGGCACTAGGTGTGTATGGGCAGAAAGCAGCCACCTTCCCTGTCGCTGGGCAGGAGTGAAGAATGACCTGAATCAGTAGGTTTTGGTTTGAGGTTTGCTGGGCCAGTCTAAACGTTAATTAACTGGCAAGTAACACGTTACTAGATGTTTGTTCGACCCAAGCTATCCGGCACCGGTAGACAACCAGAGATGCCAGCATTTAAATGTGGATGGGATAGTGAGAGGAAGATAGGCCTGGACCACGAGGTCTCCATTCTCCCTCATTGCCTTGCTGGAGGTCTGGCACTGCTCATGTTCCCCACCCAGAGCTCCCGCCTCTCTCCAGCTGATGTGGAAGCTGGAGAGATGCTGCAAGAGTGGGCTGGGAATCTGAACGGCATCAAAAAAGGGGAAATGGGATCTAATGTCCCCTTGTCCCTCCTACCCGTGGTTATCCACATGCACACAGCCTGAGACAAATGTGTCTTACGCTTGTCTATACCAAGCTGGAAGCAAAGGCCAGTGGTGCTGGGGGGTGGTGGTGAGGCATGGCCACAGGAACTTAGCAGAGAGAGGGGGAGATGTAACTGTGAAATGGCTCTGCTGACCGACCCTCTTGGGCGCTGCAGTCCCCATGTTGAGCAGGTCTCCGTGAGGGATAGCATCTTTTTGACAAACTCATTCTGAACCACCACCTGGAAGTATTTTTTCTGTGGCTTCTGGTTGGGTTTGGTGGCGTTGGTGCCAGGCATGCTCATTTTAGCTCCACATTCAGGACAAAATTCCAACTACCCTTGAGTCTGGTTTGAGCCCCTGTGAGTATCTTGCTTGAGTAAAGGCTGGTTTCTGGGCCGGCTGCCAGCCTGGCTGGCTGCGGTGCCAGGAAGGTGAGGACCTGTGTCCTGCACCCAGAGCAAGGGGCTGGAGTAGGAAAGAGCAGCCCACATGAGCACGTGCTGGCTGGGGGCTTGCATAGCATCATCTAAGTTGCTTTAAATTTACTACTTACTGGGATTTAATATTCTCCCCAGTGATACCATGGAAAAAAATCCAAGTATCAGTACTGACAGGTAAAGACCATAAGCAGTTGAATACAAGAGAGAAAATGCCCGGGAAGCCCTGACAGGCCATTACCTGAACCAACAGAATAAAAAAAGAAAAATGTAAGTGGGATGCTGGTGAGGTACGGGAACAAGCAAGACAGAGCTCTTTCCTATGGGAGTTTTGCAAATGCTGTTCAGAACATAGGAAACAGCTCCATCTTGCAAAGGAACACACCAGCTGACCCAGCTCATCTAATTTCTAATGCCCTAAAATCTCACCAGAACAGTATGGTGCATTTGGTTTTGACTCTTTCCAAGACTGTCTGCTCACACCGCCAATAAAATCTTATTAGGATCTGCAGCTGTGATGATTTGAGATTTGCTGATGCTATTATTCTTGATTTTGAGATATGCTGATCACACCAGCTCCCTGTCTCCAGCTTTTCTGGGTCTACAGATGCTTAGCATGCCCCAAAGGCAGAAAGATTTGCTCCCACCAGAACACACGTGGTCCACTGCACAGCAATGGGTGTGAGCGTGCACTGTCCTCAGTTGAGCCCTGCAGCCTTCCAGATGCAAACAGGCATGTGCTATACTTACACAGTTTTTTTCTCCAGGCTTTGCAAATTTCCTTTAATGTTGTTGTATGCAGCTGATCGGGTCTTTAGGTCTGTTTCTATTTGAGTCACTTGCTAAAACAAAGCAAAAAACCAAAGTGACTCAATGCTTGAGGTGTTGTCCTCACCCCCTCCCACTACCTCTGCACCTTAAGACAAGGTCACAGCTGCCAGCCCCTTGTAAAACCACCTGATCGTGGCCCAGAGGGAGCCGGTGTCAGAGCTCCCCTGTGGCAAAGGCGTCTGCAGAAAGCAGGGTTCAGGGAGCTGCTGCTGCCTGCGTTACAGCTGTGACTAAGGAGCAAGTTCACGGTTTCATATCTTACTTGTTTTGAGCAACACATCACATCTTTCTGAAAGGACTGACAATCTAAATAATTCATCCAGCCTGCAATGCATTTGATTTAATGTCAGGCCAACAATTTTACAAAAGAACTCCAAAATGGAGAATAATAAGGCAGCATAGGAAAGACAAATATTACAATGAAGGGGGATTAAAGAGCAGAAAGCATGTCAATGTAATCCGGTAAATCTGATAAAGGGCCATATACTTACAGACTGGATAGGTTTAAATACATGTACCATTATTATTACAGTAGAAATTAAAATAGCATCAACTGCTTCAGTGCAAAGTGTGTGTTTCTGCCTGCCCAAACCACAAAGCTCTCACTGACTGGCATGAGAGGAGAGACCAAAAACTGCCAAAGGACATGCTGACATCTTAAAATGTTGAGTACAATTTACCTTTGCTAATGCATCCGATATATTCTTCAGTGGCTGCTTTATGGGATATTTGGCCATGTCCCACTCAAACCGTGTCAGGTAGCTAATTAGGTCAACTGAAAATGCAAAGAGATGCATGAAAGCAGATAGCTCACCAGATGGCAGGTCAAAGTTTGGGTAGTAGTCCCCAGCTATAGCCTAGGCATAACTTTGATTAACATTAGAGACAAGAGTGAACCAGAAGCCTACCTCTGAATCCTCATAGAAATTTGATCAAGATCAAATCCACACAGATCATATGCCAAATCTAATTATCTTTCTAAACATTTGCAAACTTTGAACCAGAAATCTTCTCTGCATTATACTCAACAGTACAGAACAAGTGTTAACTGTAAAATTAGCTGTATCAGCAGAACACAGCAACGTGCAGCCATTCCTCTTCCCAGCAGAAACAGCTTCATGTAACTTCAGTCTTGATTATTGCAATATGCCTGAATTTAATCCCAGCAAGAGCTATCAGAAAAATACTTTATTCCCAGGACCAGCAGTAATACTCAGGGTTGTTGAGTTTAATCAAAAGTATTAAGAGCATAGCTGATGTCACTTCTCTGTGATTCAGTCAAGCACTCACTAGAAATCAAACAAATTCAGGTGCAATGAGGAGTTCCTCACTGACCTTGCACACAAAGCTCTCCATCTTGCACAAAGCTATATCACAGTTCCCTAAATGGATACATCCAGTCACAGCATCCAGTAACAGAAATTCACAGCAAGACCCTGAGCATGCAGCCTCCCATAACAAGGTACCCTTGGACCATGGGGAGCCAAGGCTGCTCCCCAGGATCGAGGGATGACAACACGTACAACACCCAGCTCTCAGAACGGGATCATGCTGTTTCACTCTGAAGACCAAAGCTCCTTAACATTAGAAAATGTTAAGGCTTGGTACCCTACAGTACCAAATCAGAAGTTCTCCTCTAGCAGCTCATGAAATCAGACAGCTCTTTACCTGAGTCTGAGAGCCTTCAGGATGCCAAACACACCCCTACATAGTGTTCTTGGGCAGCTTTATGGGATGGGATGAAATCACACATCCTGCCACAACAAGCAGAGGAACTGGGGCTGTCTCCCTGTGGGTTAGGGAAGCTAGAGGAAGGCAGCAGGCAGGGTCTCAATGTCTAGACAAAGAAGCCAGAGGCACTGTCACCTGCAGGGTGGGCTTCCTTCCAGACCAGGAGGGTAAACATGGAGAGTATCTGGGAAGTGGCTCTGGGGAGATGGGGAGCAGAACAAGTTCAAGGTGCCAAGTAAAATGAGGGGCGTGCTGCATTCAGTGCTCCTTGCTGCCTTGTCCAGAGTTAATTCAGTCCCATAGCAAGGTCTGAGCACAATTTCTTTGGGCTGGACTTCCAGGATGTGGGGAAAACTTAATGAACTGAGATGCATGAGAAGGAGTGTGAAAAGTTGTTGCCATATGACCAGGCTGAGGGTACTACCCAGTCTTGTGTGATACTGAATACCTTTGGCAGGTGAGCGCTATCCTTTCCATGGGCTTCTCTCACCCCACAACAGAGTCAGTTTACCCTATTAGATTTCCAAAGTATGGAAAGTCTCATGTTAGGAGGAATCAGGCTTCTTAGCAAGGGCTAAACTGCCTGGGAGGCAGAGAGCACCAGCATGATGGTGTTCTCCCCCTCTTTCCAAAACCGCAGCTGTGTAAAACTCCCCCACATCCCACGGACAGGAGTCACGAGGCAAAGATCTAACCTTTCCTGCTAGGGCCTGATTGGGAATCAATAAATGCTGCTGCACTGGGAGGGTGCAGAAAGTGGGCAAAACTGCAGAAGGCAGGGACAGCTATCCCACAGCTCCTGGTGTGCAGTTCTCCGGCACTGCTTGCTCATGATCTCCAGGGGGAAGGCAGGGAAGTCAAAAATACTTGAGCGGCAAATTTCACCGAGCATTTTCAGCATGAGGTACGCGACACAAGGATTTCATCCTGCTGCCCCTCTTTCAAGCTTTCTTGCTTTGGCTTTGCTAAATTCAATGGGAATAACACCTGCAAGAGGGCACGGTATCACTGGGTTGCATGGAGGAACAGGCTCTTTAAAGACGGACACTGACCTATTTATAGCTGAAGAGATATGAAAGTTCCCTGAAGACCTACACATGCCCTTTCTATCCTTGCATTCCTGGAATCTCAGCAGAATTCAAGTGTTAGGCAGTGAAGCACAGCAGGAGTTCTCAGCCTGTTTTACAGGTTCACTCCTGAGCAGCGCTCTGGCACTGGTACAGTTTAGTTAAGCAGCCTGATCTTGGGGATGGCACAAACTACTGTGAACACACTAGCAGAACTGAGCTTAAAATGCCAAGCAGTCCAAACACCCTGCTGTTCCTGGAACAGCACCCTTCACTTATGGAACCTGTCAAGTCACTTCTCAAAGACTTCACATAGCTGCCTATCCAGCCCAGATGCTTCCTACCTACCCCAATGCACTCACAGCTGCCCAGGAACCCCACAGCCTGAATCTCTTGTAATTCTAATTTACTAACTCAGCTCTAAGAGACAATGTTAAATACCTTCCCTTCAAAACACTTAATTCTTCAAAATTGTTATGCTTCCTGTTTTGCTTTGTTTTGAGCTTATAAAGAATGGAGTTATTCCACCACCTACCAAATTTTAAAATTCATTTGGGTTTAACATTGCTATAAATGGAAGAGAATTTGGTCCAAATCTTTGAAGAAAAACTTTACTTACATTTCACATTTTTTATTCTGCCATAAGCAAGAAAGCATCTCCTGCTGTTGTGATATACTAAAACTCCCTTTATTACACAAACACATATTTCCCTCTTTGAGAGACATCTCCGCATGGCTGCTTCTGACTGTTGTCCACTGGAAAGCAGTGTGTGTGTTCATGTAACTAAAAGTGCTTGATTTTCTAGTATTTTGCATTTTTCTTCACAAAAACTTAACCAAAAATTTGGTAGACACACAGCCAACATCTTCATCAGTTTGTGCACCAAACTGTTGTCAGGATTATATACAATTGAGCTAAAATCAGAAAACTTGTGTAACATAACAAAATGTGAGTTGGGATGGTCTAATAGTCTGAAATGGGACCATGCAGCAAGAAGTTGTTCTTATATTTTGTTTCTGATTTCATGACCTCAAGGAAGTCTTCAATTTCAGGGTCCTTTTGCTAAACAGAAAGGGAAGGAGGAAAAATTCATACAGCAAAGCTGCTTCTGCTTATGAAGTACAACACTGCAATATATTAGGGGAATCCTCAATTTTTTAAGATGTAGTCAATAATCTTGGAAAGGTTAATGTCTTAGTTTAATATGATTTGTTTGGATGACAAAATCCAGAGGACAGAAATTAGTAACACATACAAGTTATTTCCACATCCTTCTATTACAACATATGCAGAGCTGATAGGAAAGGAAAACGGTGTATAAAGAGGAATCAAAGGAAATAAGTGAAACCTGTTGTTTCTCAAGTCATAGGGATATCGTGATCAAGCTACGAGGTTGTTACTTGAGAAATCCATCGTAACCTGATCACTGTATCTCTACAACCAGACCAAGACTTGTCTCTAGCACTAATGCACACAAATGCATGCTTGTAACAACACAGCAATCATCAATCCTCAACATACTTTTGAGACATTTCATTTTATCCTTTAGTCCTGAAACACAGTAAGTGGGATTATTGTACTTGTCAAGCAGTTGCCCTCATCCAATATCAGCCTTATGTCATGCAAGGAGGACATTTCTAGAAGAACTTCCTCCTCATCCTTTACTCATACAGATCTGAAATACAACATTGCAAACAGTCAAAGAGGGATGGAGTGTGCACTCTTAATTAAAAGCATAATTCTACAAGCCTGCAATTAGCATGTGTAACACATCCAATTTTGTTGTACTTTTCCAGGATAGCTGGGGAGGAATTTGCTTTGAAACACACTCAGGGTCTAACAAAACATGTGGAGATCTAGGGGCAATCAGTTTCTAAACGTTAATTTTGTCCTTGACACAGGGTCCCTTTAGGGCCTTGAGTACCATAGCAGATAATAAAGGGGGACATTTAGTTCATGGAGGTTATAAAACCACCACGCTGACTGCTTAGAGATGATGTTGGGGAGCACACAGGTAGTGGGCTCTCACAGCCCTTTGGCATATCAGAAGTGTCCCTGTTGTCACTGCCTGCTCTTCTTTGCTACACAACTGCTGCCAGCCAGGGCAGGACACCACTGGAGGACACGTCCTCTTAACAGGGGTAGCATGTGCATGTCCTGCCAGCCCCTGGCGCAACCTGTGAGTGCAGCCCTAGCTTCACATCTTGGAGCTGGTGCCTGACACATCCACCTGTAACGTCAGAAATCTGCAGTTAACAACGTGATCCATCCCAGCCCAGTAGGAGGGAAGGCAAATCACTAACAGATCACTGACGGACGTCATGCAGCCACACTGAATGAGATTTAGCTGCCTGTAAAATACCAAGCCCATACAGGGCACAAAAAGGTGCTAGAGCATTTTAGGAGTGAAGAAGGATGTCTCCTGCTTTCCTCTCCACTCCTCAGCTCTGACATTAGAAACTAGCCCAGTACTAATTGCTAAACACTGTCCTGGAAGTGAAACTGGTGCTGGATATAGCTTCTGCTAACTTTGAGAAAAATGGAAGCAGGCTAGGTGTGTTCTTAAAAAACTTTGCTGATGGATGTCCTTTCTAACGTGTGTTTCAATTCCACATGTTTATATTCTGAAGCAAACAAAAGCAGCATCAATGCATTAAAAAAAAAAAACACATTCACAGCACCTACCTCCATTGGCCAGAAGATTTTCCTGGACTTTATCTTTTGAGTCCTCCATAACTTCTCCTATGTACTGGGCTATTTTCTTTATTACGCTTAGATGTAACAAGAGAGGCTTTGTTAGTGAAGAAACAAATTGAATATAGAACAGTTTCCACAATGATCTGATAAACATGGAGATGCCCAAACAAAACACTTCTGAAGCAAGCAGGTTGATCTGCAATTCAAATGATGATAAACTATCTATGGCATACTGCAGAACTAAACGCCTTACTTCTAAATACACTGATCTCTACAAACATATAGGTAATATCATCTCCCCAATGCTCTAGACTTTCAGAAGACCAAGATTCAGTCTTCTCTACACTGATGATACTTATAGCAGAAACAAGAAGGGAACAAACCCATGTTTAAAACTCCAAAAGTGATGGAGGACAAGACTGAAAATCTGTTCCACAGGATGCTAAATAAACCCTTAGGGCTTGCTGAGACAAGTTTCTTACAAAGTACTCCGGGAAAAATGACAATGTTTGCTTGATTGACAGAAAGAATTTCCTTCTTATTCCTCTTCTTTAGGGTGCTCTTTCTCTCTTCTCTTTAGCATGGTGGACAAGAAACTCCTTTAAGGTGTGGGAGAGCTAGATTCAAACCTTCATTCTGCCTGACTCAGAGCAGTGATTTGAACAGAGCACCTCCTGGAGAACATTATATCAACCGAGTTACTTATTCTTTGCTTATTTTAAAAAGAAGATTTATTAAATCCTTCCAGAAGTAGATCCCCCTGGCTCTAGTCGAAGTACCTATCTCATACAGGCCAAGAGCCTTTCCAGCTGTTCTAGTAGCCTCAGTTCGTTATAGCAAGTACTGAGTACTATACTGTTACAGTAGTCAGAAATACTCACAGAATTCGGCCCTCAGGTCCCTAACCATTTCAGGTTGACTACTCTTTGTAAAAAAAAAAAAGCAACACCTCAACAGTAACTGCATAATGATGAAAACAGCAGAGACATGAAGTGGACATAATCCTTGGCATAGGGACAGGGAGCGGAGCTTAATGGCAGGGTTCTTTCTTTCCTTACAGAGGGGAGATTACTACAGCTGCAGGTCAGCTGGAGACTGAGAGGGCACCTACAGTGTTTGGACAATGTGTGTTGTGACATCCTCTGGCTTTCAAGAGCTCAGGAAAGGGGCTTCAGGCCAGGTGCAGATAACATGGAAGCATCAGAGAAAAGTATTTTCTTTGATGTACTGCAAAGCAGTTACATGGGCCATTTAAAAGCAGTAATTCATGGAGGTAAAGATTTCCTCTATCTCCATTCCTGTTAAGAAACTTAATCTTTGGAAAGGTTTTCCAGTCCTGCGACAGGGAGGAAAAATCTGAGATCGCTGATGCTGCCAAGAATGGAGTAGTCAGAATTCCTGCTACTTGGGATCATTCAGCCTGGAGAAGGGAAGGCCCCAGGGAGACCTTGTTGTGGCCTTTCAGTATATGAAGAGGGCTTATAAGAAAGATGGAGAGAGACTTTTTTACCAGCGCCTGTAGTACAGGACAAGAGGTAACAGTTTTGGTAAACCAAAAGAGGGCACATTTAGGTTGGACATTAGGAAGAAATTCTTCACTGCGAGGGTGGTGAGGCACCGGCACAGGTTGCCCAGAGAAGCTGTGGATGCCCCATCCCTGGAAGTGTCCAAGGCCAGGCTGGATGGGGCTCTGAGCAGCCTGGTCTAGTGAAAGATGTCCCTGCCCATGGCAGGTGGTGTGGAGTAGATGATCTTTATAAAAGTTCTTTCCAACCCAAACCATTCTTCTCATGACCCTGAACAGGCGCAGTTCGGAGTGCCTGTAGGAGGAATATACACCATTGCACTCCGGTTCACATCCTTCCCTCAGGGCTGCTGCAGTTTTTCACCATTTGGCTGCAGCCACTTAGGGACCCAGTGCGAGCTCAGCGCTGCTGGAATACAGCACGTTGCCCACACTTGGGCTGCAGGGACAGTGCAGGGATGCACACAGCCGTTCCCCGTCAGCTGTGAACTTGCCAAACACTTCTGCAATTTTCAGCTTGTAGACACAGCTGGTTTTTGGCTCCTTCACGATGCTCTGGGAGTCCAAAGGAACTTGGAACAAGACACAACTCCAGCCCAGTTGGTAAGACCAGTACCGCAGGAGCCTACAGATGTTACAGAGAAAGCAGGCAACAGGGAAGTGTATAAACCAGTAGCTTTTCCAAGGGGCCTGAGCTGCTTTTATTACTGTTCAGTGCAGCTGGCAGCTAACCTGACAGCTGGGAGACAGTTAGCTCTGGTCTCTCTCCCTAGGTATAGATGGTGGGACAGGGATGTGCTCCCACGCACCTGGCAGACCCAGCTGCCCAGGCGAAACTTGGCTCCTTTCCAGCCCACATGCCCCAAGGTCTCTGCAGCAGGGTATGACCAGGATATATGAGTCAGAGAAATGCTCTCCAGTCCTGGCTTAGTCTCTGTGCCTTGCCTTGCCCCCTGTGAAATGCAAGTGGGATTCACCCATCTGATACATTCCCCATGCAAAGACAGAACTCGCACCCTGTGCACCACTGATATCTGAAGCAAGCGAGAGGAATCAGACCTTCGGAGCTGCCCCACGGACTATAGCGACATCCAGCCGCAAGCAGCTTCCATATTCAACTCTTAAACCTCTGGCTGAGATGATATGAATCCCACCTTGAGCAAATACCATGCTCAAATGATGCGTTATAATAGGAGAGGGTTTCAGCTAAACTGGCTCAAGAAGCAGTAATAAAAACATGTAAAGAGAGTAACTCCATTTAAGCCTATTATTATGGCTTGGAAGACTCTCACATTTTGTTTCCAAAATTGCTGCAATGTCATTACTTTCATTAAAAAAAAAAAAAAAAGTCTAAAATTTTAAATTATAGTGTGTATTAAAAGGTACTACCAGCTAGGCCTCTGAAACACTGCGGAGAGCAGAAGCCCCACAATCTAAGGCCATCGCAGAATGCTCTGCCGACTGAGGACCCCGGAGAGCCCCCAGGTAAGAGTGACTGAGGGGACTGTCAGCTTGAGAGAGCTTCATGCTGCCACACGGTGAGACGGAAAAACACTCCACCTCCCTGTGTAAATAAATAATAAAAGTATGTGGAAACAATAGATCCTGCAAACTCTTGCCCCTTCTCTGCTGTCCTGGCAGAAGGCAGCGCTGACAGGTTTGCACTGCCTGACTTTACTGCAGTTGTGTTTATCTAGCAACACTTTAGCAGGTAGCTGTTTCAGAGGAGCAGGAACTTAAACGTTCAGGTCATTTGAACAGGCTCGTAACCCTCTGGATGCAGTTTACTTCAATGAAGCACGGTGCTTGGCATTTTAACCCTTGAATCACAATTTAGACTAAAAACCATGGGCATTTATTTAACACAAAATGCTTTTGATGATCTTATTCTTGTGGGAGTTGATCTGTTAATACACTTACTGTGTTTTACTCTAATGCATTTTTCTTCTTTTTCACATTTTTTTCTTATTTTTTAAATCTTGTTGATCTTTCTTGGTTACCTAGCTCAATAAGCAAACGAGACAAATAAGAAGAGTCCTTACCCCAGCAGGTTATGGTGGAAGGGCCTCACTGACCCCCTTGCTTGATGCCTATAGCATGTCATGCAATAAAAGTAATTACTGTCATTAAAGGGACGATTAGTGGAGTAAAGTAGCATTCGGCTTGAACAAGGAGCTGTACCATGTCATCAAATTAAGACAAAGGTAAAAGAAGGAGCCAGTGAGCCTAGGCAGCTCATGGTGACATTGCACTTAAAACTACCCTCCATGATCTTACATGGATCCTACAGTCAGATTTTCAGAAGCCCTAGTTCTTCACAAAGCTGGGAATTAGTGAAGCCCTTCTGAAAATCAATTCTGCATGATTTTTGGCAGCCCTCAAACTCCGATCACACAGTTGTTTGCCTGCTGTGCTGGCTAGACACACTTTCCATTAGAACAGATAGCAGGTATCGGCACTATCTCTTCCCGAATTTGCCCTCGCTCCCACTTCATGAAGAATCTCTGCAGTGCAAAACAGAGGCCTGAACATGTTTACAAAGAATTTGGGGCAGATATTTTGGCAGAGTCTCAATGGAGAAGGTTTTCTTGATGAATTAAGTTGCTCTGTCCTGCTAAAGATCCTGAAAAAACTAATATGGTTTAGTGTTAGGTAGTACTGTGAGGAGCACGGAGTTGGAGTCAATGATTCTTACAGGTCTCTTCCAACTCAAGATATGAATCATTAAAAAAAATGTAAAAATAACAATGTTGTGTGCAACCCAGAGTGATTAAATGCAATCATCCTAATACAGCCCTGCTGTAGCACCAGTACAATAAAATAAATTTAAAAGAATCCTACAGAGAAAGGTACTCTAGCAGACTTACTTTTACCTAGACTGTCTAGCATGGATGTAAACAGTTTATATAGGTGTTTCTGTATGTGTTGGCAATTGCCAGACAAAATCTGTTAAAGTATCAAGCATATTTAGGCAAGCAAATCCGTATCAGTCCTGGCTGGGGGGGGAAAAAGGCAAAAAGCTTCAGAGTTAACACATGCCTCTGTGACCAAGACCACAGCTACATGTGAGGTATGCTTCCAAAGCAAAAAACCTCACAAAAAACACACACACACACGCACGCATGCACACACACAGACACAGACCAGCTTATACTTTCATTGCCTCAACAACAAAGTCTACCTTGTGCCATGAACAATCTTACAACTTGGCATGTTCTCAGCTTGTTGTACTGTATTGTTCTCTGTACACCCAGGTCAGTTTGGCCCAAAAAGCGAACTAGGCAATGATCACCAACGAGTGAGTCTTTGCCTAAGTAGGTTTGATACAATGTAAGTCAATATTGTAGTTTTCAAGGAGTTTAAAAGCCTGAGAGATTTCATTCACAACTTACTCCTTGGAACTCCTGTATCTGGTAGAAAAGGGGCAGAAAGCTTCATAGAAATATGCTGGGGAAAATAAGATCAGGGAGGGCTTCATATTCTCTAAATGCTTTTCTTATAATTAAAGTTTCTGGATGGGAGGATGTTGTTTAAAAAAAAAAAAAAAAAAGAAAAAAAAAGAACCTTTGTAAGCAGTTTACTTTCAAGAAGCAGCCTCCCTAGCACTGCCACTCAAACAGATTGCTGTGCAGGCAAAGCTATCATGGACTTATTTCAGCTAAATTTTAAGGAATGATCCTTTCTTCATGATGACTCCATGACAATCAACACAAGGGTTAAACAAAGCCTATCCACTTCAGTCCGGTAATAGTCTGGGCTGAACAGAGTCAGACCAAGGTGAACACAAGGACATACCGTCCCATAAAAACAATGTCTGTTTCTCATTTGTAGGTAGTAAATAAGATCTATTTTAC